>NC_140590.1:59437236-59779274 GCF_964204655.1 Triturus cristatus
GATCTCTCTCTTTGTTATAAATTCTAAGGTAGCAGCTATATTTTATTATTGCCCTGGGCAAGGAAGCCTATACCGTATGTTTCTTCTGTTTGAATGTGGTTTTTTAGAGTATCAGTCGTATTGATTGTATTTTTTTTTTAATGCTGATAACCTAACTGTATGTACTGGTTCTATTGAGTCTTATCTCAATTTAAATAAACGATATGATGGTTTCTGTTGGATATTATTGTTGGCTTTTATATATATATTCACACACAAATAAAAAAAAAATATATATATATATATATACACACACACACACACACATACACAAATATATATATATATATATATATATATATATATATATATATTACTTCATTCGATAAATCTCTTGGTTGGTTGATGCACTTAAAAGATGCAGCTAAATACATATATATTTATACTATATATATATGTATATGGCAGGGGACGAAAGGCAAATAATATATGTTGGAAAATGAGGCAGTATCTGTGAGGCCTGCACAAATAACATGTCTACATTTGTCCTTCACTGGGAACCAAACACCCAATTTTAGCGCCTGACTCTCAGAGGGTAGCGTTGCAGAGCAGTCTGAGGCTTACTCAAGGGAGGTGGTGTGGGCTAGTAATCGCCATTCGCAGGTACACCAAAATAACACTCAATAATTGATCGTCCAGTCTGTACTTTGCTTTATAAAAGTAAGAGTACATTTATTAAATGTACACACTACTCAATACTATGCACCAATTTATAAATATACATAAGCTGTTGGAATTACTTTGTGACATTGCATAACATCTCCACCCCTCCCACAGGGGGGGTGGGGTCTAGTACCACTACTCCCATGTATGCACATCAACTTGCCCCCAATGCAGTTAGTTGAACATAACCTGGAGCGAGGGCCCTGCGCACTGGCACCATCCCAGTGGCGACCCACCCCATTACCTCAACAAGCATTAAAAAGGGGTAAACCTGCCTTGGTGACACATGACCCTGACTGAGCATCTCCTACTGACCATAAAGTATGCACCTCTTTATCTTAAGGGCTAGCAGTCTGGGGTCTTCACCTAAGCGCAGCAGCAAGAATCCATGTTTACGCACACTTTAGAATGACAGTACTCATCACCTTGGTTGATCATTTGAATGCATTGCAATTACAGCCCCTAAAGGCATCACAGATGAAATCACAGGATTGCGCATATACAGCCAGACACCCTAGCAGGACTGTCTGGCAACATAACTCCACTTGGCTTATGACATCTCCTTACACATGTGACTTACAGTCCCTTCAAAAGAAGTACTCCTGGCAACTACACTTCTCCTGCAGTGCGCCTCTTCACTTTAAAAGGAATCACAGGTAAAAGCATGGGATTACGTAAATACAGCCAGACCCCCTAGCAGGAAGGTCCAGCAACATAACTCCATTTAGTTTAGATCACCTTACACAGGTACTTCACTTTACACCTAAAAAGAAATAACCACTAGTAAATGCATTTCGGTACAATTACACCACTTCACCTCCAGGGGATGCACTTCTCCACACATCCCCAACTCAGCCCTTCACTTCATGATGCACTGCTCCACACACCCTCAGCTGTAGAACAAAAGTTCCAACCTAGAAGGGGTTTATATGCTAGCTGAGCCCTTGAGGGGTAGTTTCCTTTAGGTCCCCATGACACTGAGGGTGGGACTTTTCTTCGTGTTGGGGGGGGGGGAAGACTACGCTTCTCCAGCAGCTCCCCCCAGCACCTTTACACAAGTGAGGGTGACCCCCCTCCTCTGGGGGCCACAAAGCACCTAAATGGCAGATTTCCAAATGCCTGGTGAGGCATTATGGGGCGCTCCATGCTCCTCTTTACCAGCCCCCGCCACTGGGAACACTCTCCTCCGCCCTCGGAGTCTCTGAGAGGGTGGATTCAGAAGGGTGCTGTCTTCACTGGCTCCCTGCACCAGCCTTTCGCCTGGCTCTCCTCCTTGGCCTCTCTTCTCCCTGCGCAGAGGCCACTGCTCCTGCGCACCGGTCCTGGGCTCTTCTTCTGGTGCTGTTAGGGTCCTGGGGGCCGTCAGGGGGTCTCTCCTTCCAACTGCCCATTGCGCCAGGCTCCAGCACCTTCAGCCTCAGCAGACCACACCCAAGAGAGAGCTTCTCTTCCTGTGCAAGCACTTTTTAAAAGTTGAGTAGCGGGCTGGTAGGAAGTCTCTGTTGGTCCTATCAAACAGCGACGCATCACTTCACTACCCCTCCTCCCTCCTTCTTGTCCAGCCTCTGGGTTTGTTCAAAATGGCGGTTCAGTGTCTCTGGCCACATGGCCCCTGAAACCCAACTCCTTTCCCCCACACTGCCTTCCCTCCTTGGTGCAGCCTGGTGCCTGGCACCAAGTGACAGCTGCTGGTAATGGATGAGCCTGTAGCCCCACCCATCTTCTCTTTACGGAGAGGAGGCCCTTGCTTGTGGAAGAAAGGTTATCAATCCATCCAGCTGAGGTCAGCCCTCGGCCTAGGTCTGGTCATGGCTGGCTCAGAGAAATATGACAGCTCCGGATGACCCAAAAGCAGTATATATATGACTTTGGACTCTGCCGAATACTTATTTTCACATCCTCTACAGTGGACTTAAGCGCGTGTCTGGAATCTGTAGGGGTAATGGAAGTTAATCTAGCCCATGGCTCCACATTCCCATAGGGGAATAATGAAGAAAAAAAACAGTAAGACACACTGACTTTCCCTGGCATGTTTCCAGTGTATAAATCCTATTCCATGTCACCACCCAATACCGCATACGTCCTGCCACACCATTCACTTTGTAGCTGCTCCTGGACTGCGCACGCTTGGAATCTCCCCTGCTCAGCCCGTACACTTGTGCACACGCATGTACACATGTGTCTGCATGTAACCAGCCCGGTGTCCCTTACTCCAGCTGCTGCGCAGTGGCCTGGTCAAGCCAGGGGAACACCAGTAAAATCCCCATGCAGTCTCTTACATCCTGAGTTCACTGTGGGTGAGTCCCAACTTATGAGGCTCCCCCACAGTAAAAGCTCAACAATTAGGTGCTCAAAAAGCGAAAAATCCAGGCGGCCCATAGTGTCAGAACCACCTTCTAATAATATATATATACCTGCATCTCTTTGAAGTGCATCAACAAACCAAGAGATTTCTTGAATGAAGGGCTGTTGTATCCGTCATTAACGTAATTCAGGGGGCGGGGCGTCATAAAAAGCTGCACTTCTAACTCTGTCCTCACAATTCTTCAGACTGCAGGAATGTTTACAAACATAGAATGATTTTCCCGTTCGTCCCCCACTTTAGACTTCCCATCACTGTATTACCTTCAGATAGGATTCTTCCACTCTGGGTTAGCTAACACTCCTGTAGCTTCACATTTACCCACATTGCCCTGTGCTCAGCTGCTGCCATGCCCCTCTGCGCATCACTGCTAGGCTGAGTACACATCGGCAAAGCCAATAGATTTTGTCTATGCAAGCGCTATTGTTTTTGATAATCTCTTGTGGATGTGGGTAGCTGTTGCGCGTTATAAGTTCAAATAAATAAATAATAAATACAGCAGCGTGGCTGTGAGGCATGGCTAAAAGTTTGTAAAAAAATGCTATCATGCAGCCGGGTTGGCCTCGTCATAGCAATTTTTTTTTTTCCTGATGGTGGGTGAGGGGGAGGTTCAACAGGGACAATGGGAGGGAGGGAACAAGTAACAGATAATGGGAGAGAACAAGCAACATGGACAAAGGAAGGGTAAAATAAATGCTATGATGCATTATAGTGTTTTTTAGGTCTCGCTGAGTCAGCGCACATGCGCTGCACGGAGAGACTTTAGTAAGGGCTTTAAAAAATGCTACCGCCAGCTACAGCTTGCAGTGCATGTGCGCGGGCGCACGCTTCAGCAGAGGCACCATATGGCGTGATTACTGCTGCGCGCGCACCACTCGCGCACATGCACTGCAAGCTGTGGCCGGCGGTAGCATTTTTAGCTTGCTAATCGTGGCACCGGTGCTTCACTTTTAACATTAAAAGTAAAGCGCGGGTGCCGCGATTTTAGCAAAAGTAAAGAAATAGAAACAAACCTCTATTTCTTTACTTTTGCCTTAACCGCAGCACCCGCGCTTTACTTTTAATGTTAAAAGTAAAGCACCGGTGCCGCGATTAGAAAGAAAACCAGCATTGGCATAGTGTTAAGCCATGCAACAGTTGCATAACTAAATACTTATAAGGTCCCAAAAGCGAGACCTATTGGCTATGCCAATGCTTGTTTTCTATGGTGGGGGAGATGAACAATGGGAGGGTGTTAGGGGACAAGCAACACGGACAACGGGAGTGTTGGAGGCAGGAGGAAAGAAGTACACAGACAACCAGGGGCTGGACGGGAAGAAGCCACACAGACAATGACGGCAAGGGAAGAGTTAATAAAAATAGTACCTCTATCACAGTGGAAGGATACTAATCAGGATACTAATCAATATGAAGCAATCAGAACTTGGTCCATGCTGGAAACAAAAGAAGAGAATGTGAAACCGTCAAGCACTGACCAAATGGGAGGCGGTAAATAAGAGCGGCCATGAAACTGACAAATGGTAGGCCCCGCCCCTTGAGGTAAACAAAGTGTCTCGCGAGCGAGAGCACGTGCGCTCAGGCGAGGCCTCATCTGGGTCCCATTGGAGTTTCGCACTAGAGACTGAATGGTATTAATGTGCCGTCTTCTTTGACTTGCATTCAGATCCTGGGGTTCTTAGAACCCGAGGGCCGTGCTCCTCGGAGGCCTGTGCAGCCGCTGAGTGCAGGGGATGTGGGGTTCACACCTGAAGGGTTGTGCCAGAGGACGGTTCATGTAGCCGCCCGTGCCAGCTTATCTGGTCCTGCAGAAGGAGAGGCTTCACATGGAGAACGGCTCCCGGGGCAGCCTCTAGCCCAAGTGAGTCAAACACGGGGCACGACTAGCCCTTGCACCGTGATGTGCAGATTATTAAGCGGGTGATGGGGAGCACACAGTCATACATGTATTTTTGTAATATTTAACAATAGGAACTTTGGCCTAGTATTGGGGTGTCCAACGCAGGTCCTGAGAGTGTGACTGTAACCTGTTGCCCATGCTAATCTTATAGCTTTAGGGGCCTGTATTAGTCCGAATTGTCACACTTGTAGGGAGTGTAAAACTTAGAAGCTAATTTAGTCCTGTTGTCATATGCAGCGGTGGCAGGGGAAATGGGTGGTGTAGGCTGCAGTGGCCAGCTGACGAGGGCCCTGGCACTTATTTTTTTACAAAGTAAGCACTGAGCCCACCCCACCGCCCAGGTGGCCTCTGGCTTAGAAGTCGGGCATACTGGTTCTCAAGTTGTTAGCTTCAGGTACCCCCGAGACCACGGGCACCCTGGGTGAGGCAAAGGGGCCTGCGGCTCGTAACACACCGAGGTGGCAGCGGCTGCTATAAACTTTGACATTCCAAAGCTAGGAATAGAGTATGCTCTTCCCAGTACCCCCGGGGAGCCTCCATAATCCTACATGTTATATTATGTCATTCACTTTCGCGATATCTCAGGAGCTATCCATGGTGCTGAAACCCCACAGAGCTGCACTGGCCCATCGTGTATTATGTCATTGACCGCAAATGGAGCACGTTCAGAACAGTGAGTGCGAAAAGCTGTGATTGTGAAAAGTTTAAGAGCGCTCACCTCGCTAATTTAGAGACACAACTTGATAACACTTTAGGTAGAAATGCTTGATTTTATTTTTACTATGGTTTGCCGACATATCCCGCGTCCTTAAAGAGGCTTTAGGACCCAACCTTTCATGACGGACCCGGCCCCCAGAGGGTCAGTAGAAAGGCATGCAGTCTCAACGTTGACGCAGTACCATGGACTGTACCACTGCGACCATCTGCAGGGGACCACGGTAACTTATTCCTCTGTCCCTTCTACAAAACCCTCTTTAGTAAGTATCTCACGTCTACAGCCCTTTGATACCCTTCTTTTATTGCCTTCCCTCCGCTCTGCTCCCCTCTCCCCCCTTCTCCTTACCTTCCCCCGTCTCCCTCGTCTCCCTGCCTCCTATCATTCCACCTCCTTCCCTCGCTCCTTCACCCCCTCCCCCCTTGTCCCTGTATATTTACTTACCTTTCTTCCTCCCACACTCTCGCCAGCTCTCCTTCCGTGTGACTCGTCTTGTTTAGGTCTCCCTCCGCCGCCCCCTTGCCCCCCCCCCCCCCCCCCAGTATAAACTCTCTCAGCCGTTCCTGGCTCACTTCTCCTCCAACACAACCCGCCCTCTCTTCCAATGTATTCATCCTGTCTCAGTTCAACTTGTGTGTGTTTTTTTTAATAAAACACGCATCGTGGAAAATACAGAAAAAGAAACAAGCATCGACCGAATATGCGTTTTATAAACACGTAGTGCTCGAGCGTTAGAAGACATTTTACAGGCAGCTTTACTTTAGGATTCGCGTTATTTTCTCTCCCTTTAACGTGTCAAACCATCATCTGATAGAGCGCCCTGTGTGATAAATGCAGTATTCAAGGCGATTATTTCATGCCCTCCTCATGGCTCTTCCATGGATACAATAGGCCCTCGGCTGCTGCGTGGGTTACATGGACCTCTGGTTGTTTACAGGCAAGAATGGCAGATTTGACTGTGTTATACGGTCTCCGAGAGGAGTTGTTGCTCTGCCCTCCCCTACCATCTCTCCCCTCCCTCCGCCATCTCTCCCCTCCCTCCACCATCTCTCCCTTCCCCCCACCATCTCTCACCTCCCTCCACCATCTCTCCCCTCCCTCCACCATCTCCCCCCTCCCTCTACCGTCTCTCCCCTCCCCATTATCTCTCCCCTCCCTCCACCATCACTCCCCTCCCTCCACCATCTCTCCCCTCCCCCCACCATCTCCCCCCTCCCCCCACCATCTCTCCCCTCCCCCTCTACCATCTCTCCCCTCCCTCCACCATCTCCCCCCTCCCTCCACCATCTCTCCCCTCCCTCCACCATCTCTCCCCTCCCTCCACCATCTCTCCCCTCCCTCCACCATCTCTCCCCTCCCTCCACCATCTCTCCCCTCCCTCTACCGTCTCTCCCCTCCCCCACCATCTCTCCCCTCCCTCCACCATCTCTCCCCTCCCTCCACCATCTCTCCCCTCCCCCACCATTTCTGCCCTCCCCCCACCATCTCCCCCCTCCCCCACCATCTCTCCCCTCCCCCACCATCTCTCCCCTCCCTCCAATATCTCTCCCCTCCCTCCAATATCTCTCCCCTCCCTCTACCATCTCTCCCCTCCCTCTACCATCTCTCCCCTCCCCCTACCATCTCTCCCCTCCCCCTACCATCTCTCCCCTCCCCCTACCATCTCTCCCCTCCCTCCACCATCTCTCCCCTCCCATCTCTCCCCTCCCTCCACCATCTCTCCCCTCCCCCACCATCTCTCCCCTCCCCCACCATCTCTCCCCTACCCCTCTACCATCTCTCCCCTCCCTCTACCATGTCTCCCATCCCTCTACCATCTCTCCCCTCCCATCTCTCCCCTCCCTCCACCATCTCTCCCCTCCCTCCACCATCTTCCACCAACATCTTCCCTTTGTTTGAACTTTTTCCTGTTGAACTCACTCACTGCCTTTCTACCCTAGTATTCCGTGTCTCTCTTTTTACATTCCTCTCCCTCCACCCTTCGGCCTCCATATTTTCACTCCTTAGCTTACATCTCCCTCCACGATCTCACTGCCTACCTCCACATCTCTTTTCAACCAATTCTCATTGCACACCATCTCTTGTTCTGTCTAAACTGGACTACGCCAATAGCCTCTACCACGGATCCCCTTTAAGGACTATGAAAAGACTACAAGGGATTCAGAACTCGGCTGCTAGACTCCTCTTACATATAAATCTAGAAGCCCACATCCCCTCTGCCTAGAAGGCCCTACATTGGTTACCAGTTGCCAGAAACTCCACATTCAAGCTGTTTTGTATCACCCACAAAGCGATACATGGAGCAGGCCCGCTCTTCATCAGGAATAAAACCACCAAACGCATTCAACCAAGAAACCTCCATTCTAGAGTGGCACCTCGCCTCAAAATCCAGCCATACAAGAAAAATAAACATAGGTGGCACATCTTTCTCTGTTCAAGCAGCCAAACTATGGAACTCTTTACCCCCAACAAAAGATCCATGGATAACCAGCTTATCTTCAGGAGACTACTCAAGGGTTGGCTCCTCCCCCACATAAGCACCACACGCAAACAGAAATATACAGCAAATCCCTCTGTATATAAGCGTGGATTTGGACTATAGATGTGTACCTACATGTGTATTGCTTTGTATAAACATTTGTAATATTTATGTTTTTAAAAATATAGATATTCGTTAGCTCTGCTTATCAAATGTACATTTTACCTATAGTTATATTTTTCTATGTTTAACATGTATAAAGGTGACTGCATAAATAAGTCCATCTTTTATCATAACTGTTTATCTACAATTGCTTCACTACTAAATTACAATGACATTTAATAAAAACAAATAAATTAACTTAAAGTACAGCAACACTTGAAAGTTTGAGGTTATTAAATACAACTCAAATCTACATATATTGCCTTCCTTATACATATATACCTTCCATGGACGTATGTATCTTTATATTTATTGCTTTGCTTCTAATTCAGCATCTCCAATGCACTACCCTATATCTCACCCTCTACCTCTCTCAATGTATCCTCTACCTCCACTCTCTCTCACTCATCTCAAACTCCATACCACTACTATGATCCACAAAATAACCCTTTCTATACCTTCTCCTCCTTGCATCATCTCATACCTCTTTTACTATCCAGAGCTCCCAATTAAGAATTTCTAAACCCTTCAATCTGACTCTCCCCATCCATCTCCCCTTTACTCATCCCAAACCTCCTCCTACTGCTATGACTCCCCCCACAAAAACTTTCTAGATCCTTCCCTCCTCTATCCCTCCACTATACCTTTTCAATCGTTTTGTTTAAAATCTTTATTCGATCTGTTTACATTCCAAATAACAGACTAACCTGTCCACTGCTCAAATTAATTTCATATTTCCCTATACTATACTAATTAACCACTAATACATTTTGGGTTCCGGAGTAGCGTTCTACTCACATAAAAGTGTGTCAATACCTCATCAGGGGTAGCAAGCGCTATATAAATGCAAAACCTTCTCTCTTTTATCCCTCCACTATCCTTTTCAATCCAATAACAAACTGACATGTGTACTGCTCAAATTAATTTCATACTTCTCTATACTGAGTCACCACTAATCCTTTTTTGGTTCTGGAGTAGCGTTCTCCTCACGTAAAAGCACTTCCGACACCTCGTCAGGGGTAGTAAGCACTATATACAAGCAATACCAATTACAGTCACTGCCTCTCTTCCCTTCTGACCACCTGCGCAGACTCTCCCCTCCCTTCACAACCTTTCTTCAGTGTCCTCCTTCCTTCCCACCATAACTTTCATGCATGTTCCCTGCCTCTCCGCATCTTCCATCTCCCTCCCTCCTCCATATCTTCCATCTCGCCTCATCCCCTACAAGAACCCTCTCCTTGTGACCACTGTCCACCTCCCGTCTTCCTTCCTCAGCCCTCTGATGATGTCACTCCTCCGTACACAATACAGGGCTCTCACACTGCTCTCTCCTCATCCCCTACACTTACCCGCTCCATATACCCACCAGCCACCTCCCCTCTTCCCTCCTCTGCCCTCTGATGATGCCACTACTCCACACACACTCCAGAGCACTCCACACAACTCTCTCATTCCCTACTACAGTCCTCAATGTTCCTCCATCCCTTCTTCACATCTGCCCCTTGCCTCTCTGCAAATTTCACCCACTTTCTTCTCCAGCACTCTCCGTTGCTTCCACCCGTCCTTCCTTCTGTCTCCCTCTCTCCCCTTGTACAACCCCACACACCTCTCAGCCTGCCTCTCCTTTAAACACTCACCGTGTATCTACATAGGTCTCATCCCTTCTTCCTCTTTCAAACCCCCCTCCTCTTCTACTCAGGCCTGTGCCATCCCTCCTTCTCGTTGTACACACTAACCACCTCTCCAGATATCTTACTTCTGCTCTCTGTTCCTCTTCCCTTCCTTATGCATGCCTCGTTCAATGCACAGACTCTCTCTCGATGTATTGTGCTACTTTCCAGACCTATCCATGCCTCTTCTTACCCTGTGTACTCTCTCTCCCTCACTATGCAACTTCTCCCCTCTGTACCGCTCCCCGGCACTATCCATGTCTATTCTTTCCCTGTGCGCTCCCACTCTGTACATCTTAGTCCCCCTTCTATACCGCTTCCCAGCCCTATCCATCTCTCTTATTTCCCTGTATGTGCACTCTCTCCCTCTCTATGCATCTTACTCCCCCCTCTGTACCTCTCCCGACCCTATCCATGCCTCTCCTTTCCTTGTGCGTACTCTCTCCCTTTTTATGTATCTTACATCCCCCTTAACTCTCCTGGTCCACTCCATGGCTCTTCTTTCCATATGTGCGCAATCTCTCCCTATCAAGACATCTTACTCACCCCTGCCTCTCTCCGGCCCTATCCATCTTTCTACTTTCCCTGTGCACGCCCTCGCTCCCTCTCTATACATCTTACTTCTCCCTCTGTATCTCTCCCCAGCCCTATCCATGCCTCTTCTTTCCCTGTGCATGCCCTCTCTCCCTCTCTATGTATCTTACTCCCCCATCTGTACCTCTCCGGGCACTATCCATCTCGCTTCTTTCCCTATGCACACCCTCTATATCCCTCTATGCATCTTACTTCCCCCCTCCGTGCCTCTCCCCAGCCCTATCCATGCCTCTTCTTTCCCTGTGCGCACTCTCTCCCTCTCTATGCATCTTACTCTCCTCCCTCTGTACCTCTCCTGAGTCCTATCCATGCCTCTTCTTTCCCTGTGCACTCCCTCTCTCCCTCTCTATGTATCTTACTCCCCCATCTGTACCTCTCCGGGCACTATCCATCTCTCTTCTTTCCCTATGCACACCCTCTATATCCCTCTCTATACATCTTACTTACCCCCCTCTCCGTGCCTCTCCCAGCCCTATCAATCTCTCTTCTTTCCCTATGCACACCCTCTATATCCCTCTCTAAACATCTTACTTCCCCCCTCCGTGCCTCTCCCCAGCCCTATCAATCTCTCTTCTTTCCCTATGCACACCCCCTATATCCCTCTCTAAACATCTTACTTCCCCCCTCCGTGCCTCTCCCCAGCCCTATCAATCTCTCTTCTTTCCCTATGCACACCCTCTATATCCCTCTCTATACATCTTACTTCCCCCCTCTGTACCTCTCTCCAGCCCTATCCATGCCTCTTCTTTCCCTCTGCGCACACTCTCTCCCTCTCTATGCATCTTACTCTCCTCACTCTGTACCTCTCCAGAGTCCTATCCATGCCTCTTCTTTCCCTGTCTACTCCCTCTCTGTATATCTTACTCCCCCCTCTGTACATTTCCCCGGCACTGTCCATCTGTCTTCTTTCCCTATGCACACCCTCTATATCCCTCTCTATGCATCTTACTTCCCCCATCTGTACCTCTCCCGACCCTATCCATGCCTCTTCTTTCCCTGTGCGCACTCCCTCCCTGTCTATGCATCTTACTTCCCCCCCCCCTCTGTACCTCTCTCTGGCCCTCTCCATCTCTCTTCTTTCCCTGTGCGCGCTCTCTCTCTATGTATCTTACTCCCCCCTCTGTACCTCTTCCCAGCCCTCTCTATGCATTTCCTTTTCCCTCTCTCTACACCTTTTCGCCCCCGCCTCTCCCCAGCCCTATCCATGCCTCTTCTTTCCATGTGCACACACTCTCTCCCTCTCTGTGCATCTTACCCCCCCCACTATTCTCCCCGGCCCTATCCATCTTTTCTCCCCCTGTGTTCACACTCTCTCCCTCTCCACCCCCCTCCCCCTCTCCACAGCCCTATCCATCTCTCCTGTCCCGCTGTAAGTGGCACATTCCCGGCTCTTCATTTGGCTGTACTTCCCTATCTGTCTCTCCTCCTTCCCTTCGGAGGTTCTCTGCTCCTCTACATATCTTCCTGCCACCCCCCCCCTACTCGCCGCCCCACCTCTCCCGACCCTATCCATGCCTCTTCTTTCCCTGTGCGCACTCCCTCCCTGTCTATGCATCTTACTCCCCCCTCTGTACCTCTCTCTGGCCCTCTCCATCTCTCTTCTTTCCCTGTGCGCACTCCCTCCCTGTCTATGCATCTTACTTCCCCCCCTCTGTACCTCTCTCTGGCCCTCTCCATCTCTCTTCTTTCCCTGTGCGCTCTCTCCCTCTCTATGCATCTTACTCCCTCCTCTGTACCTCTCCCGGCCCTATCCTTGCCTTTTCTTGCCCTCTCTCCCTAACTATGTATCTTACTCCTTCCCTCTGTACCTCTTCCCAGCCCTCTCCATGCATTTCCTTTTCCCTCTCTCTACATCTTATCGCCCCCGCCTCTCCCCAGCCCTATCCATGCCTCTTCTTTCCATGTGCACACACTCTCTCCCTCTCTGTGCATCTTAACCCCCCCCACTATTCTCCATCTCTTTTCCCCTGTGTTCACACTCTCTCCCTCTCTGTACATCTTACTCTTCCCCCCCCCCCTCCCCAGGCCTATCCATCTCTCCGGTCCCGCTGTAAGTGGCACATTCCCGGCTCTTCATTTGGCTGTACTTCCCTATCTGTCTCTCCTCCTTCCCTTCGGAGGTTCTCTGCTCCTCTACATATCTTCCTGCCACCCCCCCCCTCGCCGCCCCGCCTCTCCCACCCTATCCATCGCCCTGTCACCTGCTGTAAGCTGAACATTTCTGCCACTTGACTCGGCTCTGTTTACCTCTCTGTCTTTCGGTGTCATTCATCCTGTCTCCTGTGTGCGGGATGGATTCTGCAGTGTAAGTGTCACTCTGTGTACCCCCGGCACTGTCCAGCATTGTGCCCCGGGGACAGTCATGTGTCTGGCTGACCATGCATGGTGTAGGTGTCACTCTGTGTACCCCCGGCACTGTCCATCATTGTGCCCTGGGAACAGACGTGTGTGTCTGTCTGTCTACAGATGGTGTAGGTGCCACTGTCAGTGTACCCTGGGCACAGTGCATCATTGTGCCCCGGGGACAACATGTGTCTGTGTCTGTCTGTCCATGCTCGGTGTAGGTGTCACTCTCAGTGTACTCTGGGCACTGCCACGATTGTGCACCTGAAGGCACTGTGTTGGTAATCGGTTTATGAAACAACAAGAGGAGGGACAATAGGGCTTTTTTCTAGGTCCAGCATACGTGCCCAGGACAATGTATTTAAGGAAGGGTATGCAGTTCCTAAGAGTAAAAAGACATATAAGGTCAGAAGTATACTAGGTTCGATATGTAGGATCAACAAGTGAGTCCTATTGTTCAAAGGGAGAGGGGGAGACCCCTCTTCGGAACTGGAGCCCTCACACACCCAGCAAGCTAGGTGTCATGCTTCATCATCTGGGCTTGCTCCTCGTCGGGCCGGCGCTGCAATGCCTGACGGGCTCCCATAAATGGGGCTCTTTGTGGGAGATCTTTTGTCCCTGCCGTTTGGTGCAGTGGGGGGAGGGGCCCAGTAGTGTAGATGGAGTGTGAGTGAGTTAAAACAGGTCAATTATTCCTTGAATTGTATTTATTCTGGTAGGTAAATTGCCTGATTAAAAGTCAATAGAGTGGCGTAAAGCTAGGGGTTAAGGGCCTCGATGCCTACGTCCTACTCTCATTTGGTCGACATGTTTCTTGCCTCTGTTGTCAGTAAGATCATGGGCAATTCATCAGGACCAGGGTATCAAATCCTATCTACACAAAATGAGAGGGGAAACCTACCTCCCACATCGCAATACAGTGGCCAATGTCCCACTGTTGTCACGGAACCTAGATCGAAAAAAGTGACAGATATTATATTAGCTGTATGTGTCCTCCAAATTCATTTTGTACCTTATATGCCTTGTGACAGTTGCACACAACAGATTAGAAAGGTGTGCATATTCAAGTGATGTCTCACGCAATTAAAGTGTCTAGGTGCTGTATACAGTGAATGGACCAAGCACTAAGTGTTCAAAACCAAACGAAACATAAAAACATAAGCAAAGCAGCGGTGGACTCATTGCTGTGGAAATGCTCACCTAAGGGCCTAAATAGTTTGGCCTCATCAATTTCTGGCGGGATAAAAATGGACACCAACAGTTAGTGTCCTGTCAAAAGAAAATAAAGAAAGATACACGGGGACCGGTAGGTAAATGAATCAATACCCCTCCGTTAGTGCTCACAAGGGAACAGTGTTGTAACATGGAGGAGCAAAGAAGACGTAGAGGTGGATCACCAGTACCCCCTCTGTGTGTCTTACATAAAGCCTGGCTCACAAGGGAACACGAAACTAACAAGGCGCTCGGGAAACAACCCGGGTATAACCAGTGTTTGTAGTCATGTCTGGGGTGCGGCTTAATGTGCTGGCACATAAACGAGCATGGAGAGTACCTAGAGGTCTTAGCCCCCTGAGGCCAATGTAGAACAGCACTGAACAATGCCAGCTGGTGGACGAGTCTCGCTATCACTTACCAGCAATCCAGAGATTGTGTGCAGGCTCACCTACCCTCGCCGCCGGAATCGGGTGGAATGGGCTCTCAGACTTGTCCCAAGTTATACCAAACCGGTGCCGTGCAGATGGGGTGGGCGGGGCTGTGCATCACATGTTGTACATGGCAGTGATTCAAAGAAGGACTAGCACATCAAAAATGGCGGCCATCTTAGCCTTGTCTTCGTTATTGTGGGGAATAGATGAATGGTGGCCATCTTAGACTGTTGTCAAGTCAAGTGTACTAATCTCCTACATTCCCAATTTTAATTCAGGTTAGTAATACAATCAAGGGTGGAATTGGCAGTCATATTCATCACTAGATATACTTGCCTGGTGGTGTGCAGTTGGTTTGGGCGGGGCTATGCACCAGCCTGGTGTCGTGCAGTTAGTGTGGGCGGGGCTAAGTATCCCATGTTATTCATGGTGGTGATTCAAAGAAGGACTACCAAGTCCAAAAATGGGCGGCCATCTTAGCCTGGTCTTAGTCATTGTGAATACTATAGATGAGTGATGGCCATCTTGGACTGATGTCGAGTTAAATGTACTGAACTAATATGATACCCAAAATTACTCTGGGTAGTAATAAGGTGGTAGTCAACACTGCCAACTTTAGTACAAATGGGTATGTATGTGAGGTAACGGCGGAAATCCCGGACCGTTCTCGAGTCATTAAAAGTCAAGCAGTATGTCATTTCCCCTGTAATTAGTTTCTATCGTTCACTAATTCGGAATAACGATGGTAAAAATCTGTGTTACAGCTGGGTGGGCCTGGTATTTATATGCAGAGTATCCTTATTTGCAAAGGAAATCACAAGTTAGCCAAGCTGGCCCCGGGGATGTCATCATTGAGTCCCCTGCTGTCAGTAGACAGTCTGTGGACCCATCTCTGTTCAATCCTGAATAGAGCCTTTTGCGTCATCTGTGGGTGTGCTTCCAATATCAGCCATTTGATGGAGTCAGGGGAATGGTTATGGTCCTTGAAATGTGTGTACATCTTGGTCGCAACCCTCTGGGGTCGGATGTTACTCCTGTGCTCTGTGATGCAAATTTGGGCCATCCGTAATGTCATGTCTATGTATTGAAGGCCACAAGAGCAGGTGATCATGTATATACAGTGCGTGGTGTTGCAATTGGTGTGTCTATTTATTTTCCATTTAAAGGTTTCTGATAGGGACACCTCTTTTGTGGTAATGGTAAAGAGGCACACGGTACATGTACCACAAGGGTAGTGGCCGATCACTGGAGGCAGGTCCCAAAGCTGTCTTTGGTCTGTGGGGTGTGTGTGCTTTGGGTGGGTGTTGATCAAGACGTCCTTGAGATTTCTAGTGCGTCTGAATGCAAATCTAGGGGCGGGGATCTGTAGTTCACCCGTGTTAAGTATGCACCAATGTTTTCTAACAGTGCGTTTCAATCTGTTTGATTCAGGGGTGAATGATGTCACACAGGTCAGGGAGTCGGCAGAGGGCTTGGTGTTAACCTCTAAGAGGGCTTCACGTGGGTTATTCCTTGCTCTTTTCATGGCAGTATTGATCTGACGCTCTGGGTAGCCACGCTCTTTCAGGTTGGTGGCCAAAGTCTGTGCTTCTGATTTGTAATCTGTAATGGAGCTGCAGTTCCGTCTAATACGGAGGAACTGGCCCACAGGTAAATTATCCCTGAGTGATTTAGGATGATAGCTGCTGTATAGTAACAAGCTATTCCGGTCTGTAGGTTTTTTATACAGTGTGGTGTTTAATGAACCATTGTCCAGTCTGATGTTAAGATCAAGGAACGGTATGTCAGTGGCTGAGACAGTGTGAGTGAACCTTAGGTATTCACCCATAGCACAAAATTCTCACAGGTAGACAGGACAACTTTCCAAAAGATTAGGATATCATCAATGAATCATTTCCATAGTAACAGATTATTCATATATGGATTGTCGAGGTTCCTGATTACTTCATCCTCAAAGTGTGACATAGACAAACAGGCCACACTAGGGGCGAAGGTACTCCCCATCGAAGTACCTTGTGATTGATGATACAATTGATCTTTAAACTCAAAAAAGTTTTCTGTTAATGCTAATGTTGCGCATTCCACTATGAAAGTGATCGGAGTCGGGGACGTCCATTCGATTTTACCCGGAGCAGTTTCTATGACTGCTAGTGTAGCTTGTTGGGGAATGTTCGTGTATAGAGCCTCCACATCAAGGGTCATGAGGTAATCTATATCATTGCTGTTGGGTACTCCCTCTATGATGTGGAGGATGTCACTGGTGTCTCTCACGCAGGATGGTGTCTGTTTCACTAGAGGCTGAAGAAAGTGATCACAGAATTTAGACAAAGGCTCAAGTAGTGAGCCAATGCCTGAAACAATTGGGCGTCCTGGGGTGGGCGTGATGCCTTTGTGTATTTTTGGGAATGTGTAAAAGTATGGTATTCTAGGTTCTTTTGCAGTCAAGAAATCAGCCTCCTTGTTATTGATCCATTCGTTGGTGACTGCTTCATGGATCATGCTGGTAATCTTAGATGTCAATCTATTGCTGGGGTTGTCTGTTATTGCAGTGTAGTACTTTGTATTTTGAAGTTGTTTTAGACATTCTGTATCATAGTCAATAGTTGACTGGATGACAGTGTCACCGCCTTTGTCGGCCTGCTTTATGGTGATTGTCACGTCATCAGCCAGAGATCTGGCAGCCGCCAGTTCTCTTTTAGACAGATTGTGAAACGGTTTGTTGTCGTAGGGGTTAGCCAATTCATTGAGTACAGCTTTATCAAACGCTAACACCTCCACAGGAATCATACTGTTGCCAGGTGTAAACGTAGAGGGGTTACGTAACCCTGTGTCAACCTGGTCGTCGGTGGGTCTGTCTTGAAAAAAGGCTTTTAGGCAAACCTTTCTGAAGAAGTTCTGGAGTTCACAATGATCTCTGAATTTGTCAATCTTGGGGGTGGGGACAAAGCCTAGGCCTTTCTTTAGGACCAGTGTTTCTGTCTCTGTAAGTGATCTGTGGGATAGATTTACTATCAATTCTTCTGACCTCTTGTCTTGCTCCTCGTTTCTATGTTGTGCAGAGGTTGTTCCAGTGGTTGCGAATGAAGCCTTTGACAACTGGCTCAATTCCACCCTTGACACCACTCTCCCTAAGAAAGAGATACATCATCGGAAGGGCCAAAACAAACAACCTTGGTACTCCGATAAACTCAAGGAACTTAAGCGGGTGTGTAAACGCGCGGAAAGGAAGTGGAGAAAGGATTTTGCACCAGCTTTGAGAACCCAATACAAAGCCTCTCTCAGATCCTACAAAAACTCATTAAAATCTACTCAAGTAGCATATTATCAGGGTAAAATCTCAGAAGCAGTTAATGCTCCTAGAGAGATTTTTAAAATCTTCCAATCTCTGGTGACTACTCAGAGACCAACTATCCCAGCTTTGGATCCCCAAAAACATTGTGAGGATTTAGCCGCTTTTTTTGAATCTAAAGTCTCCAATATCTACTCGAGTTTTGCAACAACGTCACATAGTCTAGATGACTTGGAGACTAGCCCTGACACGCCGGCTGTGGCTACCACTAATTCAGCTGGAGTTCTCCAGATCTTTCCGCTGCTTGATTTGGCCAATGTTGAAAGGCTCCTTAACCACCTCAAATCAGGCTCTCCACAGGACGTTGCCCCCCCAACGGTTCTCAAACAGGTCTCTGGAACAGTATGCCCGGTGATAATGCAGGTCATCAATGCCTCTCTAGCTTCAGGAGTTGTGCCCCCCAATTGGAAGAAGGCTAAGGTTCGTGCCCTATTGAAAAAACCTAATTTAGACCCTGAAGATCTGGCTAATTACAGACCTATCTCGCTTCTCCCGAGCCTTGGTAAAATAGCCGAAAAACACGTCAACCAGGTTCTTTCCTCATTTGCTGAGTCCTCTGATGCATTACATTCATCCCAGACTGGATTCAGAGCGAAGCAAGGAACAGAAACTGCACTGGTGGCGGTAGTGGAGGCGACCAGGACTATTGTAGATGCAGGAGGCTGCGCTGCGGTGGTCCTATTGGATCTCAGCGCAGCCTTTGATACTGTAAACCACTCTCTTCTGCTGCATAGGCTACGTCTTGCAGGGATTTCGGGTCTGGCTCTTAAATGGCTTCAATCCTTTCTATCGGATAGATATTTTTCCGTCTTTGAGGATGAGGTGGCTTCAAGCCAGCTGCAACTGAGTCACGGCGTTCCCCAGGGTTCATCCCTCAGCCCTACTCTGTTTAATATCTATATGAGACCTTTGGCTGAGGTGGTGCTTCCTTGGGGAATTCAGCTTGTCACATACGCCGATGACACACAGCTGGTTGTTTCCCTGGTGAGAGACGATACCTCACATCAGGGGATTAACAATCTTACCCCTTGTCTCTCCAATGTACTTGATTGGATGACCTCGTCCTGTTTGAAGCTGAATGGAGCCAAGACAGACATCATGCTGCTGGGCTATAAAGCCCCAATCAACCTGGACCCTTGGTGGCCGCAGCGTCTTGGACCCCCTCCGAAGCCCAAGACCAAAATAAAAAGTCTAGGGGTCTGGCTGGATTCTGCCTTGAACTTCCAGCATCAGGCCAACAAAGTAGCCTCGACTTGCTATGGACTCATGAGAGTTCTTAAAAAAATCCTAGACCTACTCCCTTTTGAAGCCAGACGCATATTAGTACAGTCGCTGGTTCTCTCGCGACTGGACTATGCGAATGCTATCTATCTGGGGGCCCCTGCTACTACAATAAAAACTTTGCAAGCTGTACAGAATTGTGCAGCTCGCCTACTCATGAAAATCCCTAAACGATCATCAGCTAAACCCTCAATCAGACTACTACACTGGCTTCCAGTCCATGAAAGGATTGTGTTTAAGACTTTGTGTCTGGCACATAAGTCTATTCACAACCTTGGCCCATCCATTTTGGATCCTCTCTTTCGGCGCTATCATTCGGTCAGATCTCTTAGATCTAACCAACGCAATCTGCTGGTTGTGTCAAAGGTCAGACTGGCCCGTATGGGTGGCCGTCGACTTTCGGTCCTAGCAGCAAAAGAATGGAATAAACTCCCTGACAACATCAGGCATGAATTAAATCATACTGCCTTCAGGAAGCAACTAAAGACTTTCTTGTTTAAGAACATCCTCTAATGCCTGACAGCGTCCTCAGTCTTTAACAGCACTGGGATGCCCTAGGGTAGCCATGCGCTATATAAATAGGTATTCATTCATTCATTCATTCATTCCTGCCACTGTACTTGCTTTTGCCCTCCTCTTCTCTGCCCTCTTCAACTGCCCCAACCTCTGTCTAAAAAAGATGGGTTGCTGTTGTAGAAGAATTGGGGTTGTCCTTGGTGATACATCGCATATTGCCAATAAGGGAGCGGAGGAGCTGGGAAGGTCGGTGTATTGTAATATTGATTAGGTCTGTTGAACCTCCTACTGCCTCCACTTCCAGTGCTGGAGTCCCTGTTGGAGGAACCCCTTCTGTTGTCTGAGCTCTCATCGCTCGAATAACTGGTTTTACCTGAGGTATAATCTGCTTTAAGATAGGGATATACCTTTTCCTTATCAAATTTAGTTATGTCTTTTTGAAGTTTAGCCATTTTTTGTTTAATCAGGTAGTCCTTATTCTCGGTTATCTCAGCGTTAATCTCGGCCAACTTGGATTTATAAGCCGTTAGCTGGATAGTTGTTTTTAATGCCCCTTCAGCGATCTGTATCCTGACCAGCAAGGTAATCGGATTGTCACACTAGGCGTGTGAGTGGGGTAAGCACCATCTGGATGTGAGTTTCTATCATGTAAGTTGTTTTCTGAGGTTTCTCTTCCTCAGTCCTGGAAGCTGACGTCATCAGCAGCTGTTCCCTCAGAATCATCCATCCAGGGCACGAGTCTCACCTGATGAAAGCACCAGGGCAGATAAAAACACACAGTAGAGTATACAACGAAGTTCCCCAAAGAGATAGGAGTTTAGTAAAGAAATGCCACAAAAGTGAAGAGAAGGATTCATGTGGACTGGCTAAAGAAATCCCCAGTTGCCACTGGTCTACTGGTTCTTTTCCAGGTAAATGCATCTTCCTTACTCATTAACATTCTCGCCTTAGTGGACACCGTCCAGGCGGACCCTCGGAGCCGTGGAGGCCCCTTCTTGAGACCAGGGCCTGGGGTGCTGATGCTGACCGGGAGCTGTGACTGGGGTATGGGGCTGTGTTGTCCGAGAAGCCTCGGGGACCTCCGGTTGGCCGCCCCACTTCCAGGACGACAAAGGGTGAATGACACACGTGTCTCTTGGACCAGAGGAGGACAGGGAGTGAACATGCCGTCTGCTCACACTGGCTGGGGCTGCTAGAGGGCAGTGTACCTGTGCAAAACCTACAGCCGCAGATTAGATCCCCCAAGATGTGGAAATAAGGGTTGCCCCATTTAAATTAGAGTATATAGGAATAAGGCACATACCTGGTACTTCGAGATGCATCATTTCTGATGCTGTTCCAAAAAGCCTGGACCGCTGCAGAGCGATATCAACTTTTTTTAATGTAACTGGGGTTCTGTCTTACATTTTATATTTGAGCAATAAGCAGCTTTGCAAATGTTTAGTGCAAATTACAGGAGATTTACTTAGAATGTCTTAAATCTGGGGTTTTATTTTCATAAATTAAGCCTGTGCAGCCCCATGGCTGGTTCACTGACTTACCGAGGGATCATGTATACCAATTCAATTAGAATAATTCTTACTTTTGCACGTGCAGCTGGGAGCTAATTAGTAGCCCCAACTGCCCTAAGGTCCAATTACCAGACACTGCAGGTTAAAAAATCGAACAAAAGCAGGAGAAAGACACAGAAGATGGATTCCCCTCAGAAGCCCTCTGCAGAGGAGGAGTGTTACCTGCTCTATTAATGCTTCCGGTCTTTGCTTTCCGCGACTTCCTCTTGTTCTCCTGGGATGTGCTTCCGGTTTAATCTGCAAAGGTCAATGTCTGCCTTGGGAAGGACGCATTGGACTGCCCAGCCCTGCCGGCGCTGATCATCCGGGGCTCCTACCTATTAAACTGGCCTTTGCACAGCGGGGCCACTCTAATGCCCCTGAAGCCGCCCTTCCGTCTCTTAAGACAGGATCAAGAGTAGAACTGAGACAAATGTACATTACCCTGGTGGCATTCGCATAATGTGGGGAAGTTTGCATTCTGCATGCTATGAAAAATTCCCGTAATTGCGACATTACACAAGTTTACGGAATTACCCGCCATTTGTGGTAAAAATGCGCCATTCGCTGTAAACATTTACCCCAAGCTCAGATGAACAGCAGAGGTCGAAAGGCTGTTTTTCGAGCTGCTTTTCTTAAAATACATCCTTGCGCAAAAAAATGACGCAAGGACACATTTCCTGCTAAACTATAGTAAGAAATTATGGATTTGTATTTTGCATAATTGCTTGTATTTTGGCCAAAATTTAGCAGAGTCCTGTGAAAGAAAAGTAGGTGAATTTTGCACACCCCTCATTAAGAAGTTGGACCTTTCCTGCTGGCCAACAGAGAACGGGTAAACACTGCGGCATCCTTCTTAGGTCCGTCTCTTGAAAATGCAATCACTCCCACATTGGCTGTTGTTTAAACCTGCGGAGTGGATGGGTGGGTGGGTCCTCCTCTGCCGGGTGGGTGGGTGGACCCTCCTCTGCGAGAGGGTGAGTGGCCCCTCCTCTGCAAGTGGGTGAGTGGCTCCTCCTCTGCAGAGTGGGTGGGTGGATCCTCCGCTGCAGAGTGGATGCGTGGCCCCTCCACTGTGAGTGGGTGGGTGAACCCGCCTCTTAAGAGTGGGTGAGTGGATCCTCCTCTTCAGTGTGGGTGGATGCCCCCTCCTCTGCAGAGTGGGTGGGTGGACCCTCCTCTGCAGTGTGGACCCTCCACTGTGAGTGGGTGAGTGGATCCTTTGCAGAGTGGGTGGGTGGAACCTCCTCTGCATAGTGGGTGGGTGAACCCACCTCTTCAGAGTGGGTGGGTGGCCCCTACGCTTCAGCATGGGTGAGTGGACCCTCCGCTGCAGCGTGGGCCCTCCTCTGTGAGTGGGTGAGTGGATCTTCCTCTTCAGTGTGGGTGGATGCCCCCTCCTCTGCAGAGTGGGTGGGTGGACCCTCCTCTGCAGTGTGGACCCTCCACTGTGAGTGGGTGAGTGGATCCTTTGCAGAGTGGGTGGGTGGAACCTCCTCTGCATAGTGGGTGGGTGAACCCACCTCTTCAGAGTGGGTGGGTGGCCCCTACGCTTCAGCATGGGTGAGTGGACCCTCCGCTGCAGCGTGGGCCCTCCTCTGTGAGTGGGCGAGTGGATCTTCCTCTGCAGGGTGGGTGAGTGGACCCTCTTCTGCGAGTGGGTGAGTGGACCCTCCTCTGCGAGTGGGTGAGTGGACCCTCCTCTGCATGCTACTCCAGAACCCAAACAGAATTAGTGGATAATTAGTATAGTGAATTATGAAATTAATTTGAGGATCAGACAGGTTAGTGTGTTAGTTGGATTGAAAAGGATAGGGGAGGGATAGTAGAGGGAAGAGTCTAGAAAGTGTTTTTTTGGGGGGCGGTCATAGCAGTAGGAGGACGTTTGGGATGAGCAAAGAGGAGGTGGTGAGGGGTAAGAGTCAGAGGGAAGGGTTTAGAAAGACTTGTTTGGGAGAGCTGCAAACTAAAAGAAGTATGAGATAAATCCAGGAGGGAAGAGTCTAGAAATGGCTACTTTGGGGATCATAGTAGAAGTATGGGGTGAATGAGAGAGTGTAGGTAGAGGATATATTGCAAGAGATATAGGGTGAAATATACGGTAAGGCACTGGAGATGTTGAGTTAGAAGTAAACTAATAAATATAAAGATACATAAGTACATTAAGGTATATATCTATCAGCAAGGTAATATATGTAGATTTAGGTTGCATTTAATAAACTCTGACTTTCAAGTGTTGCTGTTCTTTAAGTTATTTTTTTTGTAATTCAATTTTGAAGCAATTGTAGATAAAAAGTTATGATAACAATATACTTATTTATGCAGTCAGCTATATACATGTTAAAGGTATAATGATATAACCATAAGTAATATGCACATTTGTAAGCAGACCTAATAATTATCTATGTACTTATACATAAAATGATTAAACACATTGTTAGAAATTGGGTCTCGAGTTGGCAGAGGTATATACTTTGTCCAAGTAGGGACCCTTGCTCCTAGTCAGGGTAAATGGGATACACACTTTAGATAACCCCTGCTCACCCCCTGGGTAGCTTGGCACGAGCAGACAGGCTCATCCCCAAGGCAATGTGTAAAGTATTTGCACTCAAAACACACAGTAATACAGTGATAACACCACAAATGGGCACCACACCAGTTTAGAAAAATAAAGTATCTTTATCTAAACTCAACAAGACCAAAATGACAGAAATCCAAGATACATAGATCAAAATAGGACTTTAAAACCGTTATTCCCAAAAGAAAGTTGTAGGCCCACAGAGGAGGCCAGCGCACACAAGCCCTTGGAGATTCAAAGTTCCAGTCTTTGTCCTCTCCTTGGCAGAAGCAGCAACTGCAGGCCACCCCCACACAGCAAAGGGGCAAAGCACCTCCTTACATCTCCCCAGCTCTTCTCCTTGGCAAAGGTACCTCTTGAGTCCAGAATTGATTCAATTCTCCAGGGTTTAAGGTCCACTACTTACACCCCATTTTGTCTTTGTTCTCTTTGTGCCAAGGGTTTTTTAAGCCCAGTCCAAACCAGTTCTACTCTCTCTGGCCCAGTTTCACTATAGGAGGTGGAGACAGCATTATGCAAATGAGACACTGCCTATTCAAGTGCAAGGGAAACTCATCCCACCACTCTAAATGCAGCCAAGGTCTATTCAGCCCAGCTATGAGTCACCCATTAAAGGCAGGACACACCTCACTCTCCTTGCAGCTGTCTACAGTGAATGCTCATCCCAACCCCTGTCATTCCAAAACCAGACCGTCAACACACAAAACAGCAGAGGCACACAGAATGGTTACATAAGAAAATGCCTACTTTCTAAAAGTGGCATTTCCAAACACAATTTAAAAATAATCTTCCTAAAAAGATATGTTATTAAATTCTGAGTTCCAGAGAGCCTAAACTCCACTTCTCATCTTGTCCCTATAGAAAATTATACTTGGAAGATGTGCAACTCCCATGTTAGTCTATGGGACAGATAGCCTTTCAATAGTGAAAACTGAAATACATAGTATTTCACTATCATGACATGTCACACACACTAGTACATTTCCTACCTTTCACATACACTGCGCCCTGCCAATGAGGGAAACTTGGACCTTCCTGAGGCGTGCCATACATGTAAGAAAAGGGAAGGTTAGGGCCTGGCAAGTGGGTGCACTTGTCAGGTCGACATGGCAGTTTACAACTACACGCAGACACTGTAGTGGCAGGTTGGAGATACCGTTGAATGGCTCCTTAGACACATTTGAAAGGCTGCATGTGTGGGTAGCACAGTCAGTGCTGCAGGCCCACTAGTAGCATCTGATTTACAGGCTCTTGCGCACTCAGTGCACTTTACTAGGGACTTTCCAGTAAATCAGATATGCCAATTGTGGATAACCAATCATAATAAGAGTTTACACAGAGAGCTCTTGCACTTTAGCACTGATTAGCAGTGGCAAAGAGCCCAGAGTCCTAACGCCAACAACAGGTCAGGAAAAATAGGAGGAAGAAGCAAAAGGTTTGGGGATAACCCTGTAAAAAGGGCCATTTCCAACACACTTTATACAAAGGCAGTGGCATATCTAGATACATATCCAAACAAATGTGTATATACACAGGGATTTCCTGTATATTCGTGTTTGAGTACGGTGGTTATGTAGGGAAGAGCCAACTCTTGAGTAGTCTTTGGGGACAAAGAGTTCCATAGTTTTGCTGCTTGAACAGAGCAGGATGTGCCACCCATGGCTTTTTTCTTGTATCTTGTGATTTTGAGGCAGGTGCCACTCTGGAGCGGAGGTTCCTTTGTTCAATGTATTTGGTGGTTTTATTCCTGATGAAGAGCGGCCCTGCTCCATGTATCGCTTTGTGGGTGATACAAAGTAGCTTGAACGTGGATCTTCTGGCAACAAGTAACCGATGTAGGGCCTTCAAGGCAGGGGAGATGTGGGCTCGCGGCTTATATCTAAGAGGATTCTGGCAGCAGGGTTCTGAATGCGTTTTAGTCTTTTCATGGTTGTCAAAGGTGATCCGTAGTAGAGGCTATTGGCGTAATCGAGTTTAGACAGAGCCAGAGAGATAGTAGCCTGGGCCTTGTGAGGCAATCCCAGCTGGGGGAAGACGCGTCCCTGAGAACCTTCTATTGCAGATCTAAGTGCACTGCGCGCCAAGCGCGAATTGCGCCACCGTCACTCGCCGTTGCACACCAAAGACGAATCCGCCCACTGTTTTTGTTAGATTTTCTTTCTCTATTTTTTATGTACGCTCCTTCAAAGGCAGGAAGCGTTTTTCATGTGACAGCTTTGGCAGCTCCTGCCACTCAGACGGATTTAATTTGATGTGCTTTTTCTCCTCCTCTTCCATCTGAAAAGCGACATCTTAGAGATAAGCTGGCGCTTCCAGGCGCAGAGCGCGGTGAGCGCCACTCTCCTGTCAGAGATGTGAGGGGAGATGCGGCTCCCAGCCTCTCTTTCACACCGCGGAGGATACTACTGAGCCGGAAGGACTGTTCTCAGCCCGTGAAGTGATGCTGAAAACTCCGGGTACCTCCTTGGGGCGGAAGCAGAAACGCCCAGGGTGCGATG
Organism: Triturus cristatus; assembly: GCF_964204655.1. Classification (NCBI taxonomy): domain Eukaryota; kingdom Metazoa; phylum Chordata; class Amphibia; order Caudata; family Salamandridae; genus Triturus; species Triturus cristatus. The sequence continues at coordinate 59,463,579 of NC_140590.1, forward strand.
CGCCCGCTCCCTGCGGACCAACGCAGCGCACAGGCAGCAAAAATATGCACACGGCACCTCTGTCCGGGCATATATTACCCATCACTTGTTCACCCTCTGTTGTCTCTTTCTTTATTAAGGTGTTTTCCTTCTTTATTTTCCTTCTTTTTTGTTTTCTATTTTTCCCTTTTTTCCCTCTTTTATTCATTCCGTCTTTTTGAATACTGACACCAAAGCCACAAGCACTCGCCATTGTCTCTCCCATCCATTTTCCCTCCCGTTGCTTTCGCTTTCCTTCACCTTTTCCTCTCTTCTTCCCTTTGCTTTCTCCTCCCTTTGCTTCTTCCTTCCCTTGTGTGATCCTTTCTCCCAAGAACACTGGCAGCAACAAGATACCTTGCTCTGCTACCCTCACCAATCCTTTTATGAATGTGTTTTCCTTCCTTCCCTCACTCATTCAGTCCTTTTCTTCATTTCATCCTTTCTGCCTCCCTCCACCAAAAACGCTTCGTACTGTGTGCAATTGGCTAAACAGCAATGATTGACTGCTGGCGTCACACACAGCTGTGCTTCCTTCCTGCTCTCGCGTGAGTTCCGACCTGCTGTAGTGGGATGGGCACCTGATGGTCACATGTGTGGGTGTGGTGAGGGGTAGCAGAGATTTTTGAAGGCTAGGGTAAGGTTGAGCGAGGTGACCCCTGACATCTGTGCAGCTTCCGGTGGAGCCGCATTCCTCCCACCAGCAGCCCTCACCTGCTCTAGGCTCAGCAGAAGATCTCCGTAGGGCCGCACCTCGATCCGAAAGCTCTCCCAGGCGGGAATAGTGGGCCGACGCAGGCCCAGCACACAGCCTTTGTAGCAAACAGAACTCTGCACATTTACTACGTTAGAAGAAACTACAAGTCCCACAATGCAGCGCTATTTGAATAAACATAGCAGGATAAGTGGGCCCAGGTGGCAGCTATACCAGCTGAGAGCTCCAGATCGGGCATTACTTGTGGAAAACAGAAGGTGGCCAGGGATGGGAGCTCAACTGACGTGAAGTGAGTGGGAGTCACCACTGACCATCCGTGAGCTGCACTGCTGTGCTTGGTGGGACTCACCACTAACCTTCAGTGAGCTGCACCGCTGTCCTTGCGTGGGACTCACCACCAACCTTCAGTGAGCTGCACCGCTCTGCTTGAGTGCGCGTGGCCTGGGCCCCTTCACTGGTCACTGGCCCCTCTGTGAGCTGGGCTCCTCGGCTGTCTGTTGCCCCTGCTGTGGAAGTGCATCATGATCTGGGCCCTTTCAGCTGTTGTTGGCCTCTCTGTGAGCCGGGCTCTCTCAGCTGTCTGTGGTCCCCTGCTGTGGAAATCTAGGCTTAATCTGGGCCCCTTCAGCTGTTGGTGGCCCCTCTGTGAGCCGGGCTCCTCAGCTGTCTGTGGCCCTCTGATGTGGAAGACTAGCCTGATCTGGGTCCCTTCACTAGTTACTGCCCCCTCTGTGAACTGGGCTTCTTTGCTGTCTGTGGCCCCTGCTGTGGAAGTGCATCATGATCCGGGCCCCTTCACTAGTTACTTCCCCCTCTGTGAGCCGGGCTCCTCAGCTGTCTGTGACCCCTACTGGGGAAGTCTAGCCTGTTCTGGGTCCCTTCACTAGTCACTGCCCCTCTGTAACTCGGGGCCCCCTACTGTGGAAGTCTAGCCTGATCTGGGCCCCTTCCACTGCCCCCTCTGTGAGCCGAGCTCCTCAGCTGTCTGTGGCCCCTGCTGTGGAAGCGAGGCCTGATTTGGGCCCAGACAGCTGTTGATGGCCCCTCTGTGAGCCGGGCTCCTCAGCCGTCTGTGGCCCCCTGCTGTAGAAGTGCACCCTGATATGGGCCCCTTCACCAGTCACTGGCCCCTCTGTGAGCTGGGCTTCTCGGCTGTCTATGGCCCTCTGCTGTGGAAGTGTAGCCTGATCTGGGCCCCTTCCGCTGTTGGTGGCCCCTCTGTGAGCGGGTCTCCCTGGGTGTCTGTGGTCCTCTGCTGTGGAAGTGTAGCCTGATCTGGGCCCCTTCAGCTGTTGGTGGCCCCTCTGTGAGCGGGGCTCCTCAGGTGTCTGTGGCCCTCTGCTGTGGAAGTCTAGCCTGATCTGTGCCCTTCAGTAGTTACTGGTCCCTGCTGTCTGTGGCCCCCTGCTGTAGAAGTGCACCCTGATATGGGCCCCTTCACCAGTCACTGGCCTCTCTGTGAGCTGGCCTCCTCATGTGTCTGTGGCCCTGTGCTGTGGAAGTCTAGCCTGATCTGGGCCCCTGCACTAGTTACTGCCCCCTCTGTGAGCTGGGCTTCTTAGCTGTCTGTGGCCCTCAGCGATAGAAGTCTAGCCTGTTCTGGGCCCCTTCAGCTGTTGGTGACCCCTCAGTGAGCTGGGCTCCTCAGCTGGGTGGTCCCTGCTGTGGAAGTCTTGCCTGGCCTGGGCCCCTTCACTAGTCACTGGCCCCTCTGGAACTCCTGATTTTAATCTATTTTTGTATCCTCACCTGGTCTGGAGGAACCTGCTAAGACCTGTCCCGCGGTGCCTCCGCGGCTCCAGACACCGCCTGTCCTCTTTGAAATGTCACCAATGTCAAGGCTAGTACCACGTCTCTCGGTCACAGCCGGGGAGGTCTCCTGTCAAGCCCCCGCAGCCCAGCCCTACGTCTGAGACTCCAGACCGCCACCCCCTACAAAAATGCTCAAATTGGTAACGTAGGCAACATTTATACTCTTTCTCAGACAGATTGATTTAATGTCCGCGAACGCGCCTCGAGGCGCTTTAACATATTACTAAATGATTACATATAACGCAGCCGGAAATGACGGATTGTTGAGCTTGACGTAGAGCATACTTAACGCCAGCTGAGCTCCAACCCGGCAGTAGCGCTGGGGCCGACCCAGTCAATTGTGAAGCGCGCATCGGCCAAGCCTGGAAGGCGGGGGTGGGGTCAGTCAAACGTCAGACTGTCCCTGAAAGGTTTTATGAGTGAGTCAGAGCCAGGCCCGGGTTGTTGACATGTGATTTACCCTGCTGCAACCCCAGCCGGCTGTGTGATTGAAGGTGCCCCAGCCCTCCCGGCCTTTCCGAGTCATTGGCCTGCCAGGCTCACCATTCTTCTAGCGGGCAGGCCTCCCCTGCAGTGCCCGAGTCTCTCAGCCTAGACTCGGCCCTGAGCTTCCGTCAAAGACACCTGGATCTGGGCTGCCACTATCCGCCCACTCCGCCTTTCACCATTCCGAGACGAATGTACATTAGTACCATCGAGTTGGGTGATTTTAATCCAGTCCACTTATGCAGTGCGTCAGTCCCTCCTTTAGAACCGGCGGGTAATTATTGCGGTAATCTCTTTCTGTGGTAATGTCCCGTAACCCGAGTACCGGGCCGTGTCCCGCTCTGTGGGGCCGCACGTGGCCTGCTCGCGGTATCCTGTCAGACGGGGACTCGCTGCGCCTGGCTGCCTGAGGTTGTTACTGTGTGATGTGAACACGTATACAGCTCCTCGCCTTTGTTTACATCTATACCAAGAGCAGGCTCAGCTTTACTGCGAGGCTGGAGTTTAATAAAATGCAAAGGTTCTGTATAGACCTCCCCCCTCTACCACCCACAGGGCTCTGCATAGGCCCAGACGCTATGCAGGCCAGGCTGCAAACATACTGCCGCTGTGTGCATGGCTTCAGCCATTGGCTCCTGGCTTTGGGCTTGATGGCATTGCGTACAATCACAATGTCTTCACGCACAGATAAAGTTATCCCTTTTGGTGCTAGGACGTGTTGGCTGTTGTTATTTTTAAACCTTTAATTTTTTATTCATTTTTTGTAATCTGCTATAGCTGAAACTCGCCAGACCCTGGACCTCCGCGCCACTTCAGTGCGCCACCCCTTGTGCGCACACTGCTGGCAGCCGCCAATTTCATGAATGGACTTTCAATCCATTCTTAGATTCAAAACAAAATGCGATGCAGCGCGCGCAACGAAATTCGTTTTATTTATTTAAATGTGTACTTACCTCCGTTCATCCATATTCCGGTGTTTACATTTCCCCACCCTGCCCCTCCCCCACCCCGCCTCACTGCCCCACCGAACTCCCTCCACGGACCGCTACTGCCTAACATGGATTCGGCGGACGTGTCGCAGTGCCGGACAGCATAAAAGTATGTGCACCTGTGATTCCCTTTTGTATTTGCTTAGTCTTCACTCTGTGAAGCATCCGAGCGGCTTCCAGGTTGGATACAGTTCTTTTAGGGGAATCGGGTGCAGCCTTACAGCTCAGATACAATTAGGGCCTGGTCTCCCCAAAGCCTGGATAAGGTGATGTTTTGTTACAGAGAAAGTATGAGGCAATTTGATGGTTTTGTGGAAGTCCCATGCCTGGAGAGATTCTAGATCTAGAGAACAAGACAAAAGGCGCAGTTGTTGTTTTTTCTTGATGTTTTGACAGTTGTATTGTCGATTATGTTTGGGCCCCAGTTCTCCATAACCAGTTGCAGGGATTCCTTTGCTGTGATCAGACTTGCAGGCCAAGGGTTACTTGGGCTGCTAAAAAATGATTTTTAGGAGAGCCTTCCTGGAATTATCTGGAGCCGATTGCCAGGTAGAAGTATTTTTCCAAAGAGGCCAGCCCTTCCAGCTTTTGTTGGGTAAGGTCAAATTCTGGGCAGATCAGAGTGTTTCTTATGCAGGAGGGAAGGTGAAGTATTTTTTAAGCCTGGGCGGTGAACTCCGCTCCCCTTGCGGAGTTTACAGAGTTCTGGCTCGCATAGTTGATCGACAGTAGCAGTTTAGCCCGTATCACCCTTTGTGTTGCCGTAGTTGATGGACTGACGAGAACAGCATTTAGCTTGCAAAGGGCATACATCACCATCTTCCCTTTCAGCCTAATTTTCTGTAAATGGAGCTAGGGTCGGCAGATTCACACAGCCAAGGCTCAGTTAGTTGTAACCTTTTACACAGTCCAGACTAAGTGAGCCCAGCCACCATTTCAAGAGCTGTTTTTACTAACCCTGGGCGGTGAACTCCGCTCTGCTCGCAGAGTTTGTGGAGTTTTCCGCACTCCACGTTACGCGGAGATCACAGAGTGCCAAAAACCTTTGCTTCGCGTTGCGGAGCTGAGTTTTTTCCTCACTCGCGTTCGTCAACGTCATGTTAGCGAGTGTGAGCGAGGAAAATCCACCTCCCGGTAACATTTTTCCTCATTCGCGATCGTCAACATCAAGTTGGTGAGCGCGGAAAATCAACCTCCTGGTGAGATTTCTCAACGCAGGGGGGGCAGATTTCTCATTGTGAGTGGTCGCTATGCTCGCGACCATTCACATTGAGAAACTGTCCATTCGCGTTGAGAAAGCTGCAGCTCAAGTAAAAATCTACGCGAGCGGCAGGAAGGAAAGCCGTGCCTGCTTGTGCTGTGAATGCTGCCATTCACGATGATAGCACAGTGCCGACAAGCATCCAGCACCCCAAATCACAGCGAACTGCAATTTTCTTTTGCACTCTGCTGCTTGCGGATCTCCGCGTAGCGCGGATGAGGTTTTTTTTTCCATTACCCACCCAGGGTTAGTTTTTAGGTGTCTCCTAGGCAGGACTTGCGCTGTCTCTTCGGGACATGCTGTATTCAGGATATGTGAATAAACCTCTGCCTACTTCCCGTCCAGCTTTTTAATTGGCTCCTGTCCCTGTCCTTTGTAAATGGTGGCTTTTCATTGGTTATTAGGCTTTGTAGTCCCTCCTTAGTAACTCCCTGTCTTTTTGTAACCTTCCATGAGAACACCCCCTCCTACATGAGGTGTTACACCCTAAGTTTTAATTACAACCTCATGGCACTACTTTCTCAAAAGCCTTTAGACAGGACAATCACTTGGTCCTTAATAAGGTTGTCAGTGATTACTTTACTCCGTAGTACATCCCACATTTATATTAGACCTACTATAAATTTCCTTTTATCAGCTGCACATAGAGCACAACCTAATCCGGAATTGATATATTAATTCTTTAGTCACATTTCAAAGCTACTAATTGTATATATTGAATGTGCTGTTGTGCTGTCTTCCATGCAATGCATTATGGGTAGGGTGGATTTAGACTATCTTCACAGTTTATGATGCTCACTAGGGACCTCTAGGAGCAGCTTGCGGTACTGCCAAAATTACCTTTCTAGACCTGGAAATTGAAGCACAAGATGGAATACTGATGACTAAAACTCACTTTAAACCAACAGCGAAAAATTCTCTTTTGCATTTCCAGAGTTTCCACCCTAGGCCTCTAAGGGACAATTTGCCATTCGGTCAATACCTCAGATTGCGCCGAAACTGTAGTGAACTTAAAGATTTAAAAAAACAATCAGAAGAACTAACTACAAAACTCCAAAATCGTGGATACCCAAACAAAGTTATCCACAAAGCGCAAAAAAGAGCCCGAAACCAAAATCGTGAAGGTCTACTGGAACCCAAGGTGAACTTGTCAACCACCATACCACTTACGTGTGTAACCACCTTTAATTCCATCTCTAATCAAGTAGCCAAATTGATACAAAACAATTGGAAAATTGTAACTTCAGGCAAACTGCAATGGGAAAAACCTCTATTTTCCTACAAAAGGTCCCATAATCTCAGAGACAGTCTAGTGCCGACCAGGCCAAAAAAGACTCTGAGCATTCCAAGCACAGTTTTGAATGCATGGGGACTACCAGAAGTGACAGGCCACTACCCATGTGGCAACTGCAGCATCTGCCATCTTACCCAATCCACGAAAACACTACATCTTGAACAGGACAAAATCTGGACAATTATGAAACATACCAACTGCAATTCGGCAAACGTCATCTACCTCATCACATGCCCATGTAAATTGCGATACGTCGGGATGACCACCAGAAAGGTCAAAACCAGAATCTGCGAGCATCACAGTAACATCCGCTGCAAACGCAGCACGACAAAACTTACAGAACACTATCTAGCCAAGGGGCATACCACCAATGACATGTCGTGGGTCATAATCGAACAACTAGATCCCAGTCCAACCGACATCCAGGAACGCCTGTTCGAAAAAGAACAACGCTGGGTATATAGACTTTCAACCCACATCTCAGGACTTAACGATAATGTACCCTGGAACAGTATACATCGATATTGATGACAGCTAATGTAAATAATTACTGCTTTCGATCACTCTCTAGTCTACAATATATGACTTGCTCAGTCTTGTGCAACCACTTTTGAAACTGTGCAGACTTTCACCTGTAGCTACCATCTGATCTGCACACAGTACCGCTACACTTAGAACTCATAACGCAGCCCTAAGAGGTAGCTTGAATCCTTTCTCTTAATTCTCTCTTTTAACACACAGGCATAGATCGCCTCGTAGATAACCACACAGACACATGCCTCTTATTTAAATATTGAGGGGCTCTAAACTCTGTCCCACCAGGTCCCGCATGTAGCCATGAAAAAATCTTTTTAAAACTGTTCATTTGCACCACACTTAGATGTAAATGCATATTTCTTTATTTGAATTTCGTGGTATTTTTATTTAGTACCCCGAACACGGCACACCGAGTAACACTCTTTTACTTTATCTATTCATTCACATATTTCTTTCATTTCTACTAATCAGAGGCTACGTCTGCACCATTCGCAGACACGGCGTTCTAGTCTTCCCAGCCGCACCGCGCAACTTCCTGTTTGCCGGCTTCTTTAACCACTCCCCATTTCGGCGCTGAACAAGCGGACCCGATCGCCGCCCTAGGTACTTCGGACCTGTCCTCCCTTACAAACTGTGAGTACAAGACAAGGACGGGTGAATATTGATCGACCCTTGGTCCCGTCTAGACCCAGAATGTTACGCCGATTTAATCCATTACGGTAATGTTCATTAACGCTATGCGTTTACAAACAATTCTCCCCGCCATTTCCCTCTCCATTAAGGTCAAGCGGAGAATCATACGGCGTTCTAATCCCAGAGGCATAACAACCTCTCTACTCAAGTGAGACTGTATTTCATGTTGTCTGTCATTTAAGCCGTTGTTTGTCTTTCAATTTTAATTTTTATTTATTTGTGTCTGTTTGTTGAACGCCACACACAGTGGACACCCTGTTAATATATGCCACCATGTCAACAAACTATCACAATACTGCACGTGCACTGGGCCACTTAAGCATATCGGCTACCAGTGTCTTCATGACTTGCATAGTCACAACCTAATATGAATAATATGTGTATGACTGCGCTATAGGCACGCACATAATGGATAAAGAGTATGCGCACCATGTGCCCCAATATTACGACATTTACTCACTCACGGATCCCGTGGGGCACATTGTAGCCACGCAAGCCTTTATAGTGTTCATGCACACTCACAAAGTCATTTTGGCTCGAGATCACTAGCCTTTTAGTTGAAAGGAGCATGCATTTAGTGTATATGCATGATTCACAACTGTTCTCCATATCTAAATTAATTCTTCATTTTCAGGTAATCTCATACGGAGTTACTGTGAGTACCTTATCACTACACTCACAGCACACTTTAGGGCGTGTGCTGATATTTACACGTGGCCTGTACCTTGTTTTTACGGCCATTTACAACAATTTTTTTGCTGGTCCTGACGAAAGCCTCTAGAACCATCGAGAAGGCTGAAACTAGTTGACCTTAGTTACAAGGGATATAAGGAAAATAACATTCCTAATTACGTATCCCGCAAAAACCTTTTTTTACATTAGTCCTGGGACCCTTATAATTAAAGTTTTTTCATAGGGCATCTCCCAGAGACTTTTTTAACTCTTAAACACATCACACATAGCACGCCACTTACTGCTCAAAACCCTGCTCCGCTGTATCTCAGGCGTTGTAGCACAACTGGATTGTGCTAGACAATCCAGTTGGGCCCCGATGATGAAGCATGCCACCTACTAGGTAGGTGGGTGAGGGGTTTCTTTCACAGCAGTTGTGCTCTCTCTCCTTTCACGTTTTTTTCAACAATGATAGCGAAAAAAGTTTGCTCTGAGTCATAAAACTTGTCCATTTTGTTTGGTCATATTGTTTGGGGAAGAGGACAAGTTTTTCTTTTCCTCGCTCTCTTGTTGTTCCCATTTATATTAATTCTTTAGTCACATTTCAAAGCTACTAATTGTATATATTGAATGTGCTGTTGTGCTGTCTTCCATGCAATGCATTATGGGTAGGGTGGATTTAGACTATCTTCACAGTTTATGATGCTCACTAGGGACCTCTAGGAGCAGCTTGCGGTACTGCACCGAGACATGCAGTGGTGGTGCCTTGCTTACTAGGGACATCTAGGAGCAGCTTGCGGTACTGCACCTACACATCTATATTAGACCTTCTATGCTTCTAAGACCCCTGTTCCCCGAGGGTTAGTGCTCTGCCCCTGAGGACACTTTTGCTGCAGTTAGATACAATATCTCTCTTCTTGGTCTGTGATAAAGTGTCACTCAAAGTGTCATGCATGGGACTTCGAAATGTACCACACTAATACAGCAAAAATGAAAATTTCACACATAAGGAGGCTCAAAACTCCTGTGTCCCCCTCCAACTCCCCCCACCCCACCCCCAAAGGCTTCAGGTTCCCCCTCCCCATCCTTTTCGCCATTAACCCCGTCCTGCCCGTGCTGCTTGCGCTGCCCTCTGTCTGCTGTAGTAAAAGGATGAAGCGTAACCCCACCCTCTGCCGCCTCCATGCTTAATAACTAGCAAACGAGGGGTTTATTGTTGATTCATCTCCGCACCCAGCCAAGTCTTCAACATAGAAAGATGAATCTCCCTCTTAGGACAACTACGAATAGTACACAGGAGTGAACTACTAACCACATACGAACCATAGTCCGGACTAAGCCTTATCTCGTGATCTGCATTTAACAACCACCCAAGGTGTCTCCTCTAATGACGATACCTTTCAGAAATTGTCAATAGCTCAGTCTCTGTCACCTGAAGTGCGAGTGAAATCACAATCGACTATTCAACGACCACTCATAAATATTCTCTCGAAGCCATACTGTCCACTCCTGTTGAGCATCCCAAATATTACAACGACCTTCCGATATTAGGGCAAGATATTCAATATCGACCAGATCAAAACGTGTAAATATTTTATTTCTCTCAAACTGTCAACTAAATGCGTATCTCTATGGGGTCGAAAATGAAGGGCCTGTAAGAGAATGTATGGAGATATTTCACAAAGGTTTGTGGGAAAACCAATCTTGTAGCGACTCCGCCCAGTTTCGACAGCCCTCTCGACATTTTTAGGTCGAGCCTGAGTCAGTGCACAAGCGCTGCTCTGCGAGACTTGTTGTGGCCTCGCAGGGTGTGTCGGGAATGAAGACGTTCACAGAGAGGCTGGTTGGCTTTCTGTTTGAATAATCAGTGCTGCAAACGGGAGCCCGCGCCTTCATGGTGAAACTTAGAGACATAGAACTGTTGATGGTCGCTCAAATCACTTCCCTTGTCATCGAAGTATTCTGGGGCCTCTAGTGGTGCCTTGAGCCATAGGATAATAGCTACATGTTTCGAACACGAGATCGCTCCCTCTGCCTGTATTGTAGAATTTGTCTTGCGCCTCCTACCCGTGACAAAGTGTCTAAGCACTATCCAGTGGTCGAGTACAAGGCTAGTATGTTTTTTGTACACAGAACCGTGTGGGTAACAGATTGACCTATGTGGGAAGATTTGTGTCAGGAGTGGGGTTTGGAGGAGTGCGGCAACATTTTGCAGCACATTTTTGGTGATGCGCAAACATGCAATAAAGTGAAGCCATGTAAAAAAGATGGTGATTCACAAGCGCATACCTGCATGTGGCAGGTGAGAGCACTACTCCTTCCGCCATTGCTGCAGGTCAAGCTGTGCACCAGGTAAGGAACCTATTCACAGTATAAAATATTGGGTAGGAAAAGCCACTTAACTAAAAAGGGTACGATGTAACATTTAGCTGAGGTCCGAGAAAGGCAAAAACAGCTGCATTGTCCCACATACTTGCACAAGGATGAGCATAAACCAAAGCAGTAAAGCTTTGCGAAGGCATGCACAGGTATGCCCATATATCCTTGTTGCTGCTTTGCATATTTCACATATAGAATGCTTCCAAGCAGTGCCGCTGTTGCAGCGTTGTCTGTTGTAAATGTCCCCCAGGAGTGCCAGACAAGAGTTCACCACCGGAGTAGATCCACTGCTGTAGGCCTTCTAGAGCCCACCTAGGTAACCATGAGGGTGGCATAGCCTTTGCACTTACTGTTGGCTCAAATACAACAAAAAGCTGATGGTGTCAACATCATTTTTGGCACAAGCTAAAACAACTCCCTAGAACCCCAACGAGACTCCCCGAGAATCTTTGTTACTAAAAAGGTAATTCAAGAATGCTGAGAATTTAGGAGTTTGAGACCTGCATGAGTGAGGAGTACTACACAAGCCACAACATGAAAGGACGGGGATTAGTTGTACTCGTTGAGTCGTATCCACATCAAGTGGGAAAGCCTGCAGGGTTTCATGGGTATTTCACCGCCACATACTCTTCTGGATGGGATCTACATTTTGGGTGTAGATGGAACTAACATTAGTATTTAACCTTAAGAAGTTGGCGTAAAAGTGTTTTTAGGTGAAAGATATGGTGTGGAATTTGAAACGGGGTGGTTTGAATAGGATGCGATGTGGGTAGATGTTTATTAAGGAGAATTTAGTTTGACCTCTTGGCTTTCCCAGCTATGTCCTTTATGTATAACACATGCTGGTGTAATAGCGGGTGTACAAATGTGTGGCGATGTGAGATGTTTTGCATTCAGTGGAAAGTGAATGGCCTGGCTGATAAGACTAAGAGGAGGCAGAATTACAGTCTCTGAAAAATATTACCCTGATGTGATATTGCTGAAGAAAACCAACTTACTAACAAGCATTTGCAATGCAATAGGTCTCGCATTTTTGAAACTTTAACCTATTGGCATTGTAAATGACAATTCCTTTTATTTGTGTGCACCTTGTACTTATAGTCATTGCTGGCAGGTTTTCAAAACACAAATAAAGGGCACTGCCATTTACAATGCCAATAGCTCAAAATCTCGCAAATGCTAGACCTATTACATTCAAATGCTTGTTTTGGGTGGCTGCCAAAGATCACTATTGTGGATCTGCTGGCATTGGCAACCAACTCATTCTGGAGATCGTACTTGGAGACCGCATTGAGTGCTTTTTGAAGGCTTACTTTGGTGTGATCTAGGTGGACTAGGTTGTCGGCGTATTGCAACAGATGTTTTTTTTGTTTCCAAGTCTCGGTGTGGCGAGGGAGACTCCACTTAGCGCCGGGCATTTTTTTCGGTGCAGACTCCCAGGGGAGTTTGATCCTTACCCAGGTTCTGGAATATATTGACTTGATGGCTCTCAGTAACTTTGGGCAGATGTTCCACCCCTCCAGTTTGCGCCAGAGAATGTTACGGATTACCCTATCAAAAGCTGCTGAGTAGTCGACAAACCAGGCAAAGACTGGGGGGGGGGGGAGAGTGAGAGATTGCTTGTTGGGCTAGATAAGATAGAACAATGATGTTGTTGATTGTCGAGCCCCCTGTGCGAAAGCCCATCGGATAGAATGGTAGAAGCCCTTCAGTATGGCACCAGCAACCCATTAGATTTGTATTGATTTCTCTTTATGTACTTTACGTTGAAGTCTCCATATGAGTTGTTTGTGCTGCTTTACTGCTGCATTTAACTGCCTTTTTGAGATTTCATAAAACAATATTCACTGGCGTAGCTGGGGGGGGGGGGTCCGCCCCAGGCGGCACTATTTTGGGGGCAGTGGCCGCACGGCACTGGTGGCCCGTTGCGGCGGTCTTTATCATTTCTTTGGGGAGACTCACTGACACTACTGTCAGTCATTACAGTAGTGTCAGTGCCCCCAAATAAATTATAAAGGCCGCCGCAACAGGCCACCAGTGCCGCGCGCGCGGCCCCGTTTGAAGTGCAAGCGTCCCTGTTTGCAACTGCTACCTGCAGTGCACGCATCACCACCTAGCGTAGTGGTGGTGGGGTGGTGCACGACCGGACCGAGGTCAGAGGTGAAAGACTCCAATCAGCCAATAAGCTCTGTCAGCTCAGAGATCCCGCCGACGAGCCCTCCCCTTTGTAGGGCGCAGGCAATCGAACGGAGGCGTGCAAGGGTCTGTATTGGTACAGCAGGCTTTGAATTTCTCTGTGATTGTTGCCGCTCCGACGTACCGAGTTTGTTGTGGTTGGTTGTGGGTTCGTCCCCGGGCCCAGTGGAGGACCAGAGCCAAGCCGAGAGGAACTTCTACAGTGCATCACAGGTAACTCCACAGTTGTTTGTTTGGAAGGTATGACGACAGGAAAGAAAGAAGAGGAGCAGACAGGTAAGTCCACCCGGCAAGCGTGTTGAAAATTATGCAACTGGCAGATTTGCCCCTCAATACCACACATGATGGTTGGCGCCTGAAAGGATACAAGCATCCATTAACATGGGTCCCAGTATGTTATTTTCTAGTTTTCTTTACCATTAATGTATTTTTGAGATTTACCATGATATGGATCGGTAATCCCACAAACATCCTTTTCTTTAGAAGACATGTCACTGTCATGAGTGTAAAATCCGAAAATGTTGGGGAAGCAACAGTGTGGAGATTTTAGTAGCAAAGCATTTATTGTGGCATTGATAATGCATTGTTGGGGAAAGCTAATACTACCTGGAGTCTGAAAGCACTGATAAGGAATTAGTGGAGGAAGATCATGCGTACCTCAACACTGATCAGGCCCTTCTGTGTAAGGCCATACTGCTGAGATGCTGAAGCAATGAGGCTGTGCTGGTAAGGCAAGTTGGCGGGGCCTCGGATTCTCAAGGAATGAGAATACATCAGTTAAGAAGCAGGCACTGTTGATAGGCATGGATGCTTCGGTGGATGGTGACGCCGTAACCCTGCAGGGTCGTACTTTGCTGTTGCTATAGTGGCTTGCTGCTGTAGTGGGCCACCAGTGCGACTCTCAATTAATGCAGGCTGGTGTTAGGTTGGTGACAAGATAGTGAGATCTTAGAAATCTCCCTTGACTTGAATTAAACTTCGCTGTTGCACACACTCCAACTTAGATCGGCACCAAGCAGTAGGCAGTAGGAGTTTGGCAGAAACTCTCTGGCTGCAATGGTGTGGGTTTGACTGGTGAGACTGGTGTGACTCTGTTCTAAGGCCAGGCTATATGTGTACCACCCCGCCCCCACCTCCCCTCAGTAGTTCATGCTGTTTTGAGTTTGTCATTGCATTATTGCACCTCAAGTCAGAGCACATCACGTTTGTGCACGTTCCCACTTCTTTAAGGGGGGGACCATGTTTGGTCATTTAATGTCAGCTGTAGATGATGGATCCCCGAACAGTGTCATGTATGTGCATGTTTGCATTGTGCTGAGGGGATTACCAGGTAATCGTTCACACAGCTCTCTGATGAATGTCACATGCAGTTTTTCTGAGTCCCCAGATAGATCATGCAGTCCGTGTGTTCTCCTTTGTACTGCCGGTCACTGGTGTATTCAACTGTGTAGCCTTGGGCTGTGTCATGTATGTGCATGTAACTTGCGTGATCTACATTGAATGACGGTCCCCTGTGTGTGCCTGCAATCACGGGGCGGCCATTTTGAGCATGGTTTTGTAATAAAGAGTTTATAAAAAATATAACTGATCGCCAAATGGTTGGCACCCAATGACGGGCCTGTCTGTTGGTTTGCCAATGCTTGTTTATCCCAGTCAGCGATGTCTTACTCTGGGATGGGCGCCGCAGAGGACAGAGATGGTCCGCTCTGCCTCCCCTCTCAAGCAACAGTGATGCACTCGGCCCTTCCCTACCTTTTCCAGTCTCATCAGACACCGTGTACAGATATTAGCCGAATCTCTCCCTATCCTCGCCCTCAGTTTAGCCGCGGATGTTTTAATTGGCCCTTTCTGTGGACGCTTCCTGTTATTCATTAGCCAAACTCCCCGGCTTCCCGACGTCTCGAACAGTATTAAGGATTCGCAAATAGACTTCATTCCCTTGTAGTGCTGTAGGCAAGAGTGCTTCGCTCCCTTTATGCATTTTTTATCATTTCTTTACACTAATTGTCTCCTTGTTTCTACACTTCTAACATGTTGACTTCATTTCACACTCTAGATTGCCTTCTCTATTACAATTCGTTTGAGTGTTCTCTGAATAGCATGCATATCTGTGCGCCTCACCATGCAATTTCCCTCACATTTAGACAGTAAGTTGTCATTTATTTCTCTTTTTTGTACAGAAACACGGGAGTGACCATTCCACTGCTTGAACTGGAGCAGTGCTTAATTTGAGCCAGTGGTTTCTGGTGCTCGGCACCGGCACTTAATCATTCACACCGGTGCTCATAGCGCAAACTCGATCCAATTGGAGCATTTTTTTTATGAGCACTAGATAAAAACACACATTTTTTGTAGGCACAGGAGATTAAGTGATTTGCCCAGAATGTTGAGCTCACGCCGAGACTCGAACCCGGTTCCCCTGCTCCCAGGTTGGCAGCTCTGGCCATTATGCCCCATCCTCTCCCCATTCTTGGTTAGTAGTTGGCACTGCCTAAAACCGAACCAACACGAGAAATGCACTGGTGCAAGCTGCCTTCTGAGGAGAGCCACGGCACTTATTTTTATTCTACAAATTAACCACTGAACGGGACTGTCCTGACCCATTTACTAAATGTTAGAATGTTTTCCATTTTCCTTACTTTCTGTCATCTAACAGCTTGTTGTTTAATCAGCTTTACTTCTTAGGCCTCCGCCTCCCTGACAGCATTGCTGTCTGCTATGTATCTTGGGGACGTCCAGAAAGTTGACCGGGGAATGTGCTCCTCCCGTTACTTGCTATTGGTTGTGTGGTTTGTAACTCACATTTTCTAGCTTTCAATTTGTTGACTTTATTTGTTTTAGGCTGAGCAGCTTGAGTTCGTACTTTCCCTTGCTAAAGCTGTGTTTCCAGTATTCTTCCACAAACCCTTTTTCTGTAATAAACAGGCCTTTAAATAATGTTCTTTTCTTGCAACGTTTGCTGGTCATTCAAAGGCTGAGGTCAAATGTCAAGCTGTGTCTTCCAGGGAGCCTTGTGTTTATTTTCCTTTTAGCTGACTTAAAAGTGAGAGCGTTTATAGGAAAGGGGAATGCAGCTACTTTCTCCATGGAGCCTGCATGCGCCCTTTTATTTATTTATTTTACACATAGCCGTCTCAAAAGGTATCTCGTTCTTTATTTGCACAAAATGTTGCACTTTTTTTTTTTTGCACAATTCCTCTTCTTTAATGAGTCCCATTTAATTTGTGAAACTGCCTTTTTTAAAAACAAAGTACAAAACCGCATTTCAGTCTCAGTGTCAGCCTAACATATGGTGATCTTGGGCAGTTTACACTGTTTATGGCCCATTCACCGTCAAGCACAGGATAAGATCTTTTCACAGGAAAGAGCCAGCCAGATTGTAATACCATTTACCAATGCTTGGTTTTCACTTTGATGCGCACAGCATATACTTTATTTATGACATCTGTGACATCCCGTTTTGGAGAGTTGGCACTTTTTATGAAAGCTTTTGAGTTTATGTTTAGCTACAAAATAATATTGTATTCCATCTGCAACTGTGCTTTTTTCAGAACACGTATATTACTGGATATAAACGATTTCTTCACTTGTTCTTGCAGGCACTTGGGTCATGATTTCAATGGTGCAGCAGGTGCATTGGCACTGGGGTCAAAAGGTCTAGGAAACCCACTGAATACCGATTATTGCTATATTTTATTACTAAACATTTGTACCCATTGCACCCAAATTAGCACATCGCCTAAAGCTGTAACCTTTTGGACTTTTCTGTTTACCTACATTACATAGTTTGCACTTCACATAGCTACTGATACCACTGTGTGCTTGTCTGCTCCGAGCAATAATTGCAAACAGCATCTTGCACAGTGCAAGTTATGATAAAATAAGTTATTCTTTCTGTCTTTATATGCTAAAACACATGTAGTCATTTCACAAAAGTAAAAATGTGCAAGCCGTGAGAGAGGTGATGATTTTGGGATCCTCCCTAACCTAGGGGGAGAACCAAGCAGATGCCTTGAAAACAAAAAGCACATCTTCTTGGATGATATGGCGGTGGTCCCATCCTCTGAGGACCATTCAAGCACAGTTATTGGCAAAAATACAATCCCAACCAAAGGCCCTGCAAAGCATTATGGGACAAGATTAGCAGTGGGCAGTGAATATTATAGTATCCAATATCAAAATAATTCTACAAAGAGCTGCAGTTCAACTAGTCGTTACTCACGAGTCAAATGCAAAACCATTGAAATTATTGTTACATCAAGCTGCAGTTCCACTCGTTACTAGATGTCCCTCACGAGTCAAATACAAAAGCTTCATGAAAGGGTTTCAATGCTTTTGCATTTGACTCTTGAGGGACATCTAGTAACGACCAGTTGAACTGCAGCTCTTTGTAGAATTATTTTGATATTGGACACTATAATATTCACTGCCCACTGCTAATCTCGTCCCATAATGCTTTGCAGGGCCTTTGGTTGGAATTGTATTTTTGCCCATAACTGTGCTTGGGGTGGTCCTAGGAGGAAGGGACCACCACTGAATCGTTCACCAGCATGATATGCTCTTTGTGTTCAAGGCATCTACTTGGTCCTCCCCCTAGGTTAGGGGGGACCCCAAAATCATCACCTCTCCCATCGCCTAATACTTTCACGCACAGTTCACTCTTGTGAATTGGTTGTATGCTTTTTAGCGTGTTAAATTGCTTTATCAAAACATTTGTGGTTATTATTGATATTGCTGCTACTTTTAGCACAGTTATTGTAATGTGCATCTTGCAGTAGTGTGTACTGTGCTCTGCGCATGAGCAAAGGGTGGTACTATGCCCAGGGTTACCTAAAATGCTTCTGAATCCGGACACACTAACACCTTGGCTAGATCTTTCTGCATTCTATAACCTCAGCCATTGTAATCACCATATAAATATTTATGACTTGTCATTTGATATTCCATACCAAGCACTCAACTATGCGAGATCTATTGCCTTTGCCAATGTTTTTTAGCTGTAATATACAGTAGCGCTAGCTTCAGTGTAGAATAACTGAAATAAAAAAGGCACTATAATGCGGTCAATGCGGAGTGTGTTATACAGATACTGCTTTTTTGTTGTGAACTCTCCTGCTCTGTTTTGCCTTTCTGCTCATTTTTCTGCCATCTGCTCTGCCTTTATGGCTTGTTTTTCTGTCCTCTGTTTTAAAGTCTTCTGCTCAGTTTCTTGCATTTTCTGCTCGTTTCCTGCCCTCTGTTTTGAACACTTCTGCTCTGTTTAGCCTTTTCTGCTCATTTTTCTGCCATTTGTTCTGCCTTTACTGCTTCATTTCGGCCCTCTGTTTTGAATTTTTCTTCTCATTTCTTCCCTCTTCCCACCGTTTCCTCAAGACTGGGCTTTTCGGCAGAAACCTCGCACCCCATTGCCCAGATACCCGCTGTGGTGACAGTGCCGCACTCCACAAATGCTGATTGATGGCAGTTCTACAGAATGCCCCTATTATAGAACTGTTTTGTGTATTAATTCCACGGTCACTTGTATTACCGGAGATACCCTCGAGTTGTGTTACACTACACTTCATCACACCCATGCATGATACCGACAGCATTTCATTTTTGACTTATTTATGATGAAAATATTGTAATTCTCTTTGATCTGCTTCCCGAGAATCTATTTACCTAATTTTGACGATATAGTCAGTTTTGTTAGATTAGACCTGGGCAGAATATCGATTATGCCGGAGAAGTTGGAGTAATTTCGATTATTCTGTGTTTCTCTTTAACAAGGAATTACAGATAATTACACGATTACTCCACCTGGCATAATTAAGAGAAATTTGGGGAAAACAAATCCTGCCCCCAGAGCACATTTAGCGAACGCGAGCAGCTACTCGCTATTCGTGTTCTGCTGAACTTCCAAGTGTTTCTTAGCTTCCATTGTGGACGAGAGAGAGCATTTTGAGCTAAGAAAATAGAGCTAAATGCCGATAGTATATTGGATAAACAATCCAATGCCAACACATTTAGTGAGCGTGAGCACCAGCCCGCACTCGCATTTTATGTCCTGTTGCATTTAGCGCTATTTATTAACCCAAAACACATCCTTGTGTCTATTTTGGAATAGTACTAAACACAGAATTCAAGCATAATCTTGCAGAATTCTTAGGTAATTTTCTGCATGATTGCGCTACACGGAATCACGCAAGTTACGCCCACCCATATTAATCATGTACATTTGATGCGTAATCAGGCAGACGATGACTGGCAATGTTTAACTGCAAGTAGTCCTCCTGTCAGAGAGGGTAGATTAATCATGGCCCCATTACATAGAAAGCCCTTACGTCACTCTGGATGAACCACTGCTGTGAGCTTGGCAATCTTCTGACTCTGATGGGCTGTGTGTGGCAGGGCTCTGACTCTGATGGGCTGTGTGTGGCAGGGCCCTGACTCTGATGGGCTGTGTGTGGCAGGGCTCTGACTGATGGGCTGTGTGTGGCAGGGCTCTGACTCTGATGGGCTGTGTGCAGCAGAGCTCTGACGGGCTGTGTGTGGCAGGGCTCTGACTCTGATGGGCTGTGTGTGGCAGGGCTCTGACTCTGATGGGATGTGTGCGACAGGGCCATGACTGATGGGCTGTGTGCAGCAGGGCTCTGACGGGCTGTGTGTGGCAGGGCTCTTACTCTGATGGGCTGTGTGTGGCAGGGCTGTGACTTATGGGCTGTGTGCAGCAAGGCTCTGACTCTGATGGGCTGTGTGCGACAGGGCCATGACTGATGGGCTGTGTGCAGCAGGGCTCTGACTCTGATGGGCTGTGTGTGGCAGGGCTCTGACTCTGATGGGCTGTGTGCGGCAGGGCTCTGACTCTGATGGGCTGTGTGTGGCAGGGCTCTGACTCTGATGGGCTGTGTGTGTCAGGGCTGTGACTGATGGGCTGTGTGCGGCAGGGCTCTGACTCTGATGGGCTGTGTGTGTCAGGGCTGTGACTTATGGGCTGTGTGCAGCAAGGCTCTGACTCTGATGGGCTGTGTGCGGCAGGGCTATGACTGATGGGCTGTGTGCAGCAGGGCTCTGACTCTGATGGGTTGTGTGTGGTAGGGCTGTGACTTATGGGGTGTGTGCAGCAAGGCTCTGACTCTGATGGGCTGTGTGCGGCAGGGCTCTGACTGATAGGATGTGTGTGGCAGGGCTCTGACTCTGATGGGCTGTGTGTGGCAGGGCTCTGACTCTGATGGGCTGTGTGTGGCAGGGCTCTGACTCTGATGGGCTGTGTGTGTCCGGGCTGTGACTGATGGGCTGTGTGCGGCAGGGCTCTGACTCTGATGGGCTGTGTGTGTCAGGGCTGTGACTTATGGGCTGTGTGCAGCAAGGCTCTGACTCTGATGGGCTGTGTGCGGCAGGGCTATGACTGATGGGCTGTGTGCAGCAGGGCTCTGACTCTGATGGGTTGTGTGTGGTAGGGCTGTGACTTATGGGGAGTGTGCAGCAAGGCTCTGACTCTGATGGGCTGTGTGCGGCAGGGCTCTGACTGATAGGATGTGTGTGGCAGGGCTCTGACTCTGATGGGCTGTGTGTGGCAGGGCTCTGACTGATGGGCCGTGTGTGGCAGGGCTCTGACTTTGATGGGCTGTGTGTGGCAGGGCTCTGACTTTGATGGGCTGTGTGTGGCAGGGCTCTGACTCTGATGGGCTGTGTGTGGCAGGGCCCTGACTCTGATGGGCTGTGTGTGGCAGGGCCCTGACTCTGATGGGCTGTGTGTGGCAGGGCTCTGACTGATGGGCTGTGTGCAGCAGGGCTCTGACTCAGATTGGATGTGTGTGGCAGAGGTCTGACTGATGGGCTGTGTGCGGCAGGGCTCTGACTCTGATGGGCTGTGTGTGGCAGAGGTCTGACTGATGGGCTGTGTGTGGCAGGGCTCTGACTCTGATGGGCTGTGTGTGGCAGGTCTCTGACTCTGATGGGCTGTGTGCGACAGGGCTCTGACTCTGATGGGCTGTGTGTGGCAGGGCTCTGACTCTGATGGGCTGTGTGCGGCAGGGCTCTGACGCTGATGGGCTGTGTGCAGCAGGGCTCTGACTCTGATGGGCTGTGTGCGGCAGGGCTCTGACTCTGATGGGCTGTGTGCGGCAGGGCTCTGACTCTGATGGGCTGTGTGCAGCAGGGCTCTGACTCTGATGGGCTGTGTGCAGCAGGGCTCTGACTCTGATGGGCTGTGTGCGACAGGGCTCTGACTCTGATGGGCTGTGTGTGGCAGAGGTCTGACTGATGGGCTGTGTGTGGCAGGGCTCTGACGCTGATAGGATGTGTGTGGCAGGGCTCTGACTCAGATAGGATGTGTGCGGCAGGTCTCTGACTCTGAAGGGCTGTGTGCAGCAGGGCTCTGACTCTGATGGGCTGTGTGTGGCAGGGCTCTGACTCTGATGGGCTGTGTGTGGCAGGGCTCTGACTCTGGTGGGCTGTGTGTGGCAGGGCTCTGACTCTGATGGGCTGTGTGTGGCAGGGCTCTGACTCTGATGGGCTGTGTGTGGCAGGGCTCTGACTGATGGGCTGTGTGTGGCAGGGCTCTGACTCTGATGGGCTGTGTGTGGCAGGGCTCTGACTCTGATGGGCTGTGTGTGGCAGGGCTCTGACTCTGATGGGCTGTGTGTGGCAGGGCTCTGACTGATGGGCTGTGTGTGGCAGGGCTCTGACTCTGATGGGCTGTGTGTGGCAGGGCTCTGACTCTGATGGGCTGTGTGTGGCAGGGCTCTGACTCTGATGGGCTGTGTGTGGCAGGGCTCTGACTCTGATGGGCTGTGTGTGGCAGGGCTATGACTGATGGGCTGTGTGCGGCAGGGCTCTGACTCTGATGGGCTGTGTGTGGCAGGGCTCTGACTCAGATTGGATGTGTGTGGCAGAGGTCTGACTGATGGGCTGTGTGTGGCAGGGCTCTGACGCTGATAGGATGTGTGTGTCAGGGCTCTGACTCAGATAGGATGTGTGCGGCAGGTCTCTGACTCTGAAGGGCTGTGTGCAGCAGGGCTCTGACTCTGATGGGCTGTGTGTGGCAGGGCTCTGACTCTGATGGGCTGTGTGTGGCAGGGCTCTGACTCTGGTGGGCTGTGTGTGGCAGGGCTCTGACTCTGATGGGCTGTGTGTGGCAGGGCTCTGACTCTGATGGGCTGTGTGTGGCAGGGCTCTGACTGATGGGCTGTGTGTGGCAGGGCTCTGACTCTGATGGGCTGTGTGTGGCAGGGCTCTGACTCTGATGGGCTGTGTGTGGCAGGGCTCTGACTGATGGGCTGTGTGCAGCAGGGCTCTGACTCTGATGGGCTGTGTGTGGCAGGGCTCTGACTCTGATGGGCTGTGTGCGACAGGGCTCTGACTCTGATGGTCTGTGTGTGGCAGGGCTCTGACTCTGATGGGCTGTGTGTGGCAGGGCTCTGACTCTGATGGGCTGTGTGTGGCAGGGCTCTGACTCTGATGGGCTGTGTGTGGCAGGGCTCTGACGCTGATGGGCTGTGTGCAGCAGGGCTCTGACTCTGATGGGCTGTGTGCGGCAGGGCTCTGACTCTGATGGGCTGTGTGCAGCAGGGCTCTGACTCTGATGGGCTGTGTGCAGCAGGGCTCTGACTCTGATGGGCTGTGTGCGACAGGGCTCTGACTCTGATGGGCTGTGTGTGGCAGAGGTCTGACTGATGGGCTGTGTGTGGCAGAGGTCTGACTGATGGGCTGTGTGTGGCAGGGCTCTGACGCTGATAGGATGTGTGTGGCAGGGCTCTGACTCAGATAGGATGTGTGTGGCAGGGCTCTGACTCTGGTGGGCTGTGTGTGGCAGGGCTTTGACTCTGATGGGCTGTGTGTGGCAGGGCTCTGACTCTGATGGGCTGTGTGTGGCAGGGCTCTGACTGATGGGCTGTGTGTGGCAGGGCTCTGACTCTGATGGGCTGTGTGTGGCAGGGCTCTGACTCTGATGGGCTGTGTGTGGCAGGGCTCTGACTGATGGGCTGTGTGTGGCAGGGCTCTGACTCTGATGGGCTGTGTGTGGCAGGGCTCTGACTCTGATGGGCTGTGTGTGGCAGGGCTCTGACTCTGATGGGCTGTGTGTGGCAGGGCTCTGACTCTGATGGGCTGTGTGTGGCAGGGCTCTGACTGATGGGCTGTGTGCGGCAGGGCTCTGACTCTGATGGGCTGTGTGTGGCAGGGCTCTGACTCTGATGGGCTGTGTGCGGCAGGGCTCTGACTCTGATGGGCTGTGTGTGGCAGGGCTCTGACTCTGATGGGCTGTGTGCGGCAGGGCTCTGACTCTGATGGGCTGTGTGTGGCAGGGCTCTGACTCTGGTGGGCTGTGTGTGGCAGGGCTCTGACGCTGATGGGCTGTGTGTGGCAGGGCTCTGACTCTGGTGGGCTGTGTGTGGCAGGGCTCTGACGCTGATGGGCTGTGTGTGGCAGGGCTCTGAGCATGCCCTGGCACTGAATATGCAATAGCTCCAGATTTAGCCTGGCTCACATTATACAAGGCTCTGATTACAAAAGGGTCTTGATTATAAGTGGCTCTCATTATCCCAGGGCTGGGTGATGTCAAGGTGCTGTTTCCAGCTGGGGCCTTGTTGTACATGGGCTTGACTCTATCAGGGTCTGCCTCTGCCACAGGTCTGAGTCTGCTGCTCTTCTGCTGGTCCTAGGCTCTGACAGGGCCCCACTTCTCATCATGGAAGTGATTAGATTCCAGCGCTCTAATAATACTCGAGCTGTAGTTCTGATGGTTCCGGGGGTGCACACTGGTACCAGTCCCTGCTGACAGCATGGCTCTGATTGTGCAGGTTTCACACTGATGCAAGGTTCTGTTCATAGCATGGTTCTGATTGCGCAAAACTGCAGACTGTAGCAGGGTTCTGATTGTACCAGGGGTCACGCTGTAGCCAGGCTCTGATTGTAGCAGGGTCTGATTGTACCAGAGGTCGCGCTGTAGACAGGCTATGATTGTAGCAGGGTCTGATTGTACCAGAGGTCGCGCTGTAGCCAGGCTCTGATTGTAGCAGGGTCTGATTGTACCAGAGGTCATGCTATAGCCAGGCTCTGATTGGAGCAGAGTTCTGATTGTACCAGAGGTCATGCTATAGCCAGGCACTGGTTGTAGCAGGGTTCTGATTGTACCAGATGCCACACCGTATCCGGGCTCTGATTGTTCCCGAGGTCACACTGTAGCCAGGCTCTGATTGTAGCAGGGTCTGATTGTACCAGAGGTCACTCTGTAGCCTGGCTCTGGTTGTAGCAGGGTCTGATTGTACCAGAGGTCACACAGTAGCCAGGCTCTGATTGTAGCTGGGTTCTGATTGTACCAGAGGTCACACTGTATCCAGGCTCTGATTGTACCAGGGTTGACACTGTAGTTTGGCTGTAATTGTAGCTGGTTATAATTGTCAGAGTTCTGATTACAGCTGGGTTCATACTGTACCAGGGTCTGATTGTACCAGAGGTCATGCTGTAGCCAGGCTCTGCTTGTAGAAGGGATGTGATTGTACAAGAGATCACACTGTAGCCAGGCTCTGATGGTAGCAGGGTTCTGATTGTGTAAGAGCTCTTATTAGAGCAGACAGGGTTCCCACTGTATCCTGATTGTAATTGTAGCAATCATTGGATTGTGTCAGGGGTCACGCTGTAGCCTGGCTCTGATTGTAGCAGGTTTCACACTGGAGCTGGCTATAATTATTGCAAGTTTCTGATTCTACCAGGGTTGACACTGTAGTTTGGCTGTAATTGTAGCTGGTTCTGATTACAGCAGGCTCTGATTACAGCTGGGTTTATACTGTAGCAGGGTTCTGATTGTACCAGAGATCACACTGTAGCCAGGCTCTGATTGTAGCAGGGTTCTGATTGTACCAGAGGTCAAACTGTAATAGGCTCTGATTGTAAGCGGGTTCTAAATGTACCAGACAGCACACTGTAGCAAGCTCTGTTTTTAGCATGGTTCTGATTGTATAAGAGTTGTGATTACAGCTGGGTTCTGATTATATCAGGGTTCACTCTGTAGCGTAGCTGTAATTGTAGCAATGGTCGGATTGTGTCCGGGTTCACGCTGTAGCCTGGCTGTAATTGTAGCAAGGGTCGGATTGTGTCTGGGTTCACGCTGTACCCTGGCTGTAATTGTAGCAAGGGTCGGATTGTGTCCGGGTTCACGCTGTAGCCTGGCTGTAATTGTAGCAATGGATGGATTGTGTCCGGGTTCACGCTGTACCCTGGCTGTAATTGTAGCAATGGTCGGATTGTGTCCGGGTTCACGCTGTAGCCTAGCTGTAATTGTAGCAATGGATGGATTGTGTCCGGGTTCACGCTGTACCCTGGCTGTAATTGTAGCAAGGGTCGGATTGTGTCCGGGTTCACGCTGTACCCTGGCTGTAATTGTAGCAATGAGTGGATTGTGTCCGGGTTCACACTGTAGTTTGGCTGTAATTGTAGCTGGTTCTGGTTGTTCCAGATTTCACACTGTAGCCTGGCTGTAATTATAGCTGGTTTTGATTGTGCTAGAATTCTGAGTACAGCTGGGTTCACACTGTAGCTGGCTGTAATTGTGCCAGGGCTGTCTTTGTAGCCAGGCTCTGATTACAGCTGGGTCGGACCCTGCCATGGCTCTTCCTTATTTTACATCTGTGGGATCTCAGTGCTGAGCTCAGTTACTTGCTCTGGCACGTGCATTGAGGGGGCTGTGGAGCTTAGAGCTGTACCCACAGAATATGAATATATATATATATATATATATATATATATCAACAGCGTCGTCTCCGCACTTCCTCGCGCCTAGCCGCGCAATCCGGTGAGCAGAGACCACACGACTCCCAGGTAAATAGGCACAGATTAAATATTTATTTCAGAGTGCAATCTGACGCGTTTAGGACGGAACGTCCTTGCTCACAGACAATCAGATGTCGCCCGCCATGTTTTTTTAAATTTGCTTACTGCACATCACGTGGTTAGTGAACATGAAAGAAATACTATACAGGTATACACTTGGTGGAACATAGGTTAGTCTGTTTTCTAAAACAACAAGATATTGAAATAAAACATCATTGCGTTTTTCGACAAATGGCAAAAGGAAAAACCTTTGTAAAACTTAAATGCAAATATAAAGTCAGCAGAATTTCTAAAACTGTCTAAATCGAAAAGGGACACAGGCGATGTATATAAATAAAAGCTATATGTTGTTAAATCTCTAATATACCAAAATTGTGCCTGATATTGTAAACATGGGTCAGTGTGCAAATAATGCTAATTTTGTAATAGCTGCCTCAATGCATCTAATAAATATGTGCAAAATCACGCAAAATTGCATCACTGCAATACATATTTGTGCAAATTATGCTTCATATTGTAAACATAATATCATGTGCAAAAATGGCAAATTGTATTAAAATTATATATATATTTTAGATAGAATTCTTTATTGTATGCTTACCTAAAATCATTTACAAATACAATACATGTTACATCATAAATAAATACATTTGATTGGTTAAAAGGTCTACAAACATTTAAGAGTGTCTAAAAAGAAGAAAAAAGAAAATGCAGCAGAAAAGAGGAGCAAGACTAAAAGGCATGGGGGCGTGGAAGTGCAATAAGATGTCATGCAGGCATCAGTGTAATTATTTTGTGCACAGGCAGATGGATGGAATGGAACATATGTGAACCGTGAAAGAACGATAAAAGAACGTAAAAAGAAGACGGAGCGACGTCACCGAAATGGGACTGAGAGGCATGGGTGCAAGAGCATGCGGAGAAGTGTCGTAGAGGCGTGCATGTGATTTTTATATGCATAGGCACGTGGGATAAATTGAGGAACAGTGCGCCTCGCAAAGCGAACTATACAGTGTTAAATGATGAATAATAGTGCGAGTGGGCGAAATACAAAATCATGATGCCAAAGTTGCTGCCACAGTTGATGATCTGTGGCTCATGTATTATTTTGCAGTCATCATCAGTTCTTGCGTTGATCGGAGAGTCATTCAGGCTACCGCATAGAACTTCCCATTTCGTGCGAGCTCCATCGGCACTGTAGTGGTGTAGATGAACATTAGAGCCTCTTTGCATGATCTTACGCCATTTTGAATATAGTTCTTAAATATAGGCGCCTCGGGCTTAACAGAACTGGACACTGCAGACAACGTGCTCAGCAGATTCGCTATGGTGTTGGCACAAATGCCATCCACTGCTTCTTGAAGGTGTATTCTTCCAGTGAGCCCTGTAATCCTGTATTGGTAATGTTAGGTGCCTTGTCCTCCGAACATTCTGTAGGGCTTGCCTTCCCAATCCTGCTTTCAGGTATAGTTGACATGAGGTAGCTTTGTGTGAGTAGACAAGGCCCTCTGCACCACGGATAGATCTGATCCGTTCGAGATCCTGTTGCCTTGAAATGATATTTCCCTGCTTTTTTAGCAGGCTTTTTAGGCCGGACATTGTTAGTGGTATGTCCGTTAGGAGATCAGCTGGCAGACCCAATGTCTTGTTGGCCGTCAAAGAGATACCTTGCCCAGCGACTAGTGTTATTGTGAAAACTATTTGTAATGCTTCCCTGATTGTACCAGGACCGGCTTTAATCACTTGATGATGGAATTTAACTATGTATTTTTTATATTCTATATCCATATAAATTGTGGATGGGGGATTAGGAAAATAGCAGGTGTAGGAGAGTAGGATCTGCTTCTTATAGTTCCCCCCCCCCCACTTTTTTCTGATGCTTCACTGTTTTTTGACTTGGTCTGGCTGGGATCCTGCTATCCAGGACCACAGCCTAGCTGCTTCCTCTCTAATTTGATTGCATGTACACCACAGATTGGATTCTTGGGTACCCTTATAAGTCCCTAGTATATGATATACTATATATATACTATATACCCAGGGCATAGGTACCCCAGAGGCCTCTCAGGGGCTGCAGCATGTAGTATGCCACCCCAGGGAGACCATGACACCAAAATGACACCACAGGTCTGCTACAGCAGCCTGTGTAAAGTGGTGCATACACCCCTTACTTAGATATAGGTTCACTATATCTATCCATATCACTGCACATATAAACCTATCAGTCACCCCTATGGCAGGGTGCTGGGTTTTATGTGAGAGGGTGCCCATGCATGAGCAGAGCCCATCTGCAGCCTTCGGAACCTCTATTCTGGGGTTGTTTGTGATGTAGCCAACCATATACTCTTAAGTGCATTATAACCTTGCGCTAAATGCTAACTTTAAACGGCTGCATAGAAACATGTTGTGTTTGGTGTCAAACACCTTGGAATCATACCTCCCCACCAGTAACTTACTGGGAAGGTATGATTCCACCCTACTAGAGGGATAAATATGACAGCACCAGTACAACCGGTACCAGCTTTGCAAAACCCGGGCATCACAAAATGGATGCTGCCAGACACGCGTCTGCCCTCCTGCTGCTGGGCGAAACTACGGCAGGGGAAGCTGGACAATAGGTTTGCTGTCACAGGGAGGTGTGACCACCTCCCAGACAGGCTTTAGTGTATCGGGCTGGGTGGGTGCACTCTGAGAGTGCCTTGATGTCTGCACTGGGGGCACATTTGGTGTCCCTGGGCATAGTCCAGCTCAAACCGGTTGCAGGGGCTACCAGCCCCTGCTCTGGCACAAAACTGGACAAAGGACATGGATGTAGCCACCTCTCTATCCTGATCCTCCCATAGGTGGGTCCCAAGAGTTTGTCCCACCCCTTCCTTGGGTATAAAGTAGGAGCCCCTGGCTACAGGACTTTAGATTTACCTGGACGAAACCGTGCTACAGAAACCAAGTACTTCAACTAGCTACATGACGTTGGATGACCAAAGAATCTCCCGTGGAGTAAAGGATTTACTCCCCTACAAGGCAGGCACCAAAGACGCAACTATCAGGTTTGCATCTACGCAGCTCCTGAAGGACTCTGAAGGTTTTGCAACACAGGAGGTGAGTTCCTAAGCTTCCCCAAGGCCAACCAGTGCTCTCAGCAAACCTGAGACCATGCAACCCGAACCCACCGATTCCATCAAAGTTTACTGGCCTACACTCCACGAGTGTTCTGTGGGCTGGTATTTTGTGTTTCCCCTCGAGGTCCCTTCGCGATCCCTGGTCCGTCGACCTGTGGGTCCCTGAGAAGGGTACTTTAACTTTCAGTGGGCTTTCCTGGTTGCTCCAGACGTGCCCTGACTCTCCATTGCTCAGGGAGTCCACAGGACCTTGCTGGTCCACACCGAAGTCAATTTTCTCTGACTGCGTGGGTTGCAGTTGCCAAGGCTTGTTGGTCTCCAATCCGGACACTGACCCCCCCAGCACTCGACATCCTTCATGGGACAGCTCGCCTGCGGACTTTGGTCATCGTCGACGTCTCCTGGTCCCCGTGGCTGCAGAGTCAAGCTTCACCTCTTCGCACCTAAAACACCCGACATCGGTGGGCATTCGTTTATCGTGCAACTGGTCACTGGCAAGTGACCTAG
This sequence comes from Triturus cristatus, assembly GCF_964204655.1. NCBI lineage: Eukaryota > Metazoa > Chordata > Amphibia > Caudata > Salamandridae > Triturus > Triturus cristatus. Next base: position 59,493,067 of record NC_140590.1, read on the forward strand.
ACACTGTCCCCTCTGCTTTCAGGTTCTTCTCCGCTCCGATCCAGGCTTGGATCACAACGGACACTTTTCCTCTTCACAGCAGCAGCACTTTGCAGCATCTCGCCATTGAAAACAGCAAAGAATCCCGACACCATTTGTCACCTATGCACCCGGCGTCCCTGGGTTAGGTAGCACGAGTACTCCAGTGCTCACGTGGGTGCTGGCCTTAGAACCTTCTAAGTTTGAAAGGGTTTGCTCAAAGTCCTCTCCTAAGTGTCCTTAATCTTTAAAATTCCAACCGCGACTTTCCCATAGGATTGTACGGAGCTCGCGGCTGTGTTATCACACTGCACGCGTCTCCCGTGGGTCCCCTGTGTCACTACCTTGTGTGGGTCCTTGGGGTCCCAGCGATTCTACTTGCTCTAGGCACTGTGTCTGGTCAAGTCGGGGTTGTTATACCACTTTCTCAATATATGGTTTGGTCTCCCCCTGGGGCCCACTGTGTATTGTGCTATTTACTGTCGTTCTAGTGCTTTAATATTGTTTATCTTCTTCTCTAATCTCATAAAGAGGTTAGTAGAGTGTTTAGTAATAAATAAATATATTATATATATATATATATATATCTATATCTCCACCACTAATCCCGCCTCTTATCCATGAACGGGTCCAACACATGCTTTTGGACAATTGCAGGTAAGGTTTAATTGCCACCATTCAGACAGATAAGTACTTAAAACACCTGGCAGAGGCGTTTCGGCGAATGCCTTAATCATTGCCAGCATTGTGTTTTAGAAAAGAGTTCAAATATGCAGGGACTTTACATACTGTTCGTTGTGTCCTTATTGGTACATGAAAGTCCAATCACAGTCATTGTTCTTCCATCTCTGTGGGCAGTAAGCGCAAAGGATGCTGGTAACTGAAGTCCCGCAGTCTGTAAAGGTCCCACGAACAGTGCAAGTCAGCAGTCCCACACCGCGAACTCTGGTTCAGTGACCGGTCCGTGCATTCAGTAATGCCCTGGCTGTTGCCAGCTTGTGAGTCTGCTCATCCACTTGTACAGGGACCATGGCGGCAAACATCGTCTCTAGTTGTCCAAATCAGCAGTAATCTGCTGCTCTCTCCTCAATACCAGGAACGGTGTCTTGGGCGAGGGGGCGCTGCTTTGTGCATTCAGAACCACACACCACAGAAGATGTCGACCTTCAGGGGAGCACCAGACCGAGAGGCGTGCTGGATATGCAGCGTCGACTGCTGCACAAACATCCACCACCAATCCCGCCTCTTATCCGATATATATACCATGTGTGGTATCTTGTTCTCTAATCTCATAAAGAGGTTAGTAGTGTTTAGTAATAAATACATGTTATATATATATATATATATCTATATAGATATATATATATATATATTATATATATATATTCACTTAAAAAACCATAGGTTTCACACACGTTATAGTTAGGAATTAGCATTTAAAAAGCCTTGCAAATTCACTTAAAAAACCATAGGTTTCACACATGTTATAGTTAGGTGGACATTTCACTCGTAAAAAACCAATGAAATTCCCCCGTTATAGTTAGTTCAGATAACTATAACTCGCGCACCCGCAATCCACTGCTCATGACGTCACATATTACATCACTCATGACATGGTCAGTGGCATCACTCATGACATCACTGATGACATCATCCTTGTGATAGAGTGGCGGTTGCACGAGTTATAGTTATCTGAACTAACTATAACGGGGTAATTTCATTGTTTTTTTACGAGTGAAATGTCCACCTAACTATAACATTGTGAAACCTATGGTTTTTTAAGAGAATTTGCAAGGTTTTTTAAATGCTAATTCCTAACTATAACGTGTGTGAAACCTATGGTTTTTTAAGCAAATTTGTACGGTTTTTTAAATGCTAAGTTATGTATGTTTTTTTTTTTTAAGCTTTTTCACCGTGAGCGCACCCCGCGATTTAAAAAAAAAAAATGTGTTTTCACCCTTCGGGGTCCTTTAGGGACCCCCTGACAAAGGCTAGGGGGTCAGGAACTCTCTACCCTGCCCCCTTTTCACGTTCGCCACCTCTATCTTTCACTCTCGCACCCACAACAAACAAAATGGCGGCCGACACTTCCTGATTTTGACCGATTCGAACGTTGACTGACATGTAACCACCAATCAGAATTACGCTCGCGCACGTTAGGGTGCGCGCACCGTGCGCGGCTATAGATATTTATGTGCTTTAACTGCAATTTTCTCAGGAAATACTGAACAGATTTACTCCATACATGCAAGAGGCACATGCCTGACCTGAGGACTACCTCTCTGTCAAATTTCAAGTAATTCTGTTCAGCCGTTCGGGCTGTACCTTCGACTAAAGGTCCTATGGGAAAATGCATGGGGAAAACGCGTTGTGGGACCCCCTTTTTTCTCGGCCCCCGCTTGACGAATCACCCCGAGACTTTCAGGGTAGGAGCTGAGCGGAGCCCCCCATTAGTTTTGAAAATTTCGCGAGGATTCGTCAACCGGCGCCAAAGTTATTCAAAATAGAATTTTCAGATTTCCTATGGAAACACGGTCCTAACTATAACTATCTACTGGCGACCGCCAGTAGATAATATATATAAATACCTTGTGTGGTTCTCCTTTCATTTGGTCATTCAAGAGGTTATAATCTGGTAAACCAAGCTGCTTTACATATATATATATACCTTGTGTGGTATCTTGTTCTCTAATCTCATAAAGAGGTTAGTAGAGTGTTTAGTAATACATATATATATATATATATATATATATATATATATATATATATATATATATATATATACCTATACCTTGTGTGGTTCTCCTTTCATTTAGTGATTCAAGAGATTATAAGGTAAAACAAGCTGCTTTACATTCCTTCAAGACTTAGCCTGGAGGCTGCTCTCCATAGCTCCCACTAGGATAGCTTTCAATAAAGGTTGTCTTAAACCTAATCCTCAATAAGGGTTGTTTGGACTGGTACAAGGTGCCCAATAGAACTAGTGGACAGCATATACCAGGCCAACTTCTCACAGCAGGTACTACCTTGCTTTTCTTCTTGACACTGACACACACGTGCACAGTTGCGCACACACATAAACACACTCTGCTGAATTGTTGAGATTATGCTTAGATAAAGTGGGAAACCTTCACCTTTTTACTAAACGAGGAAATGAATCACAGTGGGAGGAATCCAGGTGTCAAATATTCTATATGTACATATACAAGACTCTTTCAGTTGCTTTCACAGTGACCGCTTTAATAGCATGTAGTATGTGTTGTCCACACATTTCACTTCAGCCTACCTCATAAAGATGGCTTTCTTTGCTCCGAAGCTAATGGTACCAAGCGATCAATGTTCAGGTTCTGGTCCAGACTTCAGTCTGTGATGCTCTCCGTGTCAGGGTCTGGGTCGGAGTGGCCTGCTGGGCAACATGGCGATGCCCGGAGGACGGATCGGTCAGAAGGCTTCGGCAACACTGTGACGTGTAACACAACACACTACTGCACACAGTGATGTCTTTCCCTGTCCTTTGACTCTTCTGACTTCTTTCCTCATCCATCGCTGTTCTGACGTCATTACTTGTATATCTTGAAAATTATCTGCGGACTATGTCCCGTACCTGGGGGGGGGCTCTGCAGCCCAGCCCTCAGGTGTGGGGAGGGAGGGTCTGGTGGTGGCACTTACGGTGAACACTGGTTGCCGCCGTCCTCAAAGCCACGTCTCTTATGCCGTGACTGGCTATAATCTCATAACACACACTATGTAGGTGGACTTTGAGTGTGGGTTGTAAGTCGTGGTCTCGGTGCAATGACCCCTCACTGTCTAAGGAGGAATTTAAGAGATTTGGTTCTTCAGTCAAATCTCAAGTCTTTGAGCCCAGAAAGTGTTCTGGGTGTTTTAAGGTTGGCACCTGAGCTTCTGACCCGTTTCCCAACAAACCCATTGAATATAACTATGGGGTCTGTTTTATTTCCGAAGTCTTGGGTCAATGAAGTTCTTTTCCACACTTCCAAAATGGGATCTAGAAGGCACCAGTTCTACCATCACCCAGCTCCCTGCTGGACATCACTCTTAAATTATTCCAGAAGTTTTACTTTCTCTTCCCTTCAGTAGTGGTCACCAGGGAAGAGTTCTTTATTGGTTTTAGAATATGAGACTAGGTGTGTCTGATCAATGCATTAACCTTTGTTTATAGAGTTTAAAGTAAATCAGTCTAAAAGAGAACCTGATCTGTACCTTTCATGAACCTGATTGGGTGAATCCTTCCAACTTTTGAGTCTATCCTCAAATAAGTAAAGTTCCAGCACACTGTCGCACAGAGGGAAATATTCTCATTTCAGAAATGGTAAAGCTAAAAAAGCTTGAAGGGTTAAAATCACATTTATTCCCTGCTTTCCGAGTTGATATACATATGAGACCCCAAAGGCACATTCGGTGTTCTATTTTAGGAGTGATCTTGAAATCTCCTGTGGAGAATGAGATATTTCAGGATGAAAAGATTACTCTTGGAAGCTCACGCAGATTGTGCCACTGATCCTTTACAGATCTCTTTTGGAGAAAAACGAAATACAGGTGATTTACACATCCTGCTTTTTTAATGAGAAGTGTCCCTGTCTCTGACAGGGCGGGGGATATCTCATTAGACCGGGATTACTCCACAGCTGGGAACGTGTGTGTTGAGTGGCTGTAAGAGTAAAGGCACCCCAGCACCCAATGGGGCGGTGCCAAGGACCAGTGTCTGGTGGTGGCACTTATGGTGAACACCGGCTGCCATTGACATCAAAGCTCTTACGCCCTGATTGGATGCAATCTAATTATTCAGCTGTTGGTAGGTTCAGTCCTCCCGGTAGATTCTCCGCGTGGTCCATGTCACCTCTGCTCTGTTGGTTCGGGGCTTTTCTTCCACAGAGACGGTGGCCTCCAAGAGTTTGTCTCGCTTTCTATGACTCCGTGCCAGTTCCCTGAACCATAGCTATGAAACTGCCAATATTTAGAAATCTAAGGACATTTTTCATTGGCATGAGTGGCTGAAACTCAGGATTGTCTGTTGCAAGTCAGCCACATTGGACACTGAAGCCTCTGGCCGGTCTTGGACACATCACGCCGCAGCTGTCGGACCCTGACTGCCTTGAGAAGGCTTCGGAAGGAAACCTTCAGTCTCTACCATGTGAACTCATAAAGCAATATTTCTGTGTTTGCTACACGTGTCAGTAGGCTGGGGACTTCTGTTTGTGTCAAGACCCCCTTCTCGACCAGGGCAGGTCCCTTCGCGTGCACTAGGCCGCCATTCATCCACTATGTGCGTGGGTCAGGTGTAGGCGCTAGCGTATATGACGGGTAGAGATGGTTCATGGACTCTACTCTTCCGGTTGTCTCTGTTGCCCAGTGGTGGGGCTCAGTTAGTAAAACATGTAATGAGTGACCGGACTCGACTACGCTAGGGGTGTCCCATGGCTTTGAGTTACGACAGATGCCCTCTGTCCGTTAACGTGAATGTGTTGTCACGACCCTTTGTCCGTGACCCTTAAACACAATGAGTTCACTCCTCTGATTTAAAATATAAAGCTGCCCTTGGAGAAACTAGAGAGCCTAAAAGTATTAATGCGCGAGCATTAACCCTTAAAATGCTGGCCATTTAAGAACTGTGTGTAGCCTGTTCTTTGATAGCTGGGATGTCAGTCCATGCTCTTCTACAGCTGGGATGTCAGTCCATGCTCTTCCACAGCTGGGATGTCAGTCCATGTCTTTGACAGCTGGGATGTCAGTCCATGCTCTTCCACAGCTGGGATGTCAGTCCATGCGCTTCCACAGCTGGGATGTCAGTCCATGTTCTTTGACAGCTGTGATGTCAGTCCATGCTCTTCCACAGCTGGGATGTCAGTCCATGTCTTTGACAGCTGGGATGTCAGTCCATGTCTTTGACAGCTGGGATGTCAGTCCATGTCTTTGACAGCTGGGATGTCAGTCCATGCTCTTCCACAGCTGGGATGTCAGTCCATGCTCTTCCACAGCTGGGATGTCAGTCCATGCTCTTCCACAGCTGGGATGTCAGTCCATGCTCTTCCACAGCTGGGATGTCAGTCCATGCTCTTCCACAGCTGTGATGTCAGTCCATGCTCTTCCACAGCTGGGATGTCAGTCCATGCTCTTCCACAGCTGGGATGTCAGTCCATGCTCTTCCACAGCTGTGATGTCAGTCCATGCTCTTCCACAGCTGGGATGTCAGTCCATGCGCTTCCACAGCTGGGATGTCAGTCCATGTTCTTTGACAGCTGTGATGTCAGTCCATGCTCTTCCACAGCTGGGATGTCAGTCCATGTCTTTGACAGCTGGGATGTCAGTCCATGTCTTTGACAGCTGGGATGTCAGTCCATGTCTTTGACAGCTGGGATGTCAGTCCATGCTCTTCCACAGCTGGGATGTCAGTCCATGCTCTTCCACAGCTGGGATGTCAGTCCATGCTCTTCCACAGCTGGGATGTCAGTCCATGCTCTTCCACAGCTGGGATGTCAGTCCATGCTCTTCCACAGCTGTGATGTCAGTCCATGCTCTTCCACAGCTGGGATGTCAGTCCATGCTCTTCCACAGCTGGGATGTCAGTCCATGCTCTTCCACAGCTGTGATGTCAGTCCATGCTCTTCCACAGCTGGGATGTCAGTCCATGCTCTTCCACAGCTGGGATGTCATTTCTCTATTCCTCAACAGTTGTGAAGTATATTACGTGTTGATCATTGATGTATATACTGTCTGTTATTTGTTAATAACGCTCGGTTCTTATTGCTTGACACTTACCATGCCTTTTTGTTTCTTGCAGGTGAGTTGTGATGTCCTTTCCGTGTTGAAGCAATGCTGTGGTGTCATTGTATTACTGTTGGTAAGTTGTGGGTTTCCCAGTGCAGCAAGTCGTGATGTCATGTTGCTTTTGCTGATAATCAGTTGTATTGATGTTCAGTGCATACATCTGGTTTGTCCAGAGCTCACACTCTAGCGGACATGTTTCAGTCCCTCTCTCATATTCCTCACTCTCGCTTGCGTGTGTCACTCCATGAACAGCGGAGACCCTCCCTCCGCACATCCAGTTCAAGGAGATTACATGTTGTGCTCCATCTGGTGCTTCTGGTGCGGTTGCTGGTAGATTTCCTGTTGGTGCTTGTTTCTGTATTTGACTTCTGGTTCCTTTGTGGGTGATGATTTACGGGAAGAGGAGAACGGTGTCTACTGCCTGAGGAAATGTCCGGATGTTGGTAATAACCTTAGGTTTGCCTTGTTCAACTCTCCAACCACCCACTTGACTTGACATTGTCTTGATGCCCTTGGAGGGTGTGGGATGCCCATGGGTGGTATATGATGCCCATGGAGGGAGCGGGATGCCCTTGGAGAGTCCGGGATGCCCTTGGAGAGTCCGGGATGCCCTTGAAGGGTGCGGGATGCCCTTGGAGGGTGCGGGATGCCCTTGAAGGGTGCGGGATGCCCTTGGAGGGTGCGGGATGCCCATGGAGGATGTGAGATGCCCTTGGAGGGTGTAAGATGCCCTTGGAAGGTGTTGGATGCAGCTAGAGGGATGAAGCCATCGCTACCCAAGTTCTCCTGCTATTGGCCAAGGACTGGCCTAGTAAAGGGTATTCGTGATTGGTTAAAAATATCTCCACTACCCAGGCAGGACTCTGTTCCTCTGCAACAACTCTGTCTCTTAAACTATCACATGGGCACGGCCATTGATTTAATTACTCCAATAAAATGTTCTACAAGTCACCCCTGCACAGAAGGTCATCTAATGACACCTTGGCACGGTGAAAAAATGACATGGGCACACCTACGAGCCCGTGGCTCTAGAAAACTATCCAATGTTTAGGAAGGCTTCATGACCGCTCAAAAGATGATTGTACCTCGATTAGTCAGGAAGCATTGACTAAAGTAATGTTTCACATTTTTCAATTGGATTCTGGTCTCAAGTGTAAGACAATTCAAGGTCACCTCTTTTAAAAGTGACCCTGAAGGAGTTTGACGGGCTTCACCCACGATGGAAAGAAAGAGGTAGATCTGGCCAACAGAGGAAGAGGCACCATCTCCAGGGATGAACATGAACCCACAAGACGTCCACCCCACCCCCCCCCCCCGTGCCCGGCTGCCTTAGCTGCTGACCATGGGGAGTTCTCAGCAGCCCTGATAACTGAATGTATGAATGAGTCATTTGGAAGGAGCAGTCCCTGATACCATTAAATGGTTTGGGATGAAACCTTTTTAGGGGAAAGCTTCTCCCAGGTCCATCCCTGTCCGCTTTGGTCCCTGTAATCCCCACTTCCCTTTGTTGCGTACCATCTTGCTAAGTACGGTGCGGCTTTTCATGTTGCATGTAATTAAATACCAGGCATGCGGGGTAATGGTAGGTTCCAATATGAAGATGAATCCTCCGATCCGCGCCGCCCGCTGTTCAGTCATCCTTTTCCCATTACAATTGTTTAATAAAATCTTGCTGTTTATACCAAATGCTGAGAACTCCAATGTGGTGCGGGCCTTGATTAACGCGTGGCCTTGCAATGCTAATGCGCTAATCTGGCTGAATTTTGAAAGTATTTACGCAGGCTCCCGTGAAGAGAATGCTTTGGATCTAAACTCTGGTGGACGTGGGACATCCTGCAAAAGGCGGAGGATGTCTACTCCACCGTTTAAAGTCTATTGAAGTCTCCCTACTGTGAACAGGGTGGCCGGGGCTTCTTGGGTGGACGGAACAATAGGGGTGGTATGACATAAGTCAACTTTTGGCTTCGGGTTCACTTTGCGTAAGCTGTGGGCACCCACGTTGTGTCCGCTCAGTTGCTTTCCACTGTAAATTCACCAACCATGGGTGTGTGATGTACCCTCCTTTACTTACCTAATCCATCCTAGCCACTGCGTATGCATGTGACTGACTTACTTAGATAAAGTAATCCCAAAGCAAGAGTAGTTATTGCTACGAACGGCCACCAAAATACTAGTCTTGTAAGGTAATAGTTGTAGGCACTCACCCTCTAATGGTCAACAACCATAATTACAATTGAACTGACAAAAACTCACAAAAGGGAGCGCCTCAAGAGTCCCACAATTGTATTATAGGGCGTGTTCTCTCTTTTTCTCCTCCTTTGATAAAGAACACATAATATACACTTCTCTAAGACCAAAATGACAGGGGACCATAGTATGAAGTCTTCAAAACAATTATTTTTATTCTTCTGCAAAACATAAACGAAACAGCCAGGCCAAAGCGGTTTATTCTCCGAAAGGATTTCATCCAGGCTTAAGTATTTCTTCGCAGCATTATCACATCGAAGTCTAAGTGTAAGGGAATCCGCTCTCTCAGAAACAGTGGGAGCACGCGTATTGCTCCAATATTATTATAGAACAATAGGCGAAGGCCATATTTAATTACACCGCTTAATATCCACACCCAATTAGGATCTGTAGGGTCAAACCGGGTAGCACGACGTGCCACCACCATCAAGTACCTTCTTAGCTAAAGTGCTCCGCCTCCTCCCTTCCACCTAACCGAGGTCTATACTGCACGAATACCCCCAAAAAGTAAAAATCAAATAACTTATTCAAAACTGATGTCAGCCCAACGAGGGTGCAGAAGCAAAAAAAAAAACAGCACAGCTGAACAGTACAAATGAATTTGTGTATGATTATTCTGTGTTCCATCTCACATGTTCCTTAGTCAGCGACAAGCCCATGATTGTATGATGACGCTGAGATCTCCCTCAAGTGGCCGTCTTCAGAGTCCTTGGTTCGGCCTCATGTGATGCCTTATAGTCACCGCGGCTTTGTCGCTTGAGTCCTTGGTGTTGAAACACGTCCAGGCCAGTTGATACCTGGGGGGGCGGGAGGGGGCGGCTCGTTTTAGAGACATCCTGAGGAGGACAAGTGGAAACAAAGTTTTGGAGACAATAAGCCAAGTAGAGTGGGGATAAGCCATGAGTAAAGAGAATGAAAACTAAAAGTATGCCGATGAAGAGAAATTGAGATGTGAGGGAAGATAAGGGATAAAGAGAAGTCAGATGTGTGTGTGTATGTGTGTATATGTATATACCCACCAGGTGCATTCTGGGGCATGCAGTCAAAAGAACGGGCTAAGGGCACATGGCCACTTGGAGCTAATAAACACACTCACCTGTGATCAAGGCAGAGACATGCTGAATCGCGTAAGGACCCAGAGTGTCGATTAATAAAAGTCAGATTTTTCCATAATCCGAAGTTGGGCTCTGTTGGTGTTCGCCTGTGAGGTTTCACAGTGACAGGATTTCCATTCCTGTTTCAAGAGCCCGCCCTGCAGGGTCGGGGCCCCCAGTAAAATGGAACTGGTTGGAAGCAGATATATATATATATATATATATATATACACGCACAGGAGAAGAAAAAATGCGACAACTGACGGATAAAGTCAAAAGCCACGGTAAGATAAATGCTGTTGGAAGAATTCTAGTGTTGGTGGCCACGATAATATATACCTCATGTCATGAAGCTGCAAGAGAAAGACAAAATATTTTAAAGTAAAGAAAGAATCAAAAAGACTCGCATTTTGTGTCAGACGAGTAAACCGGAGGATGAAAGGCGGGAAGGATAGAAGGAGGCGCTACATACAGCAAAGAGTGGAGCATGCATACAGAACTGTTGTCTTTGGGTGGGAAGCGTCGTGACTTTGACATCCAAACGTTGATATGAGAGACAATTGAAACAATATCACGAGAACAGGTACGAATAAAATAAAATAGAGAATAATGTGGAAAAGAGAGATAAAAGAAGGAGAAATAAGAAAACTAAGAGCAGTGTAGTTACTGGAGACAGGAAGGGGACCAAGTCAGAGTCGTGGAAGGGCGCGGGATGAGAGTATGGAGAGACAGCCAAGGGGCAGCATAGGACTGAAGAGATAAATGGAAGGAAGGGAGAGCACTGAAACAAAGAGACTGATTGATGAGAGAGAGCCCAGAAGACTAGAGTGACGAAAGCAGTCGAAAGAGCAAGTGAACTGAGACGAGACGGCTTGAGGGCGAGCAGAATGAAGGCGGCTAGTGATGGCCAACGAGGCAGGCTTGGTTGACCGAGCCGGATGAAGGCTGAATGGAGAGGGACATACGCCACACCGAGAGCGATGTGACTCGTGGGTGCAGAAACCCCCGTGCCAGGAGTTTCAAATGAAATGGGTGTGATCGGTATGGGGGGGATGTGAGGTTTTTGGTGTCAGTGAAAACATAGACTTGTCAAAACATCTACTTCCCAAATACATAACTTGTAATTTCCTTTACATAGCTCGATTGTGGTGTAATGCTATTATTACAGTATAGTAGTGGTGTTCTTATACTGCAGGAAAGTGCTGATGTTATTTCCTTATAATAGGTCAGTTGCAAAATCATTCCTCATTGCAGTGTATCAGTGGCGTCATTTTTACTATAAGTCAATTCCTCTTTTCAGAGTGGCAGTAATATCTACTTCATTACAGGCCACTGCTGGTGTAATTTCTTTATTACGGACACTTCTGATGTAATAACCTCATTGCCGCGGTATCCCGTCTATTATTAACCAGTCGGTGATATCCCTTTTCTTACAAGTCATTTGTAATGTAATTTCTTCACTGGAGTGTGTGTAGCAGTGAAGTCTCCTCTACCATAGGTCAGTTCGGATGTAATTGCCTTATTACAGGTCAGTTCAGATCCATTCCTGCATTGCAGTTCCCTCTGTCTTAATTACAGAACCGTGCTGATGTCATTTCCTACTTACAGGACACTTCAAATTTCACTTCTTTATTACAGGCCTCTTATGGTGTAATTTTGTTATGACCGGTCGGTTCTGATGTAATTTCCTCATTGCTGTGGGGCAGTGACAGCCGTTTTATTACAAGTCAGCTGGTGATATCCCTTTTATTTGAACTCAGTTTTGATGTAATCTCCTCATTGCAGTGCAGCACTGATAGCCCCTTTATTACAGAACAGCGCTGATGTAATTTCCTAATTACATAACAGTTCTTTTTTTTGTATTTCAATTCTTTATTATTTTTTTAAAATTAAACAAAGAATGAATCTTTCAAATGCCCTCATATAAACATCAAGTGCCCACGATGCATTGCAAGATAGGAGCGAAAATAATAACAGAGAAGAGAAAAACAAGAAGCAAAGCGCCACATTTACAGGCACAGTTGAGCGATCGACACATCAAAATGCAAATATATTGTAAAAAAAAAAACAAGAATTTTATGTAGACTGTATATAGTAAACATGTGAAAACCCATGATCATTAGGTATATTTTTTAAGTAAGAGTCATTGTGAACCTAGAAAAGGGCCCTATATATGACCAAAGTAATGCAAGTTGACGTTTAATTTGTAAATATCTTTTTCAAAGTTCGCACATCAAACATATCTGCTGTGATTACGTATTGATTGTAGGATGATATGTGTGTGATGCCACGTTCTCGTCAGTGCCCAGCTGCGCTGCCACTAGTCGCCCGCCCGAGATGTGGAGATCTGTGGCTGGTTTTCACACGAGACTGTCCTCGGTTGGTGTTACAACAAGTGCGGTGATAAACAGTCAGGCGTCACCCCTTCTCACACCCCCTGTGCCAGGCAGGGCAGGATGGCTGGCGCCATGCATTCCCTGGCAGGCGGACTGTGGGCAGTTCCTGTGGCCTGCCCGGCATGCTGCCCTTTGGCGGAGAGTGGCGTGAGGTGCCCGCGGAATGCGAAGGGCGAGGAGGTGCCGACAGGCCACAGACTGCCGATTGTCCGGGGTGGGTGTGAAATGTGTCCTGTAAATGGTGCCCTTCTGTGCCCTGGTCACTGCTGGCATGCAAGGCCCTGTGAGGACAGGCCCCGGCTGCCCTCGGCCCTCTCTGGAATGTCTATGCAGTCTCGCTTGGTGGGGTGATCTCGCGGGATTTAGGAGGGAATGCGCTACGTCAAACTGTTCAACTCGAGCGCCCACGGCACAAAGACCACGAACAGGGGTCCGTCTCCGGGATCTGGGGTCTCAGCCATGGGTTCTGAAGCAGGGGGTCAAGCCCTGGAATCTGGAAGCGGGGGCCCTGCTCTGAGATCTAGAGCTGGGGTTCTCAAGGAAGGGGGCCAAGTTCTGGAGCTGGGATCTCAGTCATGAAGGGAGGGGAGGGCTCTGATATATACAGCTGGGGTCTAAGGGTTCTGAGGCTGGGGTCTCAACCATGCGAGTGGGGGACTCTGAAATACAGAGCTGTGGTTCTCAGCCCTCAGGGCAGGGGGTCCCAGTTCAGGGTTCTAAATTAGAGGGTTCTAGTTCTGGGATCTGAAGCTGGGGTCTAAGCCGGAAGGGCGGGGTGTCCGAGTATAGGGTTCTGAAGCTGGGGTCCCAACCCTGGGATCTGAAGGTGGGTTCTTAGCTCTGAGATCTAGAGCTGGGGGTCTCAGGTCAGGAGCACCAGTTCTGGAGCTGGGGTTCTCGGCCTTGAGGGCAAGGGTTCCAGTTCTGGGTTCTGGAACTGCGGTCTCAGCGATAGGGTGGGGGTGGTGGGTGTTGGGGGTCATTCATATCTACAGCTGGGGTTCTATGCCCCTTAGGCAGGGGGTCCCAATTCTGGTTTCTGAAGCAGAGGGTTCTAGTTCTGGGATCTGGAGCTGGGGTCTCAGCCGGAAGGGTGGGGGGTCCGAGTATAGGGTTCTGAAGCCGGGGTCCGAGCCCTGGGATCTGAAGGTGGGTTCTTAGCTCTGAGATCTAGAGCTGGGGTCTCTGGGCAGGAGTCCCAGTTCTGGAGCGGAGGTCTCAGCCTTGAGGGCAACGGTTCCAGCTCTGTGTTCTGGAGCTGGGGGTCTCCCCATAAGGGTGGGGGTCATTGATTTCTTCAGCTGGGGGTCTCAGCCCTGGGATCTGAAGGTGGTGGCTCCACCTAACTAATATACTGAAGCAAGTTTAATTATTCCAACTAGAGTGCATTCTTTACCTGGTGAGTTGGAAAGAGTCCATTACCCTTTTCCGGTTTTAATATCATTTATAAGAAATTCATGGTGAAATGTAATTTTCTTCACCCTATGTTTCGGATTATCATGCAATACCTATCGAAGGCAGTCTGTTCCTTGGAAGGTTACCACAGGCTGAACCCATTATTGGTGTTTGGATGACTGAAATAATATTGCGCCTTCTAGCGTACATTGAAGTGCCTTGGGTAAGCGCAGGTCATCATTATCAATTAACAGCCCACACTAATTATTTGCAGCCTCATTAATCCCCTATCATACTCGCAGTCCCCAGAATCTCCGTCCTGTATCGGGGTCCTGTAGAGACCCCGATAACGATAGAGGGTCGAAACGCCGTCTTCAATTGACAAAGGATAGTACCAAGAACACTTGAACACACTCTAAGACCCTATGATTTATTCTGAAACCTTAAAGGACATCCTTTTAATGCCAATAACCAACCCTTTGTTCTAAAACCGTCCCTTTAGCTTTATTTACCTGTTGGTTATGGTCACTTCACTGAGGTCACACAAGTCACATGTTTTTTTCTCTCCAGAAATATGTAAATAGTGTCAATACACAGTGGAAGTTGAGAATGTATCGTTTTTTATTCCCATAATTGGTAGTTGCAAATAAAGAGCACTTGTTTTGGCTGAAGTAAGTGTTGAATAAGCATTTCTGTTGGGCTGTTCTCTCTCCAGTTATGTTTCTTTCTAAACTTCATGGACTACATCAAACTTAAAAGAAACGTTAGATATTTTTTTGAACATATTGACTGTATCAATTGCTAACTACGCTTAAATCGCTGCAAGATAGTAAGAACTTGCAAAAATTAATACGTTTTTAATTAAATTGAGTTCCCTGTGAACAATTGTGCTGAAGCCGAGTAGCTGTACCCAGTTCGCAGGGACCCAGGGGTTGCTCTTGTTTTTTGATGAATCGTCCTATCATTCGGCAGTGTTGAATGGCGGAGTCCATGTGCTACCAGATCTCAGATACATGTGTCAGTGCTCTGGGGGCCAGTGGCGTAACGCAAAGCGATGGGGTCCCCCTGTAGAATGTAAGGAGGGCCCCTGTGTCACCTATACCTCACAGATTTTCATTGACCTGAAGGTTGGTCCCCTCAGCTCAGCAGGGGCCTGCTTTATACCTCTGTTGGTGCCGGGCACACCCCCCCTACCTGCTCATCATCTCATGAGATGGATACAAAAGCTCTTTGGGCTAATGAGTGTGGCCCCCAAGATAAGCTCACTGCTTCCAGGGGTAGGGCCGATACAAATCTGCGCTTGTATCTCATGGTCGAGGTGCATGGACCTCTCTCGGTGTACGTGGGATTTATTCAGAGTCTTATCCCCTCACCTCAGACTTATCGGCCTTGGGCTCCCGCACTGTGATCCTCTGCAGATTTGTGGTGGCAGAGATTTGGAGCAAGAGGAACCAACGAGACACGCCCTCAGGAAAAGGTGGTGTGTTACTGGGAAACGTTTAATCGAATTGGGCCAGTAGTGTCTTACAGCGCTATATTCCAAACCTCTCGCTTTTCTGAGAGAGCACTCAAGAGAGCACTCATTAAATATTTTCATATTTTAGGCTGTAATGTAATACCAAGGAGAAGTGGTTGTGGCAGAAGCACATCAGAAAAACATGTGCTTTCCTTGGAAATAGTGTCTGGATGCGCCAGACTTTCACTCTGATAAAAAGAGCGCCGCTCTTCGAGCCAAACCAGGGTCTTTTTATGTCCTCGTGAGTGAGGGAGAATCCAATCAAATTTGAACATTTTGTGACTGACTCATCCTGGTGCATTGTGCGAATCACATATCTGGGACCCTTATGCTGCCAGGCACCCGGACACGTGACACTATTCTAGCAAAATATAAAATACTGAAAATGCACGCATTTATCTCGGAGTTTGCCCAGGTTGTTTATTTTGAAGTTTATTTAACTCGTAATCTGGGGGAGTGTTTGCAGCTCACTCGATATTACCAATGTGAGAGCCTTTCATTATTGTGTGCCTGTGTCAGAATGATGAATACTCGCAATGAGAAACTGTGACTTTCAAGAACTGTATGGCTCTGGATTAGCACAGACATGCCTTGTGTAGGCGGGAAACTCACCTCTGTCTCAAACGTCATCTTCGTATTTATTTATATCTATGCATATCTATATATGGATCTCTCTCGCGCTCTCTCTCACTATCTATATATATGCCCAGTCGAAGGCATTCAGCCAAAATGCGTCAGCTGTGTTATATATTTTTCTTTCTTTGCATTCTTGTATGATGATTATTGACTTGCAATAGATCATACATTTATTTTGCACCATTGAATGCTGTGGATTTTTCCGTGTTTTTTGTGCTGCTGAATCACAAATCCTTATCTTCTCAATCAGGGCACCTTGTAAAGAAATGACACAGAAACTGAACGTGTCGAGTCTCATAACTGTTCATACCGTATTTGAGTTTAAACTCCTTTTCCACCTCCTGGAGTGAGCCTGGACTGCTCACTATTGCAGCTTTCAAAAGGTTTAGATACTGAGCTCTGGAATTCAAATGGAATAAAACAGCCTTTGTCTTTATGCCATCAATGGTAGATAACAGGATCTTCGACTCATACTGGCTGTTTGCCCCCCATTGCCAAAGGACCTGGCCTTCTGTGTCCTTGACATCTCATCTCCACTTTGCCTCATTATGTAAATTTACCAGAAGTAAACCCTGCATTCTAAAGCTGCATAGTGCCATCTGCCTGGGAAGGGCAGCCCGTAGGCCTGGTCGTTAGAAGCACTGTCACCCCAGTTGTGGTCTAGGGGGGTAGCTTAAAATGTGGAACAGGAGACACAGTTCTAATCCTGACCGTTCCATTGGATAAATGATGTGCCCTTGTACGATCACTGTTTAAACTTATTTCTCTGCTCCCTTTTGACAAGATTGGGAATATTTAGAACCAATGTAAAACCAGCTAATAAACATATGGTAAAAAAAAGGGGAGCCGGTGTTACCTGGGGGAGAGTGGAAGCGACCACCCTCTTGGTGTATTCACTAAAAGCCAATGTGGTGTAAATGTAGAGCTTGTGAAACATGAATCAATGTGTTGCAGCGTCTGGTATCCTTATTTAAGAAACCTTTTGATCTTGGGCAATTCCTCCCTGCACCTCTGTCCACTGATGTGACAAAACGTCTGCAACTGAAGCTAGTTCAGAGCATTTAGTTGGTTGTCCTGTGAGAGGGTTAGAAGAGGAAGGAACCAAAATGTACCTATGGGCGTCCCACAGTGCCTCTGTGAAAGTAGAAGCAGGGGATGGGAGAGCGTGGTACTCCTATAAGATGTGGAGTATGGGTGCCTGCAGCGCCTCTGTGAAGGCAAGAGCAAGGATGGTGGCGGTAAGGGGGGGTACACCTACAAAATGCAGGACGGTGGTTACTCTACGTGAGGGTAGGGCAGAAACCTAAGTGGAGGTACGAATCCGGCCTGTCCCTAGACAGGATGCCTGCTGATGGACACACTTGCCCATAGCAGCTCAAATGTACTGCTATGGAGGTTGAGGCCACGTGCACATGAATCTGATTCTCAGTGAGTGCCTGCTCACAGGGTGAAGTCAGGGCACGTGCAGTATGAGTGGGTATACCTACGTCCTGCTCTCAGTCAGTGTTCGCCTTCCAGTATTCCAAATTTATTTCCCTACCCCTTTTCTTCTGTTGTCACAGATGTTCCTGCAGATTTCTTTCACTCTGCTTTTTCTTTATGTGTTTTTAGTTATTGCTCCGGCTCGTAGATTAGATCGCGGTGAGCCTGGCAGGCGCCATCCATCACCGGCGCGTGGCTGCCGCAGCCCTTGGTTCCCAGCGCTGTCGTATCCACGTTTATTGATAGCTGCCTCTCTCAAGGTTTGGATCCGGGGTCCATCCTATCCACTGCCCCTTCCATGATCGGGAGTCTCTGACACTGCACCTTACACCTCCGGTCATGCCTCAACCTCAGCCCCAGGCCTCAGCCCCCGTGCTGTCATATCTGTGTCTATCGATAGCTGCCTCCCTCAAGGTCTGGAGCTGGAGTCCATCCATTGAATCAATCAATCCATCAGGTGGCTTGTAGAGCTCTTCTATTAACCCATGAGTGGGTTAGGGGGTCTGTCCAAGGCATTGTGGTTCAGTCGAAGAGCCAGGTCTTGAGGTCCTTCCTGAATTGTGGCAGTGACGGTGATTGCCTGAGGTGGAGGGGCAAGGGGTTCCAGGTCTTTGCTGCGAGGTTGGAGAAGGATCTTCCTCTGGCTGTGGTCTTGCAGCTATGTGGGCCTGTAGCCAGGGCCAGTTGGGCGAAACGGAGATATCTGGTGGGTGCGTGGAATGCGAGGCGGAGGTTAAGGTACGCAGGTCCTGTGTTGTGTATGGCTTTGTAGGAGTGTGTGAGGAGCTTGAAGGTGATTCTTTTGTTGACTGGGAGCCAGTGGAGTTCTTTCAGATGGCCAGTGACATGGCTGCGGTGGGGGATGTTGAGAAAGAGTTGGTGCAGACGCGTTCTGAATGCTCTGCAGTTTCTTGAGGAGTTTCTGGGTGATGCCAGTTTAGAGTGTGCTGCCGTAGTCGATTCTGCAGATAAGTGCATGGGCTACAGTCTTTCTGGACTTGATTGAGATCCACTTGGAGATCTTTCAGAGCATGCGTAGCGTGTGGAAGCAGGATGATGAGATGCTGTTGATCTGGCGGCTCATGGAGAGCGAGGAGTCCAGGATGATGCTGAGGTTCCGTACGGGGTCTGTGGGTGTGGGGGGTTCCAAGCGCTGTGGGCCACCAGAAATCATCCAGGCAAAGGGGGTGGAGCCCTTGATGAGGACTACGGTCTTCTCTGAGTTGAGCTTCAGGCAGCTGTTCTTCATCCATGTGGCAATAGCCTTCATCCTGTCATGAAAGTTGTTCTTGGTGACTGGGTTTGTTGGTGAAGGAGAGAATCGGCTGGGTGTCCTCTCAGTAGGAGATGATGTTGGGCCAGATGCTTCCTGACGATGGCTGCGAGCCGGGCCATGTAGATGTTGAAGAGAGTGGGGCTCTGGGAGGAGTCCTGAGGCACAACACAGCTGATCTCTGTGAGTTCAGTAGTAGTCTGACTCTCTGTGTTCGGCCGATGAGTAAGGAGCGGATCCATTCCAGGGCTTTGTTGTGGATGCCGGCATCATGGAGTCTTGTGCATTAGGTGAGATCAGAAACGGCATCAAAGGCGGCCAAGAGGTCCAGGAGAATGAGGGCTGCAGTTTTGCCTTGGTCAAGGAGGGTGCAGACATCATCTATGGCAGCGAGGAGGACAGTCTTGGTGCTGTGGTTTCTTTGGAAGCTAGATTGGGAGAGATCCAGGATATGGTTTACTTCGAGAAACTTTGGAAGTTGAGCATTGATGGCCTTTTCGAAGACCTTGGCTGGGAAGGGGAGAAGAGAGATGAGTCTGAAGTTCTTGAGGTCCGTTGGGTTGGCAGAGGGTTTCTTCAGCAAGTGGTTGATCTCTGCATGTTTCCAGTCTTCCAGG
This sequence comes from Triturus cristatus, assembly GCF_964204655.1. Classification (NCBI taxonomy): domain Eukaryota; kingdom Metazoa; phylum Chordata; class Amphibia; order Caudata; family Salamandridae; genus Triturus; species Triturus cristatus. The sequence continues at coordinate 59,512,527 of NC_140590.1, forward strand.
AAGGAGGCGGAGTTGATGAAGCAGTTTGATGGAGCAACATAGTTTCAGGACGATGATGGTGCTGCCTCAGTTGAAGATGTGGTGTAGGCAGGGGTCTGAGAGTGCTATGGAGTGGATGCTTTTCATGATCTTGAGGGTGTCCTCAGCGGTGAGAGTTCAGCTGAGTAGGGTCTGCTGGAACCCGGTGTCGTTGAGTGCGGAGGTTGCAGGTGGCGGGGGGAACAGTCTTGGATATCGAGGCGATCTCCTTAATTTTGCAGTGGAAGAAGGTGCTGAGGTTGTTGCAGAGGTCTTAGAACAGTGGGATGTCTGCTGGTTCAGTGCTGGGTCTGGCGAATTCTTTAACCACGGCAAAAAGTTATTTACTATTGAGTGTGTTGGCGTTGATCCTTTCTTGCAGGTCCGCCATTTTGTTTGTTATTCTAATAAGATGGTGGTGTGCGGTGACAGTGGGGTTGAAGGCTGAGTGGTCTTCAGTGTCTTACTGCTCTTCCATCTTTTCATGAGCCGTCTACTGGTGTGTCTGGACTGATCAAGGGTGGGAGAGAACCAGCTGGTCTTATTTGAGTGTTGCTTACTAGGGGCTTTCTTCAGGGGAGCCAGGGTGTCAGCGCAGTTGGAGATCCATCGGTGGAGGTTGCATGCAGAGGTATTAGCGTCCATTGATGTCGGTGGGGGGGTTTTGCTGATGGAGGTGGTGAGCTGTTCTTCTATGACCTTGTTCCAGCTTCTGGAAGGGTAACGGTGGGCATGGTTGTGTAGGGTGGGTTTGGTGAAGGAGAAGTGCACGCAGTGGTGGTCGGTCTACAGGAGGTCAGTGGTGTGGCTTAAGGTGATGTTGTTGCTGGCGGAGAAGTTGGGGTAGAGCGTGTGTCCTGCTAAATGGGTGGAGGAGGTGACCCGTTTTTTGAGTGCAATGGTGGTGAGGTCATCCAGCAGGGATGAGGTGTTTTTGTTGTTGGAGTTGTCCAAGTGAAAGTTGAGGTCACCAAGGAGGATGTTGTCTGCGGAGGCAAGAGTGTGTGGTGTGATGAAATCGATGATGGAAGCGCTGATGGGCAGGGCCCGGAGGGCCTGTAGGTGAGGGTGCAGCCGAGGGAGGTGTTCGGGTTGGTCTGGACCTGGAAGTGGAGGCTCTCCATGTTGGTCGGGTGGTCGTCCGCATGGGTGGTGAGGCGGAAGGTGCTTTTGTGTACCATGGTGATGCCACCTTCCGGTTTGTTGATTCACTCCTTGTGAATGATCATGTAGCCATCTGGGATGCTGGTGGCGATGTCCAGGACAGTTCATCCAGATTTCCATGAGGAAGGCGATGGAGTGGACGGAGTCAAGCAGGTCCCAGATCTCTACAGCGTGTTTGTGGAGGGAACGTGTGTTAAGCAGGATGCAGTTGAGGCGGTCGGGTTTGGAAGCTGTCGGTCGTGCGGTGGGTGGAGCTGGTGTGTGGTGGCAGGTCAAGGTCAAGGTGCAGCTTGAGTTCCACCAGGAGAAACGGCCCTGAGTGTCATTTGGCAATGCCTAGTGGCGGTATGGCGTCCGGTGTTGTGAGCGTGGAGGGTGCTGGCATCGTAGCAGTGGATGGTCTGAGAACCAGGGTCCATAGCACTGGGCGTGGTTCAGTTGGGAATGGGCGCTGACGGGCCTGCCTTTGGCATTCGGCGTGCCTGTTGCACGCGTCCACTGCGCAGCCGCACAGCAGCCACCATAAGTAGTGTGAGGGGGAGAGCTGGACACCTGGGAGGTGGGAAAGTGGGACGCAGTGCTGTGGGGCGCTGGATACAAGCAGCAGCAGGGACACGGAGGGAAATGGCGCAAAAAAAGGCAAGCGAGGAAAAAGTAAAAAAAGTGAAACAAAGCAAAGAAAAAGCATGGAAAAATTAAAAGGAGGGAAACCGAAATCAGATGGCAGAGCAGAGGCACCCCACTGGACCACCAGGAATGAGGTGCAGGCGGGTGCCTGCAGGTGAAGGAGGGCCGCGAACTTGGACCAGCAAGGTTCACGGCCAGCAGCTACCTGGGGAAGCTGAGCGGGAAGGGAAGCAGTTCACTGACAAGGTCAGGGAGATTGGTCCCTTCACCTCACAGCTGACGCCATAAGTAGTGTGTGGGTGAGGACTGCACAGCTGGGAGGTGGCCTATAACAATTCCCCCTTCGATGATGGGTCGTCTGTGACACTGCACCTCAAACCACAGGTCATGCCTCAGTCCCAGGCCACCTGGGGCCGAGGCCGGTCCTAGATAGGACATCGCATAATGTTTAGGGCATTCTCAGAAATTACAAGGCATGCCCCAACACTAACACAATATCATAATACATAGGACATCCCATAATATTCCCCTCCCAGAACTGAAAGTATGCTGATCCATGCCCCCTCCTCGGACCCAGCCTCCTGTCCACCCATCCATATTTCAACACTGGGACCGGTGCCTGGCACCCCCAACTGCCCTAACGTTGAGCTGGGAAAGGTTAGTCACACCGGGGTGCGAGGTAAGGGACCAGAAAAGGGACACAACAGGAAGTGCAGATCCTAGGAGCGGTCGAGGGCAGTGCCAGCCTCAAGCATCACAACTCACTACATTAATGTATGCCCCAGGGACAGTTACTCCCCTTCTAATCTATGCAACCACGGCTCCCCCACAAGCAGCCATGCATGAGGGATACAGAGGCCTCATGGATACAGAGGGTGCTGCCAGGGCCGCCATCCTCCTACAGGGGTGGGCAGGGGGAAGAATGAGGACCACACGCCTCACAAACCCTCCTCACCGACAACCCCTCGCTCAAAAACGCTCCTGACCAGGGCCGGCTTTAGCGCTGGTGGCGCTCGGTGCAACAGTGTTCGTTGGCGCCTCCCCAGTGACCACCTCCACCATGGATTCCCTCACCACCATCCTTCAACAGTGCCCCTCGAGCCTCCATAACTTTATTATGTATGTTGTATTTGTGGATGACTAGTGCATGTACAATATTTATGAATTGGGTGTACCGATATATTGGTAACTATATTCTGGATCTCAATTAAAAAAATAAAAATAAAGCCTCCATAACACTCTCTCTCAGATGCATTTAATTAGCTTTGTAGCGCAAGTCCTACCAGTGCAAGGTGTCAGAGCACCTTACATCACACACACTACACAGACAATCAATCATAGGTGTGTAAATCAGTGTATAGGAAATGTTACATAAGACAGAGGACTACACCGTGTAGGAGTCACATGTCATCCACACTGGTAAGGCAGTATGGATTAAGAGTGCGTGTTCTGTGGAAGCACAAATTTAAAATGTAACACCATGTTTGAGGGTTCTCTTTAATAAAAACAATTGATTTCTACCCAAATAAACTCTTTATGAAATATTAGGATAATGAAAGACTGGGGAAAAACCATAATACTTTAATCTGTACCTTGCAGTTTGCATTCAGCTCTTTGATGACAGTCAGTCGCTCACTCTTCTCTTCTAGGATTTTAATTATAAACTGCAAGTAACAAAAGGATCTCTCAGACAAAAGCAGTAACCCATTGAGTTATTTCCATTATATGCACTTCTGTGATCTGCGTGGTACACAGTCTTTGCAGCAGGCATTTTAACCCTGTGCGCTACCTTACGATGAGTCGAAACTTCCACTGGAAAAAACATTGCCAACTCCAGAACATTCCACACTCACACTCGACCTGCGCCACACTCCCACATGCCCTCGCTCATCTGACTCGAGCTGAGTTGTGGGACAGTTACATAGCGCATATAACGCCTTAGCGCTTCTAGGCACCACCAAAGCACAGGGTTGGGTTGGGGTCACAATTCAGCCCGGGCAGCCTCAAAAAAGTGGCCCACATTCTTAGAAAGCCACCCTTATGCTGCTTGGTTATGATCTTTCAGCTAAATACTGTCCAACATTTGCATTAATGAAAACAATTTAGGGCTTCTAGGTCCAGTACTTAAATTGGAAATTAACATTCCAAAGGAAAAATATACATTTCCAATGTATATTTTTTCCTTTGGAATGTTAATTTTAATGCTAATAGTTTTCAGAACTCTAAGCTTCCAGCTTAGAGTTATGAAAAATATTAGGAACTCATGTTAAATGAATGTTTTATCCCTAAGTTTGCTGTGGGTGGCTTGATTAATGTCCGCCAGGGAACCGGAAATTGTACCGACATAGTCTGCCTTTTACACTCACACTGGCCATTTTAGATATTCACTTACTTTTCTACAGCACTAAGGAGAGGCCCTTCAATGCTCAGAGATTGGTGAAAGGTGCGTCTGTTTTTTTTGTTTTACCTGCTGCTAGCATCACGTTTCCTCACATACATGCAGTACTGTATAGCATCACGTTTCCTCACATACATGCAGTACTGTATAGCATCACGTTTCCTCACATACATGCACTATTATATGGCACAAAATTGGCCCACAGGCATTGGAACGCTTTACATGAGCACCAGATAACAATACAGACGATCAGATTAATTTTTTTTGACCCATGATGATTAAGTAATTTGCAAACACAAGGAGATGATGGACGGAGCGCTGAAACTTTTGAGACCCTCATCCCCAGTCACAGATCTGGGTTGAATCCATCCTCATTCTTTAGCTCACTTCACCACCTAAGTTCATACCCAGCAATATGCAAATCAGTCTTGACCCTGTGCCTCATGGGAGCAGTCCAGCCGAACTGCCAAGCCAGGTCTTCCCTGAACCGGAAACAAGCATGCTGGGACCGTTTTCTGGGTTAAGTAATATGCCCAGGATCACAGGATTTTGAGCGGACGCCCGGACTCAAACCCGGTTCCCAGTTTCAGAGTGGGCTAAAGCCACAACCTCTTCCTCTTGACTGCAGGAATGGATCTCTGGCAGGCAAAGTGGAAGAGCGGATACTAACTTATTTCTGTCTGTACCATGCAGGGGAGGAAATAATGCAATAGCCCCCCTGCTGCCCTCACCAACCCCCCTCACCAGCAGCAGATCCTTGCGGCCTTTGTCACAGCTGGAGGGAGCCAGAGGGCAGCCCGCCTCATGCTGTGACACCCAGAGCAGTCGATTGTCATTCTCCCTGTGACAGTGAGGTGCCTGACTTTATGGGCACCACGTCCAGCTGATTAAATGTATGCAAAGGCTTTACCAACAGCCTTTGATGTTGTACCCCTGTGGTGGAGACTGAAACAGCCACAAAACATGGCTCTCCAACTGGCCTCAACCACAGGCCCATCGGCCGATGGCGATTGCTCGCCTTGCCAATCTGAGGCCGCCCAAGCAGACTGCTGATAGCACCCTCCAGCGCATAGCCTTCGAGGACCCTGTGGCATCATACCAGGGCTCTGGAGTCTCCCCGCCATCTCTCGGTACTGATGGTCTCTGTCATCGGTGCTGACCCAGATCCCTAAACCGAGGCCGCCTAACATTCCTGCGTCCACATGTGCTGTGACATGACTATGTTTATGAGCCTCACGCAGCGCGGTCCCAGACCTTGGCCACATAGCATGTTGCCGCATAAAAGTGCCACCACCTTATCCTTCAGCTCCAGGGACATGGATTAGTTTTTTAAATAAAAACAAACCACTCAGATAACTGAAAACAGAGGTGCCCCTTCCTGACTCAGTGAGGTCATGAAAGGTCACCTCCTTCCATTGCTAACTCCCAGCCCCACCTTACACTGTTGACTTTCTTCCCTTCTTCCCTTGTTAACTCCCAGACCAACCTTCTATTATAGTCTCCCACGGCCCCTGTCGTCCTTCCATTGTTGACTCCCGTCCCTCCTTCCATTGTCAACTCCTAGCCCCACCTTCCATTGTTGACTCCCATCTCTTCTCCCATTGTGGACTACTGCCCTCACCTTCCATTGTTAACTTCCGTCCCTCCTTCCATTGTCAACTCCTAGCTCCACCTTCCATTGTTGACTCCCTCCTCTTCTACCATTGTGGACTACTGCCCTCACCTTCCATTGTTGACTCCCGTCCCTCCTTCCATTATCTCGTAGCCCCACCTTCCATTGTTGACTCCTGTCCCCACCTTCCATTGTTGACTCCTGTCCCTCCTTCCATTGTCCACTCCTGCCCCCACCTTCCATTGTTGACTTCTGTCCCTCCTTCCATTGTTAACTCCTATCCCCACCTTCCATTGTTGACTTTCGTCCCTCCTTCCATTGTTAAATCCTAGCCCCACCTTCCATTGTTGACTTTCGTCCCTTCTTCCATTGTTCATTTTTAGCTGCACCTTCTATTGTTAAACCTAGTCTCCAGCATGCCTTACCCTCGTTCCATTGTTAACACCTAGCCCACCATCTATTGTTGAATCTAGTCTCCTAGAGTCCCCTTCATCCTTCCATTGTTAACTCCTGGCCCCACCTTCCATTGCTTAATTGTATCTCTCCTTCTATTGTTAACACCTACCCCACCATATATGGTTGTAGCTAGTCTCCTACAGGCCCCACCCCCTTTCCATTTATAACTCCTAGTCCTGCATTCTATTGCTAAATCCAGTCTCCTACAGGCCTGTCCTCTTTCCATTGTTAACTCTAAGCCCCGCCTTCTATAGTTGAATCTGATCTCCATCGCCCCCCCCTTCCTTCCATTGTTGACTTTCACTCTTCCATGCTTCCATTCTTAACATCTGTCCAGCCTTTTATTGTTGAATCTAGTCTCCTACAGGCCCCTGCTCTCCTTCCAGTGTTGGCTCTCATATCATACAGGCTGTGGTCCCACCTTCTATTGTTGACTCTCACCTTCCTGGCCCCTGCCTTCCTTCCATTGTTGGCTCTCACCTTCCTGGCCCCTGCCTTCTTCCATTGCCGACTCTCACCTTCCTGGCCCCTGCCTTCCTTCCATTTCCGACTCTCACCTTCCTGGCCCCTGCCTTCCTTCCATTGTTGACTCTCACCTTCCTGGCCCCTGCCTTCCTTCCATTGCTGACTCTCACCTTCCTGGCCCCTGCCTTCCTTTCATTGCTGAGTCTCACCTTCCTGGCCCCTGTCCTCCTTCCATTTCTGACTCTCACCTTCCTGGCCCCTGTCCTCCTTCCATTTTTCACTCTCACCTTCCTGGCCCCTGCCTTCCTTTCATTGTTGACTCTCACCTTCCTGGCCCCTGTCCTCCTTCCATTGTTGACTCTCACCTTCCTGGTCCCTGCCTTCCTTCCATTGCCGGCTCTCACCTTCCTGGCCCCTGCGTTCCTTTCATTGCTGACTCTCACCTTCCTGGCCCCTACCCTCGTTCCATTGTTGACTCTCACCTTCCTGGCCCCTGCCTTCCTTCCATTGCCGACTCTCACCTTCCTGGCCCCTGCCCCCCTTTCATTGCTGACTCTCACCTTCCTGGCCCCTGCCTTCCTTTCATTGCTGACTCTCACCTTCCTGCCTCCTGCCTTCCTTCCATTGTTGGCTCCCATCTCATACAGGTTGAGGTCCCTCCTTCCATTGCTGACTCTCACCTTCCTGGCCCCTGCCCTCCTTTCATTGCTGACTCTCACCTTCCTGGCCCCTGCCTTCCTTTCATTGCTGACTCTCACCTTCCTGGCCCCTGCCCTCGTTCCATTGTTGACTCTCACCTTCCTGGCCCCTGTCCTCCTTTCATTTCTGACTCTCACCTTCCTGGCCCCTACCTTCCTTTCATTGCTGACTCTCACCTTCCTGGCCCCTGCCCTCCTTTCATTGCTGACTCTCACCTTCCTGGCCCCTGCCTTCCTTTCATTGCTGACTCTCACCTTCCTGGCCCCTGCCTTCCTTTCATTGCTGACTCTCACCTTCCTGGCCCCTGCCTTCCTTCCATTGCTGACTCTCACCTTCCTGGCCCCTGCCTTCCTTCCATTGCTGACTCTCATATTCCTGGCCCCTGCCTTCCTTTCATTGCTGACTCTCACCTTCCTGTCCCCTGCCCTCCTTCCATTGCCGACTCTCACCTTCCTGCCTCCTGCCTTCCTTTCATTGTTGGCTCCCATCTCATACAGGTTGAGGTCCCTCCTTCCATTGCCGACTCTCACCTTCCTGGCCCCTGCCTTCCTTCCATTGTTGACTCTCACCTTCCTGGCCCCTGCCTTCCTTCCATTGTTGACTCTCACCTTCCTGGCCCCTGCCTTCCTTTCATTGCTGACTCTCACCTTCCTGGCCCCTGCCTTCCTTTCATTGCTGACTCTCACCTTCCTGTCCCCTGCCCTCCTTCCATTGCCGACTCTCACCTTCCTGGCCCCTGCCCTCCTTCCATTGTTGACTCTCACCTTCCTGGCCCCTGCCCTCCTTCCATTTCCGACTCTCACCTTCCTGGCCCCTTCCATTGTTGGCTCCCATCTCTCACAGGCCCCAGCCCATCCCTCCATTGAGGACTCCTGCCTCTTACAGGCTCGCCCCTTCTCCTTTGTTGACTTCCGCCTGCTTCCAACGCTCGGATTAGCTGCCGGCCCTGTCACTCCGGCAGTCCACCAGTTTACGCTCTCTCGACCAGAGCAGCAATTACAGGCTGTGAGGAAATGTTTAACGGGATGTAAATGGCATGGGTATCTTATTAATATGATACTCACAGCTCTGCCAGGCGCCTGTCCTGACACAGCGACGACTAGGAAGAGAAGTCTGACGAAGAAGGGCTGAGGAGGGACACACAGACCGCCATGTCTGCTGTGAATCCGGCCAGGTGAGGAACAGGTAGACCGTTTGCCGGTATATCTGCTGTGTTGCTCTTCCCAGAGGACAGACAGACATTCCGCCTCCTCGTGTGTCTGCTGTGAATCCAGCCAGGTGAGGGACAGACAGACCGAGCCCCGGCCTGATGCTCTGTATTCTTCCCAGAGGACAGACAGACATTCCGCCTTCTCGTGTGTCTGCTGTGTATCCGGCCAGCCAAGGGACAGGCCAACCGAACCCTGGTATGTCTGCTGTGTTTTCTTCTTAGAGGACAGACATACCACCACCATGTGTCTGCGGTGCCTCCGGGCTAGAGGACAGACATACCACCACCGTGTGTCTGCGATGTATCCGGGCTAGAGGACAGACATACCACCACCATGTGTCTGCGGTGCATCCGGGCTAGAGGACAGACATACCACCACCATGTGTCTGCGGTGTATCCGGGCTAGAGGACAGACATACCACCACCATGTGTCTGCGGTGCATCCGGGCTAGAGGACAGACATACCACCACCATGTGTCTGCGGTGCATCCGGGCTAGAGGACAGACATACCACCACCATGTGTCTGCAGTGTATTCGGGCCAGAGGACAGGCAGACATATCACCCCAGTGTATCTGCGTGTATCCGAGCCAGACGATGGACAGACACATCCCATCGCCATGTGCCTGCGCTGTCCGGCGGGTGATTGCTGTGTATGATGACCAGGGCAGAGACAACCTTGCAGGGTTCCTGTGTCTGGTTTATAAGGGTCACAAGGGGGGAAATAGAGAGAACTTCTTACTGTGTGAATCAACGCAAGGAGGAATCAGTCGAGAGCTGTATGTCAAGATCTACTTCTTCAAGTAGAATTTTAGGACTATAGTAGAAGGAGGCTTTCAGAGATAGCGCACAATCCGAGGATGCAAAGAATATCGAAAGAACTAACATTACGTTGTGCTCAGCGTAAGAAGCTGCTCGCCGGCTCTCGTCAGCATCAGAAGCTGTTCCCGGCTCTGGTCAGCATCAGAAGCTGTTCCCGGCTCTGGTCAGCATCAGAAGCCGTTCCCCGGCTCTGGTCAGCATCAGAAGCCGTTCCCCGGCTCTGGTCAGCATCAGAAGCCGTTCCCCGGCTCTGGTCAGCATCAGAAGCTGGTCCCCGGCTCTGGTCAGCATCAGAAGCCGTTCCCCGGCTCTGGTCAGCATCAGAAGCCGTTCCCCGGCTCTGGTCAGCATTAGAAGCCGTTCCCCAGCTCTGGTCAGCATCAGAAGTTGTTCCCGGTTCTGGTCCGCATCAGAAGCTGTTCACTGGCTCTGGTCAGTATCAGAAGCTGTTCACTGACTCTGGTCAGCATCGAAGCTGCTTGCGGACTCTTGTCAGCATCAGAAGCTCTTTGCCGGCTCTGGTCAGCATCAGGAGCTGCTCGCCGGCTCTCATCAGTATCAGAAGCTTATCACTGGCTCTGGTCTACATCAAAAGCTGTTCATCGGCTCGCTTCAGCATCAAAAGCTGCTGGCCAGCTCTGTTCAGCACCAGAAGTTGCTCTCTGGCTCTGGTCAGCATCAAAAGCTTTTCACTGGCTCTGGTCAGCATCAGAAGCTGCTCGCCGACTATGGTCAGCATCAGAAGCTGTTCCTGGCTCTGGTCAGCATCAGAAGCTGTTCACTGGCTCTGGTCAGCATCAGAAGCTGTTCACCGGCTCTGGCCAGCATCAGAAGCTGTTCACCGGCTCTGGCCAGCATCAGAAGCTGTTCACCGGCTCTGGCCAGCACCAGAAGCTGCTTCCCGGCCCTAATCAGTGTCAGAAGCTGTTCGCCAGCTCTGGTCAGCATCAGAAGCTATTCGCCGGTGTTGGTCAGCATTACAAGCTGTTTTCCTCCTCTGGTCAGCATCAGAAGCTGTTCCCGGCTCTGGTCAGCATCAGAAGCTGTTCACTGGCTCTGGTCAGCATCAGAAGTTGCTCTCTGGCCAGCATCAAAAGCTTTTCACTGGCTCTGGTCAGCATCAGAAGCTGCTCACCGACTATGGTCAGCATCAGAAGCTGTTCCCGGCTCTGGTCAGCATCAGAAGCTGTTCACTGGCTCTGGTCAGCATCAGAAGCTGTTCACCGGCTCTGGCCAGCACCAGAAGCTGTTCGCCGGTTCTGGTCAGCAACAGAAGCTGTTCGCCGGTTCTGGTCAGCATCAGAAGCTGTTTGCCGGTTCTGGTCAGCATCAGAAGCTGTTTGCTGGTTCTGGTCAGCATCAGAAGCTGTTTGCCGGTTCTGGTCAGCATCAGAAGCTGTTTGCCGGTTCTGGTCAGCATCAGAAGCTGTTTGCCGGCTCTGGTCAGCACCAGAAGCTGTTTGCCGGCTCTGGTCAGCACCAGAAGCTGTTTGCTGGCTCTGGTCAGCACCAGAAGCTGTTTGCCGGCTCTGGTCAGCACCAGAAGCTGTTTGCCGGCTCTGGTCAGCACCAGAAGCTGTTTGCCGGCTCTGGTCAGCACCAGAAGCTGTTTGCCGGCTCTGGTCAGCACCAGAAGCTGTTTGCCGGCTCTGGCCAGCATCAGAAGCTGCTTCCCGTCTCTGGCCAGCACCAGAAGCTGCTTCCCGGCCCTAATCAGTGTCAGAAGCTGTTCGCCAGCTCTGGTCAGCATCAGAAGCTATTCGCCGGTGTTGGTCAGCATTACAAGCTGTTTTCCTCCTCTGGTCAGCATCAGAAGCTGTTCGCTGACTCTGGTCAGCATCAGAAGCTGTTCGCTGACTCTGGTCAGCATCAGAAGCTGTTCGCTGACTCTGGTCAGCATCAGAAGCTGTTCGCTGGCTCTGGTCAGAATCTGAAGCAGTTTACCGGCTCTGGTCCACATCAGAAGCTGTTCGCTGGCTCTGGTCAGAATCTGAAGCAGTTTACCGGCTCTGGTCCACATCAGAAGCTGTTTGCCCGCACTGCTCAGTATCAAAAGCAGATCACCGGCTCTAGTCAGCATATGAAGCTGTTCACCGACTCTGCTCAGCATAAAGCTGTTTGCCGCCGGCTCTGCTCAGCATCAAAAGCTGTTCACCGACTCTGGTCAGCATCAGAAGCTGCTCCCTGGCACAGGTCAGCATCGGAAACTGTTCCCAGCTCTGGTCAGCATCAGAAGCTGCTTCCTGCTTCCCTCCACCTCAGGGGTAGAGTCCACACTGGGAGGTGTTCCTGCGGTGCTTGGTAGAGGTCCTTTCACCCCGAGGGTGCGCACTGGAAGCTGCTCCTCTGGGGTAGGGGTCCTTTCACCCCGAGGGTGCACACTGGGAGCTGCTCCTCCAGTGCAGGGGTAGAGGTCCTTTCACCCCGAGGGTGAACACTGAGAGCTGCTCCTCTGGCGCAGGGGTAGAGGTCTTTCAGTCCGCGGGTGCGCACTGGGAGCTGCTCCTCCGGTGCAGGGGTAGAGGTCTTTCAGTCCGCGAGTGCGCACTGGGAGCTGCTCCTCTGGCGCAGGGGTAGAGGTCTTTCAGTCCGCGAGTGCGCACTGGGAGCTGCTCCTCTGGCGCAGGGGTAGAGGTCTTTCAGTCCGCGGGTGCGCACTGGGAGCTGCTCCTCCAGTACAGGGGTAGAGGTCCTTCCAGTCCGCGGGTGCACACTGGGAGCTGCTCCTCTGGCGCAGGAGCAGAGGTCCTTTCAGTCAGGGGGTGCGCACTGGGAGCTGCTCCTCCGGCGCAGGGGTAGAGGTCCTTCCAGTCCGCGGGTGCGCATTGGGAGCTGCTCCTCCGGCGCAGGGGTAGAGGTCTTTCAGTCCGCGGGTGCGCACTGGGAGCTGCTCCTCCGGCGCAGGGGCAGGGGTCCTTTCAGTCCGTGGGTGCACACTGGGAGCTGCTCCTCCGGCGCAGGGGCAGGGGTTCTTTCAGTCCGCGGGTGCGCACTGGGAGCTGCCCCTCTGGCGCAGGGGTCCTTTCAGTCCGCAGGTGCGCACTCGGAGCTGCTCCTCTGGCGCAGGGGTAGAGGTCTTTCAGTCCGCGGGTGCGCATTGGGAGCTGCTCCTCCAGTACAGGGGTAGAGGTCCTTCCAGTCCACGGGTGCGCACTGGGAGCTGCTCCTCTGGCGCAGGAGTAGAGGTCCTTACAGTCAGGGGGTGCGCACTGGGAGCTGCTCCTCCGGCGCAGGGGTAGAGGTCCTTCCAGTCCGCGGGTGCGCATTGGGAGCTGCTCCTCCGGCGCAGGGGTAGAGGTCTTTCAGTCCGCGGGTGCGCACTGGGAGCTGCTCCTCCGGCGCAGGGGCAGGGGTCCTTTCAGTCCGCGGGTGCGCATTGGGAGCTGCTCCTCCGGCGCAGGGGTAGAGGTCTTTCAGTCCGCGGGTGCGCACTGGGAGCTGCTCCTCCGGCGCAGGGGTCCTTTCAGTCCGCGGGTGCGCACTGGGAGCTGCTCCTCCGGCGCAGGGGCAGGGGCCCTTTCAGTCCGCAGGTGCGCACTGGGAGCTGCTCCTCTGGCGCAGGGGTAAAGGTCTTTCAGTCCGCGGGTGCGCACTGGGAGCTGCTCCTCCGGCGCAGGGGCAGGGGTCCTTTCAGTCTGCGGGTGCACATTGGGAGCTGCTCCTCCGGCGCAGGGGCAGGGGTCCTTTCAGTCCGCGGGTGCGCACTGGGAGCTGCTCCTCCGGCGCAGGGGCAGGGGCCCTTTCAGTCCGCAGGTGCGCACTGGGAGCTGCTCCTCTGGCGCAGCGGTAAAGGTCTTTCAGTCCGCGGGTGCGCACTGGGAGCTGCTCCTCCAGTGCAGGGGCAGGGGTCCTTCCAGTCCGCGGGTGCTCAGTGGGAGCTGCTCCTCCAGTGCAGGGGTAGAGGTCTTCCAGTCCGCGGGTGCGCACTGGGAGCTGCTCCTCCGGCGCAGGGGCAGGGGTCCTTTCAGTCCGCGGGTGCGCAGTGGGAGCTGCTCCTCCAGTGCAGGGGCAGGGGTCCTTCCAGTCCGCGGGTGCGCACTGGGAGCTGCTCCTCTGACGCAGGGGTCCTTTCAGTCCGCGGGTGCCGCGGGTGCGCACTTGGAGCTGCTCCTCTGGCGCAGGGGTAGAGGTCCTTTCACCCCGAGGGTGCGCAGTGGGAGCTGCTCCTCCGGCGCAGGGGCAGGGGTCCTTTCACCCCGAGGGTGCGCACTGGGAGCTGCTCCTCCGGCGCAGGGGTCCTTTCACCCCGAGGGTGCGCAGTGGGAGCTGCTCCTCCGGCGCAGGGGTAGGGGTCCTTTCAGTCCACGGGTGCGCACTGGGAGTGCTCCTCCGGTGCAGGGGCAGGGGTCCTTTCAGTCCGCGGGTGCGCATTGGGAGCTGCTCCTCTGGCGCAGGGGTAGGGGCCCTTTCAGTCCGCGGGTGCGCACTGGGAGCTGCTCCTCTAGTACAGGGGTAGAGGTCCTTTCACCCCGAGGGTGCGCACTGGGAGCTGCTCCTCCGGCGCAGGAGTAGGGGTCCTTTCACCCCGCGGGTGCGCACTGGGAGCTGCTCCTCCGGCGCAGGGGCAGGGGCCCTTTCAGTCCGCGGGTGCGCAGTGGGAGCTGCTCCTCCGGCACAGGGGTAGGGGTCCTTTCAGTCCGCGGGTGCGCACTGAGAGTTGTTCTGTTGCGCTGCAATGAGTGCAGACTCTCCGTTTCTGAGGGACACACCTCTTGCGTGGCGGAGGCTTCTGCTCACGTGAGCTCAGTCTTCTGCAGACCGGCCACTCTCCATGCTACAAAGATGTAAATCAGGTAAAAAGAAAAGGCAACAAAGAACACGGATGTCTAAGACGGCAGAGTTCAGGCACACGCGCACGGTGTGGTGGCGTCGGAAGAGAGAGAAGAAAGGGGCAGATTCGTGTGTCCCTTCCTTGCCCGTAGGAGAGACACAGGCCAGGACCATCTATTCCATCCGCCTTTGTTGGTGCATCAATGGCCTTTATGCGCACAGAACAAGAGGGAGCGCAGGAGCGCTGCGCCCACGGCCCCCTGCGAAGAAGAGATGCGCGAACGGCCATTTGCGAAGAGCGGAGGCCGCGTCCACCCACCCCTTTGAAATCAAGAACCCTAGGTGCCTCCTCCTCCCGAAGGGGGCGGGTAGGAGATCCGACAGAGATAGTCTAATGCGCGCAGTCCGACCGGCGCAAATAAAAGGCCCTTTCATGGGTTCCCTCTGTGTTCCCGTAATAAGGCCTGTGCTCGCGGAACTGCGCGGGGACGCGCCAGTCTCAAGCTAGTCCAACGCCGTTACCTTGGCAGCCGAGGCGACGGCCCTCCCCGCATCCCAGCGGCGGCTCCGACTCCTTTAATCTGGCCTATTACCGCGACGGGCCCCCCTCTTCAGGAGCTGTACCCAACGGGCGGGTGACCTTCATTGACTGAGTGAGGGGTGCCCCCCCCCCCCCCCACCTCCCTCACATCGCTGCGGCTTGGGCAGGTTTTCTTTTATTTGTGGCTAAGGTTTTTCGTGACCTGTTCATCTAGTCTCAGCTGCCTGCTCGTCTACACAGTCTTTCTGAGCGGCCATTTCAAGGACCTTCTGTTTTGCACGCTTCAATGTCACCTCTTCTGGCCCAGGATAACTCACTCACTGTCCTCAAAACTCTACCAGTGCGCTCACTTCTTTTGGTCCGAGATAAACCACTCTCTGTCTTTAAACCTCTACCAGTGCACTCACCTCTTCTGGTCCAGCAGAAACCACTCGCCGTCTCTAAACCTCTACCAGTGCACTCACCTCTTCTGGTCCAGCAGAAACCACTCACTGTCTTTATACCTCTACCAGTGCACTCACCTCTTCTGGTCCAGCAGAAACCACTCACTGTCTTTACACCTCTACCAGTGCACTCACCTCTTGTGGTCCACAGAAACCACTCACTGTCTTTATACCTCTACCAGTGCACTCACCTCTTCTGGTTCAGCAGAAACCACTTACTGTCTTTAAACCTCTACCAGGTCACTCACCTCTTCTGGTCCAGCAGAAACCACTCGCTGTCTTTAAACCTCTACCAGGTCACTCACCTCTTCTGGTCCAGCAGAAACCACTCTCTGTCTTTACACCTCTACCAGTGCACTCACCTCTTCTGGTCCACAGAAACCACTCACCGTCTTTAAACCTCCACCAGTGCACAGAGAGTGATCCACAGAAACCACTCTCTGTCTTTACACCTCTACCAGTGCACTCACCTCTTGTGGTCCAGCAGAGACCACTCACTGTCTTTATACCTCTACCAGTGCACTCACCTCCTCTGGTCCGAGATAAACCACTCACTGTCTTTATACCTCTACCAGTGCACTCACCTCTTCTGGTCCGAGATAAACCACTCACTGTCTTTACACCTCTACCAGTGCACTCACCTCTTCTGGTCCGAGATAAACCACTCACTGTCTTTAAACCTCTACCAGTGCACTCACCTCTTCTGGTCCGAGATAAACTACTCACTGTCTTTACACCTCTACCAGTGCACTCACCTCTTCTGGTCCAGGATGAACCACTCACTGTCTTTAAACCTCTACCAGTGCACTCACCTCTTCTGGTCCAGCAGAAACCACTCACCGTCTTTATACCTCTACCAGTGCACTCACCTCTTCTGGTTCAGCAGAAACCACTTACTGTCTTTAAACCTCTACCAGTGCACTCACCTCTTCTGGTCCAGCAGAAACCACTCACCGTCTTTATACCTCTACCACTGCACTCACCTCTTCTGGTCCACAGAAACCAC
Source organism: Triturus cristatus (assembly GCF_964204655.1). Taxonomy (NCBI): domain Eukaryota; kingdom Metazoa; phylum Chordata; class Amphibia; order Caudata; family Salamandridae; genus Triturus; species Triturus cristatus. The sequence continues at coordinate 59,528,757 of NC_140590.1, forward strand.
TCGCTGTCTTTAAACCTCTACCAGTGCACTCACCTCTTGTGGTCCAGCAGAAACCACTCACTGTCTTTAAACCTATACCAGTGCACTCACCTCTTCTGGTCCAGCAGAAACCACTCACCGTCTTTATACCTCTACCACTGCACTCACCTCTTCTGGTCCAGCAGAAACCACTCACTGTCTTTAAACCTCTACCAGTGCACTCACCTCTTCTGGTCCAGCAGAAACCACTCACCGTCTTTACACCTCTACCAGTGCACTCACCTCTTCTGGTCCACAGAAACCACTCACTGTCTTTAAACCTCTACCAGTGCACTCACCTCTTGTGGTCCAGCAGAAACCACTCACTGTCTTTAAACCTCTACCAGTGCACTCACCTCTTCTGGTCCAGCAGAAACCACTCGCTGTCTTTAAACCTCTACCAGTGCACTCACCTCTTCTGGTCCAGCAGAAACCACTCACTGTCTTTAAACCTCTACCAGTGCACTCACCTCTTCTGGTCCAGCAGAAACCACTCACCGTCTTTATACCTCTACCAATGCACTCACCTCTTCTGGTCCACAGAAACCACTCACTGTCTTTAAACCTCTACCAGTGCCCTCACCTATTCTGGTCCAGCAGAAACCACTCACCTTCTCTAAACCTCTACCAGTGCACTCACCTCTTCTGGTCCAGGATAAACCACTCTCTGTCTTTAAACCTCTACCAGTGCAATCGCCTCCTCTGGTCCAGCAGAAACCACTCACTGTCTTTATACCTCTACCAGTGCACTCACCTCTTATGTTCCAGCAGAAACCACTCACCGTCTTTATACCTCTACCAGTGCACTCACCTCTTCTGGTCCAGCAGAAACCACTCACTGTCTTTAAACCTCTACCAGTGCAATCGCCTCTTCTGGTCCAGCAGAAAACACTCACTGTCTTTAAACCTCTACCGGTGCACTCATCTCTTCTGGTCTAGGATAAACCACTCGCTGTCTTTAAACCTCTACCAGTGCACTCACCTCTTCTGGTCCACAGAAACCACTCACTGTCTTTAAACCTCTACCAGTGCACTCACCTCTTCTGGTCCAGCAGAAATCACTCACTGTCTTTACACCTCTACCAGTGCACTCACCTCTTCTGGTCCAGCAGAAACCACTCACTGTCTTTACATCTCTACCAGTGCACTCACCTCTTTTGGTCCAGCAGAAACCACTCACTGTCTTTAAACATCTACCAGTGCACTCACCTCTTCTGGTCCACAGAAACCACTCTCTGTCTTTACACCTCTACCAGTGCACTCACCTCTTCTGGTCCAGCAGAAACCGCTCACTGTCTTTAAACCTCTACCAGTGCACTCACCTCTTGTGGTCCAGCATAAACCACTCGCTGTCTCTAAACCTCTACCAGTGCACTCACCTCTTCTGGTCCAGCAGAAACCCCTCACTGTCTTTAAACCTCTACCAGTGCACTCACCTCTTCTGGTCCAGCAGAGACCACTCACTGTCTTTATACCTCTACCAGTGCACTCACCTCTTCTGGTCCAGCAGAAACCTCTCACTGTCTTTATACCTCTACCAGTGCACTCACCTCTTCTGGTCCAGCAGAAACCACCCACTGTCTTTATACCTCTACCAGTGCACTCACCTCTTCTGGTCCAGCAGAAACCACTCACTGTCTTTACACCTCTACCAGTGCACTCACCTCTTCTGGTCCAGCAGAAACCACTCACTGTCTTTATACCTCTACCAGTGCACTCACCTCTTCTGGTCCACAGAAACCACTCACTGTCTTTAAACCTCTACCAGTGCACTCACCTCTTCTGGTCCAGCAGAAACCACTCACTGTCTTTAAACCTCTACCAGTGCACTCACCTCTTCTGGTCCACAGAAACCACTCAATGTCTTTATACCTCTACCAGTGCACTCACCTCTTGTGGTCCAGCAGAAACTACTCACTGTCTTTAAACCTCTACCAGTGCACTCACCTCTTCTGGTCCAGCAGAAACCACTCTCTGTCTTTATACCTCTACCAGTGCACTCACCTCTTCTGGTCCAGCAGAAACCACTCACTGTCTTTAAACCTCTACCAGTGCACTCACCTCTTCTGGTCCAGCAGAAACCACTCACTGTCTTTATACCTCTACCAGTGCACTCACCTCTTCTAGTCCAGCAGAAACCACTCACTGTCTTTATACCTCTACCAGTGCACTCACCTCTTCTGGTGCAGCAGAAACCACTCACTGTCTTTATACCTCTACCAGTACACTCACCTCTTCTGGTCCACAGAAACCACTCACTGTCTTTAAACCTCTAACAGTGCACTCACCTCTTGTGGTCCAGCAGAAGCCACTCACTGTCTTTTAACCTCTACCAGTGCACTCACCTCTTCTGGTCCAGCAGAAACCACTCACTGTCTTTACACCTCTACCAGTGCACTCACCTCTTCTGGTCCAGCAGAAACCACTCACTGTCTTTAAACCTCTACCAGTGCACTCACCTCTTCTGGTCCAGCAGAAACCACTCACTGTCTTTATACCTCTACCAGTGCACTCCCCTCTTCTGGTCCACAGAAAACTCTCACTGTCTTTAAACCTCTACCAGTGCACTCACCTCTTCTGGTCCAGCAGAAACCACTCACTGTCTTTAAACCTCTACCAGTGCACTCACCTCTTCTGGTCCACAGAAACCACTCACTGTCTTTAAACCTCTACCAGTGCACTCACCTCTTCTGGTCCGAGATAAACCACTCACTGTCTTTACACCTCTACCAGTGCACTCACCTCTTCTGGTCCACAGAAACCACTCACTGTCTTTAAACCTCTACCAGTGCCCTCACCTCTTCTGGTCCAGCAGAAACCACTCACTGTCTTTAAACCTCTACCAGTGCACTCACCTCTTCTAGTCCACAGAAACCTCTCACTGTATTTACACCTCTACCAGTGCACTCACCTCTTCTGGTCCAGCAGAAACCACTCACTGTCTTTACACCTCTACCAGTGCACTCACCTCTTCTGGTCCAGCAGAAACCACTCACTGTCTTTACACCTCGACCAGTGCGCTCACCTCTTCTGGTCCACCAGAAACCACTCACTGTCTTTACACCTCTACCAGTGCACTCACCTCTTCTGGTCCAGCAGAAACCACTCACTGTCTTTATACCTCTACCAGTGCACTCACCTCCTCTGGTCCAGGATAAACCACTTGCTGTCTCTAAACCTCTACCAGTGCACTCACCCCTTCCGGTCCAGCAGAAACCACTCACTGTCTTTAAACCTCTACCAGTGCACCCACCTCTTCTGGTCCACAGAAACCACTCACTGTCTTTACACCTCTACCAGTGCACTCACCTCTTCTGGTCCACCAGAAACCAGTCACTGTCTTTACACCTCTACCAGTGCACTCACCTCTTCTGGTCCAGCATAAACCACTCACCGTCTTTATACCTCTACCAGTGCAATCTCCCCTCTTGTCTTAGATAAGTCACTCACTGTCTTTAAACCTCTCCCATTTCAATCTCCCCTCTTGTCTTAGATAAGTCACTCACTGTCTTTAAACCTCTACCAGTTCAATCTCCCCTCTTGTCTTGATTAAATCACTCACTGTCTTTAAACCTCTACCAGTTCAATCTCCCCTCTTGTCTTAGGTAAGTCACTCACTGTCTTTAAACCTCTACCAGTTCAATCTCCCCTCTTGTCTTAGGTAAGTCACTCACTGTCTTTAAACCTCTACCAGTGTAATCTCCCCTCTTGTCTTAGGTAAGTCACTCACTGTCTTTAAACCTCTCCCATTTCAATCTCCCCTCTTGTCTTAGGTAAGTCACTCACTGTCTTTAAACTTCTACCAGTGCAATCTCCCCTCTTGTCTTAGATAAGTCACTCACTGTCTTTAAACCTCTACCAGTTCAATCTCCCCTCTTGTCTTAGATAAGTCACTCACTGTCTTTAAACCTCTCCCATTTCAATCTCCCCTCTTGTCTTAGGTAAGTCACTCACTGTCTTTAATCTTCTCCCAGTGCAATCTCCCTTCTTGTCTTAGATAAGTCACTCACTGTCTTTAAACCTCTACCAGTTCAATCTCTCCTCTTGTCTTAGATAGGTCACTCACTGTCTTTAAACCTCTATCAGTGTGATTGTCTCTTCTGGTCTTCGAAACGTTTCTCGCTGTCTGTACACCTCTACCAGTGCAATAGTGTCTTCCTGTCTTAGCTAAGTCACTGTCTTTTAAACCGCTTCCAATGCGATCGCCTCTTCTGGTCTTCGATGAGTCACTTGCTGTCTTTAAACTGCTTCCAATGCGATCGCCTCTTCTGGTCTTCGATGAGTCACTCGCTGTCTTTAAACCTCTGTCAGTGCGATCACCTCTTCTGTTCTTATCTACGTCACTTTCTGTCCTTAAACCTCTGCCACTGCAATCGCCTCTTCTGCTCTTATATGCCACTCACTGTCTTTAAACCTTTACCAGTGCGATTGCCTCTTACAGTCTTTGATAAGTCACTCGCTGTACCACATCTGGGTAAGATTTATTGTATTGTAATTGCATTCATATAGCGCTTACTACCCCGGACGAGGCGTTGAAGTGCTTTTTGGGCGAGTAGCACGCTACTCCGGAACCCATTACCTTAGTTGAAGTGGGCTCCTGAGCTCTGCCACTCTCAAAGAGTATAGCCGCTGGAAGTAGGGGTGCTGGGGTGCCGGGGTGCTGCAACATCCCAAAATAAGCACAGTGAAGTTCAGAAAGTGAATGAGCAATAAAGGTGCCTTTAAATCTTGTTCTCATCTTCTGTGCATTCAAAGACTGAGGTGAAATGTCAGGCTCTGTCTTCTGAACGTGAAGTTGGCATTTACTGTTCTTTCTCTGACTGCAAAGTGAGAGTATCTTGTACAGTGAACTCTCTGACAGTCTTGCTGGGGCACAGGGAGTGTGACAGGAAAGGCTGTCCGAGGGCAGTGCTTTTAAATGCTTGTAAGTGAACTATACGAATATATCATACCCTGAAGTGTGATGCAAACGAAGATTTTAATAGGATCGAAGTGCATCGAGACTCTTGCTTTGGGACGTGCAAACGATAAATATGTGTAAAGCCCAGTTCCACACAGTATCACTTGTATATGATATAGAATTAGCTGTAAAGGCGCACGTCAGTGCAAATTATGTGGCTATTTTCATGGGAAATGTACTGTCTGTGAATGACAATGTGCTACCACACCATGCTTTGGTACTATATGCGTCTTATAGGACGTCATGCAGTTCATGGGGGCATCGGCACATCAGAGAGCAGGTCTGGAAGTCTCAACAGACCCCTCCATTGGTTGTGGCTCATTCTACCTTGGAGTCTGACGCAGAAAGGGAATATGAGTGCATCTTTTCAATGTTACTGACTCTCCCCAGCTCTACTGGTCTGCAAATGAGCCCCACTTGCTATGCTCCTCTTCTAAACAATCTTCTATAAAGAATGCTTTTGTGCCTAGTATTTCTATCATTTCCATTACAATAAGAGTATCCATTTTAACTCCTGCGCCCACTCCAGCGGCGGAGCACGAGGATGGCGTTGTTGTGATGCCAGTATAACCCATACGTGAAACCAGACAAAAGACCTGACTGTTCAACTGACTACACCCAGCGGCAGCAAACCATAGCGCCTGGATACCCTCACGGGTGCTAAGTAGTGCTTTACAGATCCAGTTTGATTGAATGAAAGGCAAAGTCTCCAAGTGACATCACGGGCCCTCCAGACAGATCTGCCCTTGATGGGGCAGCACTGGGACAGAGGAGGCCTTCACACCGCTCGGGCCGTTCCCTCGACCTGTCAGCTGCATTACGGAGTAGCAGTATTCGTCTCTGGGATCAGGGCGCACAAAACCCCTGCCATCCTAGGCTTGAGCTGTGTGTGACAGGGTCGCACTTTGTTTGCACTGCCATCAGTCACGGCTGCTACCAGGAAGCAGCAGTGGGGAGGGAGAGATCTGGTTCAAAAAGAAAATCACGTACCTCCCGGGTAGCTGGCAAGGCGCCGCCTCTCCTGCGTCCTCTTCCTGGCTTCTTATAAGAAACAGGGCTCCCGCTCTCCCCGCAGCCAATCACAATGCTTCATTGCAGCATTGTGATTGGTCTCAGCGCTGTGATACGGCGCTCAGCCAGGGGCTGGAGGAGTGGGCATGTTGTCCATGCACACTGTATGCAGCCTGTATGGAGAACTGGGAAAGTGCGCATGACTGGTTTGGGCCGTCCAAGATGGCTGACCAAACGCACTTAGGAGGGTTCTACCACTCCTCCCCTGCTCTTCAGCCCCACTCAGCACCTCTCACGCAAGCTGCCACAGCAGGAGGACAAAATACAATTATAATAACATTAGTTAATTTCATAAAATTGTTTTCTTCCTTCCGCTGCTTCAGGGCAGTTGGGCGACACTCAGGAGGCGCCCCTGACTGCCATCCTGGTCTCGAGCTGTGTGTGCCAAGGAATCTTAATCTGTGTGCACTGCCATCCTGGGCACACGCTATTTGTGCCAGGGGTCTCACTCTGTGTGTGTGCTGCCATCCTGTGCTCTAGCTGTGTGTGATGGGGTCTCGCTGTGTGTGTACTGCCATCCTGGGTGCAAGCTGTGTGTACCAAGGACCTTACTCTGTGTGCACTGCCATCCTGGGCTCTAGCTGTGTGTGATGGGGTGTCACTCTGTGTGTGTGCTGCCATCCTGTGCTCTAGCTGTGTGTGATGGGGTCTCGCTGTGTGTGTACTGCCATCCTGGGCGCAAGCTGTGTGTACCAAGGACCTTACTCTGTGTGCACTGCCATCCTGGGCTCTAGCTGTGTGTGATGGGGTGTCACTCTGTGTGTGTGCTGCCATCCTGGGCGCAAGCTGTGTGTACCAAGGACCTTACTCTGTGTGATGGGGTGTCACTCTGTGTGCACTGCCATTCTGATCTCTCACTGTGTGTGCCACGGAATCTCAATCTGTGTGCACTGCCGTCCTGGGCACAAGCTGTTTGTGCCAGGGGTCTCACTCTGTGTGCGTTGCCATCCTGGGCTCTAGCTGTGTGTGCCAGGAGTCTCACTCTGTGTGCAGTGGTATGTTGGGATAGCCCTATGTTTGGCAGTGGTCTCACTCTGTGTGCACTGCTATCCTGGGCTCGAGCTGTGTGTGCCAGGAGTCTCACTCTGTGTGCAGTGCTATGTTGGGATAGTCCTATGTTTGGCAGTGGTCTCACTCTGTGTGCAGTGCCGTGTTGGCAGAGATCTTGCTCTCTGTGCTCTGCCATCCTGGGCTTAGGCTGTGTGCCAAGGAGTCTCAATTTGTGATCACTCAGTGTCGTGGCACTGGGTGACACTTTATGTACAGTGTCATCCCCTACTAGAGCTGTGTATGACAGAGGTCTCACTGTGCAGTGCCAACCTGGGCTACAGTTTTATGTGCCACGTGGGTCGTTCAGTGGGTGGCACTTTGTTTACATTTCTGACAGGCTATTCATGTGTCATCCAGGCTTTAACAGCGGGCGCCCGGCGTGTAGCACTTTGTGTGAAGTGCCACACTGGGCAAGATCAGTCTGTGCCAGCACGATGTACTTTGTCTGAGTGCCATGACGGGGTAGACGTGCGTGTGTCAGAGGTCACGTTTTCCGTGCAGTGCCATGCTTGGTTATAACTGTGTGTGCCAGGGGCCCGCGCTTTGTCTGCTGTGCCATGCTGGCTTAGAGCTGTGTGAGCCAAGGGGTCGCGTTATGTCTGCTGTGCCATGCTGGGTTAGAGCTGTGTGTGCCAGGGGCCCGCGCTTTGTCTGCTGTGCCATGCTGGGTTAGAGCTGTGTGTGCCAAGGGGTCGCGTTATGTCTGCTGTGCCATGCTGGGTTAGAGCTGTGTGTGCCAGGGGCCCGCGCTTTGTCTGCTGTGCCATGCTGGGTTAGAGCTGTGTGAGCCAAGGGGTCGCGTTATGTCTGCTGTGCCATGCTGGCTTAGAGCTGTGTGAGCCAAGGGGTCGCGCTTTGTCTGCTGTGCCATGCTGGGTTAGAGCTGTGTGAGCCAGGGGCCCGCGCTTTGTCTGCTGTGCCATGCTGGGTTAGAGCTGTGTGAGCCAAGGGGTCGCGCTTTGTCTGCTGTGCCATGCTGGGTTAGAGCTGTGTGAGCCAGGGGCCCGCGCTTTGTCTGCTGTGCCATGCTGGGTTAGAGCTGTGTGAGCCAAGGGGTCGCGTTATGTCTGCTGTGCCATGCTGGCTTAGAGCTGTGTGAGCCAAGGGGTCGCGCTTTGTCTGCTGTGCCATGCTGGGTTAGAGCTGTGTGAGCCAGGGGCCCGCGCTTTGTCTGCTGTGCCATGCTGGGTTAGAGCTGTGTGAGCCAAGGGGTCGCGTTATGTCTGCTGTGCCATGCTGGGTTAGAGCTGTGTGTGCCAGGGGCCCGCACTTTGTCTGCAGTGCCATGCTGGGTTAGAGCTGTGTGAGCCACGGGCCCGCGCGTTGTCTGCACTAGTTTGACATCGGGTGGGTACTAGCCACGGTCATCACCTTCTACAGAGGTGCAGATACAGCCGGACCCTACGCATACCTGCAAACACACACAGTGCCACCGTGTGACACACGATATTGGCTCCCATCACCCGGTGGGGGGAGCCCATATCACACCGTGGCAGGGTAAACAAGATGAAAACCACTGTTAATAGTGGCTTGCCAGCTCATTTTCTAGAGGCTTTCAACTGCCGGCGGGAGGGGTGAAAATACCCCAGGACAAATGCACCTGCCTCAGCAAGCTATGTTTTGAGAGGGAGGGGAGGGGACTTAGGGGAGGCGTGGGGTTCAAAAGTGCCTGGTAGGTACTTCTCAAAAAGAACATGTGATGGACAAAATGCTGATCAATGTCATACATTCACCCCAGTACAGAGATCTGGGCCTAAATCCATCATTTGTTTGCTTCCCATGCCGTTCCAGTTTGGACCCAGCCATATGCAAACCAGTCTTGACCCTGTGCCTCATGGGAACAGTCCAGCCCGAACTGCTAGGCCAGGTCCTCCCTAGACTGGAAACCAGCATCCTGGGACCGGTTTCGGGGTTTCACTCCTCATCAGCCAGTCTAGCTCGAATCCAGTGTCCTGGAGAGCATGGGACCCACTCTGGGCATACCCGTCCCATGAGGAATAGGGTCACGGCTGATTTGCATATGGCTGGTCCAAACTGGGGTGGCATGGGGAGCAAAAGAATGATGGATTTAACCCAGACCTGTGACTGGGGGTGAAAGTTTCAGCACTCCGTCCATCGTTGGGAGGTACTTCTCGGCACAAGGCCACCCCCTCCCCAGACTTTGAGATTGTTCTTTAAGTTGGCAGGTATGCCACTGGGACCTGATCAGCTACTGCACAAGATCACGGTCTCTTCACTCGAGGGGGCTAAAACCCTTCATTCAACCTTTGGCACCTGGTCGCATCTGCCCCGGGATAGCAGAAAAGGCTGCAGAAAAATACAAGATGGCGTTAAAAGAAACTCACTCGATTTCCCACTTTTCCTGACTATCTCTGCACCCTATACATTCTCCTTCAGTGTCCCCCGCAGCCTCCCCGGCTAGAGCCCAGATCCCCCCCACTTCCAGAGCTGCTCCCCCTTAGCTGGAGAAGCGCACGGGTTCAAGGGTAGTCCATGCTTTGCCGATGGACATGTTGTCCCGGGCGCTGCAGCTCGCAGAGCCGCATAGCGCCGGATCACACACGTCCTTAGCGAGTAGAGCGTGAAACAATCATTAAAGTCAGCATAACTCGGAGCTCTTCTATTTGACAAATCTTTATCAATCCACAAACATCGAACACCAGAAGCGAGCATTGCACGTCACAAAGCAAACTTCAGAAGCCGCTTCCGGGCTTCAAAGCGCGCTTTCATCTTGGAGAAGGAACCGGGGGTTAATGCGAGGGAGCACAATACCGACAGCTTTCAAACGCTGCCCCTCTGGGGGGCTCTAATCAGGGATGCAAATGTCTCTCTCATTAACCCCTAAATGCACAGTGGGGCCGAGGCTTAGAGAGGGGGGCTGAACGGGACATGTGGGTACAGTTCTGAAGGAGGGGGGGCCTCCTCACAGCATACCTCCTGGCTTCTCACCGCTGGTGATCACCAAGACTAAAACTTGTGATTGATGCTCTTGTGACTGGGGGTGAATGTTTTATTTACTTTTCATTCCGTCCACCATATGTGTGTCTTTTGCTTTCTCACCTTAAGTGCGCCGGCCGGGCTCACTGTGTCACTGGATTCAATTTAGCCTTGCTGATGAGGGGTGATGCCCCAAAACCGGTCCTAGAATGCTTGTTTCCGGTCCAGGGAGGACCTGGCTTGGCAGTTCGGGCTGGACTGTTCCCATGAACAGCAGGGTCGAGACTGATTTACATATGGCTGGGTTTGAACTGTGGTGGCGTAGTGAGCAAGAACGATGGATTTAACCCAGATCTCTTGACTGGGGGTGAATGTTTGTTTTGCTCTGCATTCCGTCCATCATCTGTGTCTTTTGCTTTTCCGCCCTATGTGCTCCTGGTATTCCCAGACCTGGTTCCCTTGCTCGCTGTGTCACTGGAGATTCCAGGATGCTTGTTTCTGGTCCAGGGAGGACCTGGCCTGGCAGTTAGGGCTGTACTGTTCCCATGGGGAGCAGGGTCAAAACTGATTTACATATGGCTGGGTCCAAACTAGGGTGGCATGCTGGGCAAAAGAACAATGGATTTGACCCAGATCTCTTGACTGGGAGTAAATCTTTTATTTGGTCTGCATTCCGTCCATCATCTGTGTGTCTTTTGCGCTGCTCTCTGCGCACACTTTGGGACACTTTAAAGACATCAATCTGGCTCCTACCTACAATAAGCAGGAGTAAAGCTTACTTACTCCTTAGCTAGGCCTGTCAGCTTCTAACAAGCCAATCCTTGTCCCAGGAAAAGGTCGTAGAAATGAATCCACCGGGATCCTATAAAGTCGATCTACAGATTCAGCCCTAAAGTCGAAAACAATTGTCAAAATATATAATAGTGATATATAATTGTGTAACTCTATCCTGTGAAGGGTTCTCAGTGGACATAATAACGTAACACTATCCTGTGGAGTGTTGTCATGTGATATAACGGTGTGACTTTATCCTGTAGAGTGTTCTCATAGGATATAACGATGCGACTCTGTAATGTGGAGGGTTCTCCTAGGATATAATGGTGACTCTATAGTGTGGAGGGTTCTCATAGGATGTAACCGTGTGACTATCCTGTGGAGGGTTCTCATTGGATATGACGGTGTAACTCTTTCTTGTGAAGTGTTCTCACCATGCCTGGAGCTGTCCCTGGTTTGGTGCTGAATGTCTGTGATTTGGTTGGACGGGGCAGTTCTTCACCATCACCTCATTTCCTTTTTGGTACTTCTCTTATTTGGCATCCCCAAATTAATACTGCCACCGACCAGGCAGTCATCTCACATGGAGTCGAATGATGGTAGCCCTCAGGGGCGTGCATGGGACCCTCTCCTCCTCGGAGGCACCCAGAGGTGTGTGAGGCGCTGACGTTGGCATTCTGTTGGCCAGAATTCATCGTGGACCACTGATTCCCCCTCTCAGACCTACCTCCGGGGATCAGTGGCTGCAGTGGGGGATTTCTAGGATTAGTAGCCAAAGATTTTGTTTTCCCGGCCCATTTCTGACCACAACTAAACCACTGCCCGGAGCCTCTACCCACCTCCACCGCACTACACCTCTCCCGTGATTCAGCCCCGGCCCCTCCATGCTCGGTGCTCGTTGAATTAGCGTCCTAGGTTCTCGCTGGACTTGTGGAAATGCGCACTCCCCCCTCCAGGCCTGCGCAGACGGCTCGCCTCTCCATCACCCCCTCTGCCGAGATCTGCCTGCCAGGCTGTGATTTAGCTGAACATGGCCCCCGGGGGACCCTGTAATCTCTGCCAAGGGCTCCCAGGCTCGCCTCTAATTTCCCGATGTGCGGCCCCTGCTCCGTGCTGGCCTGAAGCTCTCCGTGGAGGGAAGATCCCGGCCCAGCAGAGAGGCTACGGCGGCGGCGGCGGGTCCTCGAGACCGCCGCGTGCAGGGGTGGTGGGGGTGAGCCAGGATTGAGGTGCATTGGCAGTGGTGGAAGGGAGGCACACCACTGGACTCTGAGGAGGCTACAGGCCTGGATTGAGGTGCATTGGTAGAGCTGGATGGGAGGCCCACCACTGGACTCTAAGGGGGACTGCAGGCCAGGACTGAGGTGCATTGGCAGAGCTGGATAGGAGGCCCACCACTGGACTCTGAGGAGGCTGCAGGCCTGGATTGAAGTGCATTGGTAGAGCTGATGAGAGGCCCACCACTGGACTCTAAGGGGGGCTGCGGGCCAGGATTGAGGTGCATTGGTAGAGCTGGATGGGAGGCCCACCACTGGACTCTAAGGGGGGGCTGCAGGCCGGGACTGAGGTGCATTGGTAGAGCCGGATGGGAGGCCCACAACTGGACTCTGAGGGGGGCCGCATGCCGGGATTGAGGTGCATTGGCAGAGCTGGATGGGATGCCCACAACTGGACTCTGAGGGGGGCTTCAGGCCGGGATTGAGGTGCATTGGTAGAGGTGGATGGGAGGCCCACCACTGGACTCTAAGGGGGGCTGCGGGCCAGGATTGAGGTGCATTGGCAGAGCTGGATGGGAGGCCCACAACTGGACTCTGAGGGGGGCTTCAGGCCGGGGTTGAGGTGCATTGGTAGAGGTGGATGGGAGGCCCACCACTGGACTCTAAGGGGGGCTGCAGACCGGGATTGAGGTGCATTGGCAGAGCAGCGTGTAGTACCTGTTACTGAAATGCAACAATTGATACAGGCCGGGTCTAGGGTTTGTGCTGGACCCACTGCTTGTGTTTAAAGAGTACAGCGGCTCAGGACTGAGGCACATTGGCAGAGCTGGATGTGAGTTTCACTGTTTCAACTTAGGGTGCCACATGCCACAACTGCCATGCATTGGCAGAGCTCAGTGAGATCTCCACTATTGGAATATGTGTCGTTGCAAGCCAGGACTGAGGTACATTGGCAGAGCTGTGTGTCGGATCCACCGTTGAAATGCAGGTCAAGGTGAGAGTACCAGGATGTAGGGAACCCTACACGCCGGGTCTGCGTCTGCTCAAAATGCAGTATTGGAATAGAAGGGGTGCTGGAGTCCAGCATTATTGAGGTGCATTGGCTGAGTTCACACCCCACTACTAGACTAGATAGAGATGGGCGAGCATCTGAGACCTCGAGCCTGAAGCCTGACCCTGGCTCAGCCCGAGGTCCTGCTGGAACCCTGAGCCCATAGCGAGGTGAGCTTGCGGGTGCCCGCCGCGTGCCCCTCTTCCTCTAACCAGGAGTTGGCATTACTTTTGAACTGAGGAACCAGGTTCAAGTCTCGGCGTCGCCTCAACATCCTGTGATTCTGGGCACATCACTCCGAGCTTATGAACAATGTATGTAACTTTGTGTAATGTATCTGGTGTTTATACACATCCCGCACTATAGAAACTGTAGAAAAGTGCACAAAGAGGTAAAAACAAACCGTTAACATAAGGAAAGACAAACCGATCCCTATTTACTGGCTGATTTGTACAGAGTGAAAACAGAAAACATGGATCCATCGCAACTTCCCACTTAAACGGTGTGATCTTAGTTCAATATTTTATGTCACAGACATTCTTTTTCTTTATTGTCACATATGAAAGCACCTTCAGATATGTGAGTTCAGACGACCAGCGGCACAAACCTATTGTGTTTGATTTAATAGACTATAACATTACTCTTTAATAATCCGGGCCATTGACAGGGTGTACAAGGCGACTGCCTTGCCTCTTAGTCACTGATGGTTGATGTTTAAAAACAAACACTTTAATAAGTACTTCTCAATGGAGTGTTATAATGTGATGTATTAATGGCGAAGCTTCCACAGTATACAAATGCATTTTTTCATATTTTGCGTGATGTTTGTTATATGATTTACATAGAAAACCTTTTCAGGGTTCGGCTCCGAGATATGAGCCAGACTCTTGGCTTGGCTGAGGCCCAGTGCTTAATTTGAGCCAGTGGTTTTCAGTGCTCAGCACCAGCACTTAATTGTCAACACCAGCAGTTATGACAGCTGCCTCATGGTGGCGCCGTTTCTCTAATTTAAAGATGAGTAGAACAACAGTTGTTTATTGATTCAATATACATTCATTCAAAAAGTCTTTATTTATGATTATTCATCTTAAAAGACATACTATACAAATCAATTTAAAAAGCAGCAATCAAGTTAATACATCATAATTAAAATGTGGTGACACAATTCATAAAATGTAAAATGGTCATAAAATCAGCTTTATAAGTAAAAATGGAGGGAAGCAAGTTGGGCTACAATCCTCCGCTCCTTTCCCTGATTGCCCAAGACCAACTAAGAAATTTGGCTACACCAACAATAATTAAGTCTTTGTCACCAATTTTTAGCAACCTTTTAGCAGACAGGGCAGAGGCTGTGCCCAGTGAGCGACACAAGGGTTTAAGCCATGTGTTCCTAGGTAATTGGTAAGCTGGGCAGACATAGAGGAGATGGCTTATGTTTTCAGAATGCTCAGGGCAGAACGTACACCTGTCTCCCAGGCCTGTTTTCCATTTTCTGGTAAAATCCCTTAGAGGGAGCGTTTCCACCCTGAACTGGTGAAACAGCCTACGATCTCTGGGCTTTGTGATCAGGTCCCAATAAGCTTCAAGAGAGGGTTCGTCTTTAAAATCCAAAAAGGCTCTGGTCAAAGGAGAGTCCAATAGTATGTTGATCCTTCTTGATTTGACCAAACTCCAGAAAGCCACTCTTAAGTCCGATTTTGATGGGATTACAGTAGATGACGGGGAAAACCAGAGGTCTCTCATGCCCATATCTATAAGGAGGTTTTTGATGGTTTTTAGCCATGAAATCTTATTGGAATGGTCCAACCCCCTTACTTCGAGTAGGGCCTTAGAGAATTGGACTAATTCCTGATTCGACCACAACCTTCTCCAGAAATATAACATTTTTAACTTGACGACTTCCTCAATTGGGTTGCAACCAAGATCAAACAATAAGGGAATTCGTGGGGTCGATTGTGGGAGTCCTACTAGCGATCTAAAGAATTTGTTCTGGGCCAGTATTAGGTCTGACAAGTTGCAATTCCCCCAGATTTCTGCACCGTATAGAACGGCTGGGGTGATTTTCGTTGAGTACAACTTGATTACTGGGGCTATAGGTTTGGTGATGGATAGCCTGTGTTCTCTTAATAAAGCTCCCGCCAACTGTGAATGTTTTAAAGCCAGAAGCTTCATCTGGGGGGCCCAGCTCATTTTCTCACCAATGGTTATGCCCAGATAAGTGAAGACCTTGGCCTGTTCTAGTGGCTTCCCCCCCATAGACACTTTTGCTGCAACATCACCTGCCCCATGAAGGACCATAAATTTAGTTTTGTCCACATTAATCTCTAACTCATGTTCGCTGCAGAAAGCCTCAAATCGATGTAACGCCCATTGTAGTCCCTGACGGGTTTTAGATAATATCAGGGTGTCATCAGCGAACATGAGTAGAGGGACCCTTTGTCCATCTAGTTTAGGTGCGTCAGTGGGATGGTCCTCAAAGTAGTGTACTACACCGTTAATAAATAACGAAAACAGTGTGGGTGCCAGGACGCACCCCTGCCGGACTCCCTTCTCGACCTTAAATCTATTAGTAACTTCGCCAGGGTTCCCCCACCGAACCTGAGCATAGTTAGAGCTGTGAAGCTTGACCACGAAGTCGACTAACTCCCTGGGCATCCCTAGCCTGAGTAGGACTTCCCATAGTTTGAATCTTGGGACGAGGTCAAATGCGGATTTTAGGTCCACAAAAGCTGCAAAGATAAGACCCTTGCCCAACAAGACCTCCTTCCAGTAAATTAAAACAAATTTAAAAACCTGATCCAGTGTCCCCATGCGTGCACGAAACCCTACTTGGAGGATAGATAAAATCTTATTATCGTCAATCCAACTGTGTATTCTACCTAGAATGACACGGGCGATAATTTTTTGCAGTGCATCAATGAGGCTTATTGGCCTGTAATTCCCTGGGGCAGCACGATCTCCTTTTTTATAGATCGGTATTATTTCTGCGCCCGACCAGGATTCGGGGAAAGAAGTTCCCCCGGCCAGGGAATTCATTAAGTTGGTAATGTAGGGGACCCAAAGATCTTTATCCTGTCTAAACAGGTCTGCAGGAATGCAGTCAGGACCAGGGGCCTTGCCGCTAGGTATATTTTTTAAAACCGCTTCAATCTCCTTTGTGCTAAATCTTAATGGAACCTCTATTTTAGTTTGTAAAATTGCGGGACAAGGAGTTCGAACTGGGCCCTGTTGGTATTGTGCCTTAAAGTGGGCAACCCAACTGTCAGGTTCCACATTGTTGTTTGGGGCTTGAGTCCTTCGTCCATCTCCCCGCCTTATTAGGTCCCAAAAATGGGACATATTCCTGCCTTTACAGGCTTCCAGCAGGTCCTTCCAACGTCCCTCATCCCACTCTTTTTTAGCGTGTTTTATGGTGGATTTGTAATTGATCCGTGCCTGCTTAATCAAAACATAAGACCTAGATTTAATAGCAGACAAGAGGGCTTTGTGGGTGGACCTACAGTGAGCGTTATACCATGTGATGGGCTCATGTTTCTTTTTACTCCCCATGGGTTTTATGTTAATGAAATATGTCTTAAGCCTATTTATGAGGTCCGAGTGGATTTTTGGTAGTTTATCGTTAAGGGACTCTTGTGTGTTGCAGGTGTTTATTTCGCCCAATGCACTTGATATCAGGGCCCTTATACCTAGCACCTTGGTCTCGTCCAGTGCCACCTTGTCCCATTTAACTCGTCTGAAGTCGTTGCCAATTATTAATGGGGCACCACTTTTTATTGGATTACCACTGGTCTGTTGTGCAAATCCCTGGATATCCACTGTCAAAATCAGTGGATTGTGATCACTTTCTGGCCTAGTTTGTATAACCATGTCAGACACGATATACCAGATTTCCAGGTTGACTAGAATGTAGTCGATTCTACTTTTCGTTCGACCGTTGTTAAAGGTCGGTGCACCCTGGGCATCAGATTTTGTTCTTCCATTTACTGCCCTAAGACCCCTTTCCAGACACATTCCTTTAAGCTGGAGCGCTGCCTCGGTCCATTTGTTTATTGGTTTGGAGGTTAGCAAGGGGATGCCCCAAAGGGCATCCTCCTCCTCACTTAACTTACCATCATCGCCATCCAGGGGTTCAAAACATGTATTAAAATCCCCCAGGATGATCAAGTTGTTTTTAATGGAGCCTTCCGCTAAAAGGGATTCCAATACTGTAATGGTCTGGGAGCTCTTTCCACCCGCTTGTCCCCTGGCATAAACATTGACTAGGGATAGTGCTGGCCCATTCTGGAATTTTAGATTAATAGCCAGGATGTCCGGGTTATCTATTGGAATTACTTCAATAGAGACCCCAGGAATTTGTCTAACCCAAAACGTCAAGCCCCCTACCGGTCTTCCCCTAGGCCCCTTTCTCGCGGGTCTTGAAAAATTCAAGTATCCAACGTTATGTATATTCTCTACAGCCCATGTTTCCTGAAAGGCCCATATATCCACATCATTAACTAAGGTTGCCCAGTCATCTATGTCGACCTTGGATTCCAGGCCAGCGATGTTCCAAGAGGCAATGGCCATGGAATCGTTTGTGGCTGGGTTGGTCGAGTTCCCTGCATCATATGGATGCACAACAGGGAGTCTATCGGGACTTGGTTGTATTATGTGAAATGCCCTGGATTGGGCAACGGGCTTTGGCTGTGGAGGTTGGTTGCTTATCGGGGCCTCTGGGGTAGTGATGATTGCACCTTCCCTGTATGCTCTTAGGCCCCCTGTTCTTTGTCAATCTATGTCTCCAAGAGAAGACAATACTTCAAAGCGATTTTTAGATACAAATCGTTGCTCGGGGCCTGATGTAGCTTTCCCAAGGAGATCATTTATTTGGTGTCTTACTGTGTCCTGTTTATAGAAATACCCCAATGGCAGTACCCAGATTGATCACCAATCGCATGATGGATGTCCAGTGGATTCAAGGATATCATAGACCAAATCCGGTGACCTAAAGCTTAGAACCACACAGTCCCCAGCAAAAGATTTTTCTGAGTGACCTACCCAATCTATCCTTCTAACCATTTTAAAGTCCCTATGTAGTCTGTTGCCTAAGTTTGTCATTTTGTTTAAATGATGCAGGGCTTTGTTCTTGAGGGACGACCAATGCTCTTGTGTATTATGTGGTAATACGGGCACGTTTGCCAAGATAATAGTATATGGGGTTGCTTGGGGTGGCAGGTGGAGAGAGGGGCACCTGGGATAATCGCCTGTCTTATTGTTGGTAGCCTGACCACGAGTCTTCACAAGAGTCGAGGTTCCGTTGTTCGTTGGAACTACCATGGTGGGTATAGGTGGCTGTGGTTTTGCCCTGACTGCCCCCTCTTGTGCTCCCACATACCCCATTCGGTCTTGGGAAGGATTGCCCCTGGTCTGGTTGTCTCGATTTACCTTAGCAGGTGACATGGATAAAGGCGCCTCTGCTACTGCCTCTGTACAAGATTGAAGCGTAGCCGCTGCCGCTGCCGCTGTGCAAGCGCAGGCCTCCTCTATTTTATTTAACCTTAGGATTACCATATCAAGGCGTTTGCATATTGGCTCAAGAATGGAGGCTAGCTTTCCTTCTAGGAGCGAGATAAGATCCCTCGATGATAGTAAGGGGTTTACCACTACAGGGTCGCTAGCTGTGACTTCGTTGGAGGAAGGATTTGGGTCGCCTAAGGCAGGAGTGTTGGCTGGGTCGTTATTAGCGGATGTGGCAGAGGCTTTTGATTTGGATCTAGTGATTTTGGGTGTGTGGCAGCCCTTCTTAGCCTTTGTGTGTTGGTCCTTAACAATTTTCCCTGTGACTTTCGTTCCCTTAGTCTTCGCCCTTACGGATCTGCTCTGGTTGCTCTGAGTAGTAGAAGCGGGGGGAGATACAGGAGCAATTGGAGCATCACTATTGACTGTGGTCAGGGACTGGTCAAGGGAGTCATTTGAGTGCCTTAGCGAGCTGGGAGCATAAAGTGGGGTGTTAGGAGTGGGCCCCCCACCCAATAGCCTGGGATCCAGTGATAATCTTCTCTCAGTGGCCTCGATTTCGTGTATCAACACTGATTCTGCACGTACTAGGAAAGCATCTAGAGTACCTACTACCTTGTCTCCAGCTTTCCATTTCGGCATGTTAGCGTTGGTGGAATTGTTGGCTTGAAGCTCAGCAAGACTCAATAACGTGCCCCCGAGGTGCCAGGCCAATGTATGCGGGCAGGGCTAACAGAGATTAACGGGGGATGGCCCAGCCCAGCCTCCGTCGGCCCCGGACGGCCACAGACGGCCCGCCCTTTGCCCGGGCTTAGCCCGGCGCCGACCCGCGCGCGGTCCCGCGACGCGAGGGGCGGGATCGATTAAGTAGCGCCTCCGGGCGCGCAAAGTATGTTAATTCCGCTTCCGCTTCCGGGTTGCAAGGGGACCTGGGTATTGAAGTCCCGTCCCCGCCGAGCACTCTCCCCACACAGCGGTCGCGGTGTCGGGCGACAGCGGGGGAGAGACGTGGTAGCCGGAGGAAGGACAATAGGCTCCAGGGATCGGCAGGACACACAAGTAGGTGGCAGGGATCTGGCGGCACGATGACCACTGACTGGAAACAGCCCCCGCTCTGCCGGGGGCGGGATCGATTAAGTAGCGCCTCCGGGCGCGCAAAGTATGTTAATTCCGCTTCCGCTTCCGGGTTGCAAGGGGACCTGGGTATTGAAGTCCCGTCCCCGCCGAGCACTCTCCCCACACAGCGGTCGCGGTGTCGGGCGACAGCGGGGGAGAGACGTGGTAGCCGGAGGAAGGACAATAGGCTCCAGGGATCGGCAGGACACACAAGTAGGTGGCAGGGATCTGGCGGCACGATGACCACTGACTGGAAACAGCCCCCGCTCTGCCGGGGGTGGGATCGATTAAGTAGCGCCTCCGGGCGCGCAAAGTATGTTAATTCCGCTTCCGCTTCCGGGTTGCAAGGGGACCTGGGTATTGAAGTCCCGTCCCCGCCGAGCACTCTCCCCACACAGCGGTCGCGGTGTCGGGCGACAGCGGGGGAGAGACGTGGTAGCCGGAGGAAGGACAATAGGCTCCAGGGATCGGCAGGACACACAAGTAGGTGGCAGGGATCTGGCGGCACGATGACCACTGACTGGAAACAGCCCCATGAACAACAACTAATAATAATAATAGGGGTGTGACACACAAGAGATGAGGTGCATTGGCCTAGCTGTGTGTGAGACCCACTATTGGAATATAAGAGACAATGAAGGCCTGGCTTGAAGTGCATGTGGGTCCCTCCATTTAAACCGAAAGGGCAGGATTAGGGTGGTGCATTCGCTGGTTGGAAGACCCCTACTGAAATAGAAATGTTTTCTGTAGTCTAGGATTGAGGTGCACTGGCAGAGCGGAGTGTGAGCCCCCTACTGGAATTCAGGGCGCACTGCAGGCCAGCATTGAAGCTGATTGGGGGAGCTGTGTTTGGGACCCAGTATGCTGGAGGCCAGATTTGAGGTGCACTGGCAGAGCGAAGTGTGAG
The DNA here is from genome assembly GCF_964204655.1 of Triturus cristatus. Taxonomy (NCBI): domain Eukaryota; kingdom Metazoa; phylum Chordata; class Amphibia; order Caudata; family Salamandridae; genus Triturus; species Triturus cristatus. The sequence continues at coordinate 59,549,354 of NC_140590.1, forward strand.
CCCACTATTGGAATTTAAAAGGCCCTGCAGCCCAGGATAAAAGCTGGTTGGAGGAGCTGTGTTTGAGACCCAGTATAGACCTATGGTAGGTACCGGAGGCTAGTATTGAGGTGCTTTGGCAGAGTGCGAGGCTCGCTGCTGGACAGTGATGGGCGCAGCCTGGAAGGATGGAGGGGTGTCTGCAGCACAGTGTGTGGGCGTCAGTGCTAAAGTAACATGGGCGGCTGTCATTCAGATCTCACGTATGATAAAGCCACACACATGAGACTCTGCACTGGATACTCGGGGTACTGCATGTCAGGATTGAGGTGCATTGATAGACCACGTAAGACCCTCGGTACCAGAATACAACGGGGTACTGCAAGTCAGGATTGAGGGGTCCTGAGAGAGCCACACATGAGCCTCGGTACTGGAATAGCACGGGGGGGCTGCAGGTCAGGATTGAGGGGTCCTGAGAGAGCCACACATGAGCCTCGGTACTAGAATAGCACGGGGGGCTGAAGGTCAGGATTGAGGGGTCCGGAGAGAGTCCCACATGAGCCTCGGTACTAGAATAGCTCGGGGGGGCTGCAAGTCAGGATTGAGGGGTCCTGAGAGAGCCACACATGAGCCTCGGTACTGGAATAGCACGGGGGGGCTGCAGGTCAGGATTGAGGGGTCCTGAGAGAGCCACACATGAGCCTCGGTACTAGAATAGCACGGGGGGCTGAAGGTCAGGATTGAGGGGTCCGGAGAGAGTCCCACATGAGCCTCGGTACTAGAATAGCTCGGGGGGGCTGCAAGTCAGGATTGAGGGGTCCTGAGAGAGCCACACATGAGCCTCGGTACTAGAATAGCACGGGGGGGCTGCAGGTCAGGATTGAGGGGTCTTGAGAGAGTCACACGTGAGCCTCGGTAGTAGAATAGATCGGGGGGCTGCAGGTCAGGTTTGAGGGGTCCTGAGAGAGCCACACATGAGCCTTAGTACAGGAATACAAAGTGTGCTTCAGGTCAGGATTGAGGTGTCTTGAGAGAGCCACACATGAGCCTCGGTACTAGAATAGCAGGGGTGCTGCAGGTCAGGATTGAGGGGTCCTGAGAGAGCCACACATGAGCCTCGGTACTAGAATAGCTCGGGGGGCTGCAGGTCAGGATTGAGGGGTCTTGAGAGAGTCACACATGAGCCTCGGTACTAGAATAGCACGGGGTGCTGCAGGTCAGGATTGAGGGGTCCTGAGAGAGCCACACATGAGCCTCGGTACTGGAATACAAGCTGTGCTTCAGGTCAGGATTGAGGTGTCCTGAGACAGCCACACATGAGCCTCGGTACTAGAATAAATAGCTCGGGGGGCTGCAGGGCAGGATCGAGGGCTCCTGAGAGAGCCACACGTGAGCCTCGGTACTAGAATAGCTCGGGGTGCTGCAGGTCAGAATTGAGGGGTCCTGCGTGTGCCACACATGAGCCTCGGTACTAGAATAGCACGGGTGCTGCTGGTCCGGCCTGGGTGAGCCATCAGCGCTGGGGTCGGTACTCGAAGCAAATCTGTAGGGGCCACTTTACGACTGAGGTGACTCGGCAGAGCTGGGTGTGGGCCTAAGAGTGGCCACCAGGGGTGGCTCGGATGGAGGAGCACCAGCTGAGCCGGGCTGAGGTAACTATGACAGGTTCCCTCTGTTGCTCGCACCGAGTGAGTCAGAAATCACAGCTATTATTTTCAGGAGATGACGCTCGAGCCGCTTAAATACCTCTAATTAACTGAATCCATTGTAAGAAATGCATATTTATGCCTCGGCGCAGGCTTGCTTGGGGGAGGAGTGCCAATGCAGAGCTGGGGCCTCCCTTCTCTTCATCTAGGCACCCTCCCCTGAGTGTACCAGCTGGTCCACTTCCACCAGCTACTCGGCTGTGGTCGATCAGGAAGACAGATGGGCTGGGACAAGCAGAGGAGGCATGTTGAGAGTCCAATGGACTGAAGACAGTGACCACTGCTTATCCTGTTGCATGCCCATCTCTGCAGTAGGTGCACAACTCGTGGGGCTGTCTTCCCTTACCTGTGTATTGGGCTGCGTCTGTGGAGAGGGCCATGCTCTGAAACTTCCGGTGAGGTCACAACGCTCCGGAGGTCACTCCGGGGGCACCTGGGGGCGGCTCTCCTCTGTACTGAGCTTGGACCAGATCTACGGTTGAGACCAGCCCTTGTCTAGCACCAACATTAAGTGGAGTTCACCCAGTTTCTAAAATCTCTAAAACTGGCAGATAGCGGAACTGAGGCCCTGGGAGTTGCAATGACCTACCCAAGGTCACACAGTGCGCTAACGGCGTCTGCTCTTCTAATTCCAATGATGATACAAGTAGGCATGCTTCGGTCTAGTTTCAGAAACAATAACCTGCACACGGGGGTCAGGGGGTGGAAGCTGGGGCTCGTGAGAGAGGGGGGACTCATTTCACGCCTGTCCTTGGCGGCTGCACCCTGAGACAGAGGGACAGAAAACCAGCTAACTGCTTCTAGGATGAAAATGTAAGGAATTGAAAACGAACACGACTCGATAGCAGCAAAATTAAAACCTCCAAACAATAATACAAAAGGAAAGGGATAAACATGAGATAAACGCCTATTTCTGTGTCGCTTCTCATAGAAATGGTCCTTGCTGGAAGACGCACCTGGGCCCTGCAGCCTCCCCCTGCCACGTGAAGCCACCCCTGGCATGTGCTGGGCACCTTAGTATTTTGAGGGCCACGTGAATGCTCCCCTCTTTGACTGCTATGTTGGCAGCTAGTGGCCACTCCTGCGTTTCAGGCTCATTTCAGAGCTCCGGCCAGCTGTGTGTTCCTGGGTCCTCTCAACACCCGAACCCCCCTTCAGGGAGCCCCTCGTCTCTCGTCTCGGAAAGGCACCTGACATCGGGGTCAACTGAAGATGAGGTGACCCCTGGCGTCCATCATTAGAGGCCGCCTCCTGATTAGGCCTGGGCGAAAATTTTGTTCGTGGAAATTGCGATAATTTGACATTTTCGCGTTCCGCGGAGAGCGCGAAAATGTCAAAATTTCCGCATTCCGCAGCTTGGCGATAATTTATTTCTTGCTCGCGCTGTAAAATAATACATTCTCGCGCGCGATCGCCTTACCTGCATCCCTGCGTTCGCCGACAAGTTTTCTTGATCCGGTCGCGTTCTCCATGAGATGTTGTATTGTTTTTAGCCATTTGCGCTGTCTCGCGACAGTTCGCGCCCGCAGTGACGTCATGCGTCGCGCGAACACGTCTTTCTTCTCGCGATCATGCACCGCGAGACAACTGAAAACAAGATGGCCGCGCCCGCGAGCAACCACATGGGTAAGTTGGCGAGCCGCAACCATGCAGAAAATCTCGCGATCATGCGGGAAAAAAACTTCCGCATCTTCACGATATTTCCGCGTGTTTGCGATAATTTTTAACATTTTCGCGATAATTTGCGAAAGTGGATTTCGCAAATTCCACCCACCCCTACTCCTGATGGAAGGATGAAACTGTCCCTCGTTGCACGAGGCAGCCTGGCACCTCCAGTGTGTCTGTGCCAGGGTGGGGCGATGCGCCGGGGGGACTGAGTCAGGCCTGACCTCTCCAGTGTGCCTGTGTCTGGGTGGGGCCATGCCCCGGGGGGACTGAATCAGGCCTGGTGTTCCAGTGTGTCTGTGGCCAGGGGGGCCGATGCCCCGGGGTTACTGAGTCAGGCCTGGCACCTCCAGTGTGCCTGTGCCAGGATGGGGCAATGCCCCGGGGGAGAGGGGAGGGGGGGAGGGGGACTGGGTCAGGCCTGGCACCTCCAGTGTGTCTGTGCCAGGGTAGGCCGATGCCCCGGGGGAGGGGGGGGGGCTGAGTCAGGCCTGGCACCTCCAGTGTGTCTGTGCCAGGGTGGGGCGCTACTCTGGGGGACTGAGTCAGGCCTGGCACTTCCAGCGTGTCTATGCCAGGGTGGGCGATGCCCCAGGAGGGACTGAGTCAGCTTCTGTCTGAATACCTCCCTTCCAACAAGACATTCTTCCACTTGCATCTCACAAACGCCGCCATTGTGACCAGAGAGTGCAGGAATCTGAGGTCGGGATGAAATGTGTGACCTTTGGTGAGAATTCATGCGAAGCCGGCTCCTCCTCTCCTCCAGCAAGCTCGGCCTCCTGCAGCCTCTCGCCCACTCCCCCTTGACCTATCTCGACCACCCCCTCCCCTTTCTTTGGCCCCCTTTCATTTCAGCCCCATGTGTCGCTGCGAGGCCTTTGCTTGGAGACCTGTCCCAGGGACCAGTTACAAGTGCACTCTGATTGGCTAAGCAGGGTACCCCCTTTCCACGCTTGACTCCCCAGGATTTTGAAAGGGGCAGTCAGGAGGTACTGCAGGGGGTAAGGGAGGGTCTGGTAATAAGAAACGGTGTGGCAAAGGTATTTACATTAAAACAACTCCATGCCCAGCAGAGCTATACACCTTTAACAAAGATTGCACATTGTTTTCAAATGAGAAAGCAGGTCAGACGGGGCAAACGCAAATATAGCGCTTTGTGTGTTGAGCCGCTTTAATGGTAATTGGATGCTGCTGACGGGCGGCATTAGCGCCTGGAGCAGGGGTTGAGTGTCCTCGCATATGGGGGCATCTCTAGCTCACTGTGGTGGTTCTGTTGACTACAGCCAACGGGCGGGGCACGGGGGGGGGTGGAAAGCTACACTGAATCAAGGTGACAATCAATCATGGCATTTGTAAAGCGCACTACATACCCTCTGCCCTCATTGGCTCTGGGTACAAGGCTGGGCAACTCGGTAGGTTTCAGCCTAGGTGGTGAGACTCAAGGAAAATGGTTGTAATATCCAAGCAAAACAAGCATTGGCATAGCCAATAGGTCTCGCTTTTGAGGCCTTATAAGTATTTAGTTATGCAGCACAATATCCTTGGTGCAGCAACATCAACTGTTACATGGCTAAGCACTTATAAGGTCTCAAAGGCGAGACCTATTGGCTATGCAAATGCTTGTACTCTCTGGCTCCCAGTCCGTGGACTGCTGCGGAGCGAGAGGGAGGTATAGTAGGAAAGGGTGGCTTTAGCAGCTCCCTCAATCATCTCCATTTGGAGCAGTTTATTCCTGAGAGCCTGCCATTTGTATTAGGAGTGGCACTAGGTAGACAATTTGTAGACTGCCCTCTCATCAACAATGGAAGTCTTCACATGAATCGAAAATTGCACCCAACTTTCTGTTATGAAAAACCAGAGTGTTATTGCAGTCTTATAATTTGTTTTTAAAAACTAGAATTTGAAAGACGTAAATTTAGATTTTAAGATCTTTGGCTCGTTCTAGTGGCATGGCCTAATCACCTCATGCTTTACTATGCTCTGGTGGATATGGTACATACTTCAGGAAGGGTTGATTATCCTATGTTAATGCCTTCAGAACAAGCCTGTGAAGCTAAGTTACTAATTATTTTGTGCAAAAAGGTATATTTTCCACGAGCCTGATCAAATCAGCAGCAAAAAATGCCACACACATACAATCACCTGCAAATCTGTACACAAAACACGGAAAGGTGCATACTTTGCAGTTTCCAAAAACTACTGGAAGCATGGCTGCCCGATAATCACGGGAAAGGGTCCCACGTAAGATGAAAGTTACGAGTTACGACGTCTCGTCCAGTTTACCTTTTTAACTACCTATACATTTCTGCTGTTCCCATAACCAAGTTCAGACTAGGACGGAAAATAGGCCCCGTAGTCCAAATAGACATGGCCCTCAACTCATTAGCAACTCACAGACACACAGCTAACAAGCATTGGCATAGCTAATAGGTCTCTCCTTTGGGACCTTATAAGTGTTTAGCCATGCAACAGTTGCATAACTAAATACTTATAAGTTCCCAAAAGCGAGACCTATTGGCTCTGCCAAGCGGCTGTGCGGCAGCGAAAGTGATCGCGATCAAACATCAATGCGGCCGTGCGGCAGCGAAAGTGAAAGTAATCGCGGTCAAGCGCGGCGCCCGCGCACATGCACTGTAGCTCTAGGCTGGCCTGGTAGCTCTTTTTGGAGCCCTCTCAAAAAGTCTCGCCAGACCAGCGCATGCGCTGGTTCAGGCGAGACCTAAAAAGGGCCCGCATTTGCGGCCGTTATAAACTTTTTTTTAAAGACACATTAAAAAGGTGTTTTCAAAGGAAGAGAAGAATGCATGCATTTGACTTCGCTGCACTCTAGGTTTTAAGGCACTGGCAGGAAAATCAACAGCAAAAAACCGGCCTGCCAGCCCATAAAACAGGCCTACAGATAACCCAAAAACATGGCCCACACACTGACTGGTTAGACCAGCCCTTCCCACTGCCAAATTGCTCGAGCGGCCAGTCCAGTCCGGCCCATAACCACGGAGCCGGGTTGTACACAAGGCATCGGCCATCATCCCCCCCCACCTCGCGTCCCACCGATGCCTGTCTGCACCTCGTGCTCCACGACCACTGTTTAGTCTGAAACTGAAAATTAAATCCAGAACTTTCCATCTTACAGCAAAATAGCTTTCTCCCAACTCTCCAGTGTCTGTGTGTGGCAGGACAGCTGCTGGTCTAAACTCTTTAAAAAAAACACCCGGTATGTGTCAGCCATGGCTGTTTTTGATTCAAATCATTAAGTGTTATGCTACACGGTTTAGAGTGAAAACGTGTTGAACGAAACAGCAAAATACAAGCCCGGCGGCACACCATGCTAAGCAAAGAATTTTAGCTTATGTGTTTTTAAACCACGCCCTTCATTTACCAATCCATTCTCCATACCTTTGACCAGTGATCAATAATTGATTTCTCTCCTGAACTTTTGAGCAGTAATCTGTAATTGGCTCCAGCTGCGTCCAAAATTACTCCTTTCTCACTCATTCCTTCTTTGTTGCCTCAGCTCAGCTGATTATCTCCCACAGATTCCACCTCCAGAGCTGAATCCGTAATATCTGTCCAACCAATCTTCTGTGTCAAAATTCACAGTAAGAATTACGCAAAATTGGAGAATTCTGTCACAAACATGTATTTATTCTTTTGCACAGTTCAGAGTTCCCATTGAGACTGTCGACTCAATAATTGTGCATTTCGATGGTTGACTTGATCTCTTTGTCCACAGTTATCCCCTTTCTGGAGAGGTCGGGAGAGTGAGTTACACTGATGAGCCCTGAGTTCACTCTCTGGCAGATCTTGGATCCAGTACTGCCAAGGGCAAGGGTCTGGAGGGTGCCCCTTCACTCTGCTACAGTGAAGGGTTCTGTGAGTTCCCTTCCTGCCAGGTCTCCAGCTCCTCAGACTCGTAACAACAGAATCTCTTCCTTTAGTCATGACTAACTACCTCTTCTGGCCCCTCCTTCAGCCTCTCTTTTCCCTCTGATTGGTTCTGTTCCGAGGACCCTACCTGCCCCACGGCTCTGCCCCCTTTTCTTCTAGTGGCTGAGAAGGGCTGGTGATGAGGTATGCTCCTGCCCTCTATAAAAGTGTGCACCAACTTCCCTCATCCCAAAGGGGAAAGCAGATCTTAAGGTGTATGATCGCAGAGCCCATGGCTGTTCTCTGGCTGTTCTTCCTATAAGCCGAAGGGAGGTAAATTAAATAGGGAAAGGCCCTCGGGTGTCAACTTTCAGGCCTACCAATATTTTTTAGGTCGCGGCTACACAGTGCATTCGCTGTCTCGTCGAGACATTTTGTATACACACAATGGGCCTACAACCTGCCCATAGATTACCATTGGTTTGCTTGAGCCTCGCTCTCATTTCCTTCATTCCCATTTGTCAAGGCATGCATACCTCATGTCCTCCACTTGTGTTTTGCTCTCATCTGCAGAATGGACCAAGTACTTGTGTCCTTCCACTCCTCCCCTTTTTGGAACTATTTTTTTTAAATTTGCGTTGAAGCACTCAATGTACGTGCTGGTATTTTCATGATGTCTGCCATACATCTGCCCTTGTTGCTTCTTTTCTCTGCTACCACTCCTCCCGCCCTTTTTACTTATTTTCCCCCCCAAACCCCCCCCCCTTTTTGCTCCTTTATCTTCCTTCCCACCCACCCCTCCCGCCCTTTTTGCTTCGTTTGCCTCCCACCCACCTGCCCAGTTCCTTTCTTCTTCACCCCCACCTGCCCCTGTTTCTGTTTTATCTCTTCCACACACCACCTGCCCTCGTTCGTGTTGGCTTTTACAACTCTTTCTGCACTTGTGAAGATGTTATCCAGAGTTCAGGGCTGCTGTTACTCTTGACCCATCCCTGTGATGTCACCAAGCGTTGCGCATCCCTTGGGATCACCAATAATATCTTTAGTAAAGTTTAGATGCGTGTGTGTTCATTTACGCTTCCAGAGGCACAAGCTACTGTCTGAGTTCTGCTTCTAGCTTCTTCACTTTATTAAAAGTCTAGTCCGTGGTAAACACCATATGCCCGAGTACATCAGTTCAGTTACCCAAACGCTATGTAAGGACTTACGCAGGCATTAGTAGAAGATTGTGAGGGTGAACAGCAGCACATCTATCCAACTCCAGTCCAACTCCGTTCCCCAGCGTCACCACCCACCAACATTCCAGAATACAAACCCTTTCACATGGCAATTGGCTGATCCAGATTCCACACATCCTCCTCCTTGAAAACAGTAACCATCCCAACAACACAACATGCTAAAAAACGTTATATACAATTCTAGTGGCTTATGAATAACCGTGGGCGGAGAACTCCGCTCCGCCCGCGGAGTGTGCAGAGTTTTGCCTACTCCGCATTCCGCGGAGAACTCGGAGTAGGCAAAACCCAGCACACTCCGCGGTGGAGCGGCGTTGGCCTGCCCCCGCCTCCCACCCGCCCTATAATAACAATTGCTAAAGTTTTAAAAAATAAGTTTAAAGCACCTTACCTTATCTGCGGCGTCTGCGGTGTCCCCGGCTGATCTCTCTTCATCTTGTTCGCTATGAAAACTGCGCATGCGTGGGCGCCCATGCATTTTTTGTGAGAAATGCATATGCGCAGGTGCCCATGCATGCACAGTTTTTAGCACAAAGGCAATGAAGAGAGGAGGAGGTCACCCGGGTACGCCGCATAAAGGTAAGGTGCTTTTAAACTTATTTTTTTTAACTTTAGCAATTGTTATATAGGGCGGGTGGGAGGCGGGTGGGGTAGCGGAGCTGCGCAGAGCGCCACAGAATTTGTCAACTCCGTGGCGCTCTGCGTAGCCCCACTATGCCCAGGCTTACTTATGAACTAAAGGAAAAGCAACTCCCCCAGACATGAGACCTGAAAATATTCCCCATGTCCCAAGGTTTCCATAGTCCAAAGTAAGGGTTGCAAACGGTAACAACACATCAACCTACCACAAAATGAATGAATGAATCAATCAATCAATCAGGGGCTTGTAAAGCTCGGCTACTCACCGTGAGGGTCTCAAGGCACTGGGGGTGGGGGTGCTGGTCGGACTGGGTGGACGATCATTAGAAGAACCAGATCTTGAGGTCCTTCCTGAATTGGGTCAGTAACGCTGATCACCTGAGGTGCAGGGGTAGTGTGTTCAAAGTCTTGGCGGCAAGGTAGGTGAACGATCTTCCTCCGGTTCTGGTCTTATGGATCCTGGGGGAAGGAAAATCACTACACTTAGCAAGAAGTACAAGTGTCATACCTGATGAGTAGAATCACCAGGCTTCGCAGAGTAGGTCAATAATCCATCCACCCAACATTTGGGAAGGCTTAGACCAAACATTCACTGTTGTTGATTCTTCATCACACACACTCTTGTCAGACACCCTAACACCGCATCCAATTCCATTGTCAGGAATCACGTCCTCATTCGCACAAATCTCGTTGTCCTCTGCTACAGGAATACACTCATCCTCCTCCCACAACCACACATTATGCCTTTTTCTACCACCCTCATGATTTTTCTCATGCAGCTTCAAGGCCTAGACTTTATTGCACCTTGTCAGGCATCCAAAATGGTACACTTTTCCCATTACTCAATAAAGCTGAGTGTGAATAAATCCATTTCATTTGCAGGGGTTCAGTGAATTTGCTACATTCCTTCCTAGGAATGACACCCAACTTAACTCTCACCCAATCACCTTGTTCCAACTTCACTTCCTTCATTCCATGTTTCTTATCAAAATACTCCTTGTATACCTCCTGTGCCCTCCTCAAGTTTGATACCAAGTACTGCAGGAGACCATTTGCTGCGTAACTTCCTAGTCATCCATGCTGAATTATATTTTGTGAATGGTTCTCTTCCCCTTAATATCTTAAACGGACTATATCTTGTTAAAGTAGGTGTGATCCTGTATGCCCAAATCATACTGTTGAAGTATTTTTTCCACTTCAACCCTGCATTGATAGACGCCTGCACACTTCCCATAATCACTCGATTAAAACGGTCTACCACATCATTACCAGCTGGATGATACACCGGAGTGTTCATAGACAAAAATTCTTCCAAACTTCCAGTAGTGAACTGGGGACCTTTGCCACTCAGCAGAGTTTTTGAAATAACTTCTTTAAGAAAAATTCAATGAAGAAAGGAAACAACTGCAGCTGATTCAACTTTATTACACACAGCAACAGAGAACAATTATAAACTTGGACACCCTATGGAATCTAAAATGGGATCAAGAATGTCTGTTCCTAAGTATCCCAAGGATTATCTGGATATTTTCTGCAACCCAAACGGAGGATGGAAAACTGAAAGAAACTTGTGTACCTTAGCACAATACTCACAAGACCATTCAAACTTCTCCATGCCCTTGGCCACTAATATGAAGATTTCACATGTCTCTTGGATTTCACAATACCTAAATGACCTTCATGCATAATTCCTAATATCTTCACTTGGAGACCATCGGGTGGTACAACCATTTCTCTTCATAAGACAAACCCTCCATCACTTATGGATAATTCATCATTTAATTCCCAGAATTGCTTACATTTTTCCTCCAACTTGCTTTTGCTAGGCCACCTTTCAATGACATATTTCCTCATAGCATTTATAGTTCATCCTTGTCATAACCTGACCACCAATCTTCACATTCCATTGCATCATTATATCCTGTAACCAAAGCCACACTGTGCTCATCCATTCTTTGCTAACACATTCATTTAATGCCAAAAGAGACCTAATCAAATAATCAGCTACTCTATTCTAAATCCACATCATAGACGTAATCCAGGAGACGCAAGGACAACATTGCCTTATGAGGTGTTGCCCTTACCGTGCCTTCTTTAGTCAAAATCTTCAATAAAGGTTTATGATTGGTATGCAGTGTGTACTGCACACCCCATACAACTGTCTGAATTTCTCCATGGCCCACACTGCTGCCAACATCTGCCTCCCAATTACAGAAAACCCCTTCTGTGCAGGAGACATGGGGCGGGAGGCAAATAGTACTGTGCTTTTCAAACCATCCGGCAAAACCTGCATTAACACAGCTACGAGACCCTTGCTGCTTGCATTGGTAGTCAAAACACTATGAACTTTCGAATCAAAACTTTGTAAGAGGACAGACTTACATATGTTATTCTTAACATTCTCAAATTACTTTTTCCTTGAATCATTCCAAATAAATTATCGGCATTCTTTTAACAGCTGTCTCAATCCACGAGTTTTAACTGCAACAATGTTTTTACAAACCTTACGTAAAATTCAGCCAAAAGATTTGACGTCATCCTTGCAAGTGACTGCTGGTTAATTACTAATAGATACCACAATCTTCTTTTTAGGCAAAATTCCATCTGTTCCCAACTCGTGTCCCAGGTATGTTACTGCCCCAACTTCAACTCTGCATTTAAGTTCCGCAGTTGGACCATTAGCAGCCAATTTATCAAAGACTATCTTTAACCTGGGATCATGTGCCTGTTTGTCACATCACATAACAAGAATTTTATCTTGAAAACAAGTTGCTCATTTAATACCCTTGAACAATAAGTGCTTCAGTTGTTGAAACACCGTAACCGTCAAAAACATCTGAATGGTATTTGTACGAACCTGTACCACCCAAACAGGGTAATAACGAATGTCAAATGCCTGCTAGATGAATCAAGGGGAATCTGGTGATATGTTGACTGTCAGTCAATAGTGGAGAACCAATTGGTTTCCTTAGTTTCCATCAGAAGCTCAATAATATTGGCAAGTGGAAACTTGTCTACCACAATATTCATATTTAAGTCTCTACGATCAACACATTTTCTTATTTTACCATTAGACTTCCTGGCAACTACCAAGGGTGCCAGCCATTCTGCACTTTCAACTGCTTCAATTATTTCCTTCTTCTCCAATCTGTCCAATTTTCTTTCCACATCATTTAATCACACTCCAGGGTATGCTTCTCACTTTATGACATACTGGTTCTGAATCCTTCATAGGGGTGGGCGGAATTTGCGAAAGTGACTTTCGCAAATTATCGCGAAAATGTTACAAATCTCCGCAAACGCGGAAATATCGCGAAAATGCAGAAGTTTTTTTCCCGCCCGTTTGCGGTATTTTCTACATGGTCGCGGCTCGCCAACTTCCCCATGCGGTTGCTTGCGGGCGCGGCCATCTTGTTTTCACTCTTCTCGCGGTGCATGATCGCGAGAAGAAAGACGTGATCGCGCGACCAATGACATTACTGCGGGCGCGAACTGTCGCGAGACAGCGCAAATGGCTACCAACAATCTAACATCTTGTGTAGAACGCGACCGGATCGGGAAAACTTGTCGGCGAACGCGGGGATTCAGGTAAGGCGATCGCGCGCGAGAATGTATTATTTTACAGCGCGAGCAAGAACCAAATTATGGCTAAGCTGCGGAATGCGGAAATTTTGACATTGTCGCGCTCTCCGCGGAACACGAAAATGTCAAATTATCGCAATTTCCGCGAGCGGAACGGAAATTTAGCCCAGGCCTAATCCTTCAGCACAATGTGTGAAAACCCACACAACTTCCACACAGTACTCATAAATACTTTGGAAATTCCATTTAATTGGCTCCACTTCTATGTTCACCACTGGTCCCTCAACAACAAAATGTGATCAGCACTGTTGGTATTGAGTGTGATACCCAAAGCTCCTTGGTCAATCCAGCCCAAAACAGCAGCACCTTTTTAGCCACATACAATTTACCCTCCATCTTTCTGCCTTTAAACTCAAAGGTTTGCCACTGAACCCCCACCATTGGAATTCTTTCTCTGGTGAAGGTCACTGTGTGTATGCCAGTTGGAGTCAACTTATCATCTTAAGTTTTTGCAAACTTGTCTTCCCACACCAAGCATTGCACAATGGTGTAGGGTGAATATACATTTTTATCTACACCCCTCCAAGGTACAAAAGTCAACTTGTTCCTCAATAATGTGTCTACATTAAGTACTGGACCATCAATGTTCATAATCTAAATTTGTTGGCTTGTCATCATCCACCATTTCAGTATCCGAACAATCCCTTCACACGTCCCCTATTTTCCTGCATTCTTTTGTGAAATGGCCTAAAATTCCACAATGAGCACATTTGGACTAAATGGCGGACAATTTTCGTCTCTGATCAAGTGTCCCTTATTCCCACCTCTGAAGATTTGGGTTGCTATTATCAACCAGCCGTGTTTTGCCATTGATAGATGCAGTTTTTTCCCAGAGTAATCAGGGCAAATTGGAAGCAGTGGGGAATTATGTGCCCGCCCTAAACAAATTGACTATTTCTTGTAAATGTGGTTCTTTGCAGGAGGAACTCATCTGTGATAAAATTATAATGCACACAAATATTTTTGGTATACAAGAAAGGATGTGGGTGTATGGTGATGCTTCCTTAAAGGAAATTATTGCAATGGTCAAAAAAGCAGAAATGTCCAAAAGGTGTGCTCAGGCAGTTTCAAGGAACAATGAATCTGCCCCACTCCAGTGTACACTATTCCACTGTGAGCCACTCCACTCTACACCAGTCCACTCTATGCTCATTGACTTTACTTCACACACTGTACCTCACTCAACGCTATGCCAGTCCACTCAACTCCACTTTATACACTCCACTGTACGGTATTCCACTGTATGCCACTCCACTCTACCACACTTTACTCTATGCCACTCTACTGTACCATACTCCACTCTATGTCACTGCACTGTACACCATTTAAGTATACGATATTCCATTGTATGTTGCTACACTGTACATCACTCCAGTCTATGGCACGCCACTTTATGCCACTATGCTACTCCACTCTACACCACGTTTACAGACCGCCCGCTGACAACCAACAATCAGCCACTGTACTAAATTTGTGAAGTCAATTGGCATCCTATTTTCACAAGAATACAACATGTATCTGTTAGCATTATTCAAGATAAAGATCAGGAATATTGTTTCTTCTTTTTACTGTGTAAACTGTTAAAGATTCCTGGGTTTGTATTTGCTAAGTATTTATCTTTGGGCCCAGATGAAGTGACATGGCAGGAAACACATGTTGGCATATGAAGAACTTTGAAATCAAGAACAAATAAAAAACGTATTCATCAAATTTAGGATTACTGATTATTACTTGTTAAACATCAATACGTCAAAATACCGTCTGTTTGCTTTATGCCAATCCACTCACTATTCCACTGTACACAAATCCACTGTACCACACTCCACTCTATGCTATGCCACTGTATATCACTCCACTCTACACCACTCAACTGCATGCCACTCTACTATAAACTTTTTGTGTGCATGCCACTCCACTCTACATCACTTCACTGTATGCCACTCGACTCTATCTCACTCGACTCTATACCACTCCACTCTATACCACTCCACTCTATACCACTCCACTCTTTACCACTCCACTCTATGCCACTCCACTCTATGCCACTCCACTCTATGCCACTCCACTCTATGCCACTCCACTCTATGCCACTCCACTCTACGCCACTTCACTCTACGCCACTCCAGTGCACCTCATTCCACTCTACGACACTTTATTGTACGACCGTACACTTTACGGCACTATCCTCAACTGTATTTTACCACACTCCACTTTTGACACTCAACTTGACAAGAGTAAACTATACAATTGGATAAACATTTTTATTAAAAATGTAAAAACCATTGAAATTTCGTAAAAATACCAAGGTTATTAATAAGTTATAGTCTTACAAAACCTTTTTTTTTCTTTGTGTACAAAACTAACTGGACAAACATTGGACATGTTAAAGTTATAGTTATAACTTACATTTATAATGTATGCACTGCTTTAAAATTACTGTCATAGTTATAACTTACCTTACATTTGAAATTTATGCACCGCCTTCTAATTACTATAAATCGTGCACCTCCACGCATAGTCTTGACACCTCACTCGCCACACTACATTAACTATAACTCACCACTTTACCATGAACTGTGTTCTGACAAATCATGCGATTTTTAGATCTCATTAGTGTTGCTATCAATGCTATGATCTCACATGCTATAACAATCTAATATGCAAGGGTATAACTAGCACGTGGGGAAGGAGCGAGTTATATTTAATGTAGAATCAATAATCAATTACTAGTCCATTCTCCATGATTGGAATCAATGATTTCTGTTAGAAGCCAATAACCAAACCTATCTCTGTGTGGGGTCAATAATTTCCATTATGCATGGAATAATCAATAGCCGATCCCATACCTCTTCCTTGGACCTGGGCCCTCACCTCGGTACTTTTCCCTGACTGCTGGTGTGACTTGAATGTCTGTATTCTGAAAGGAGATTTAGCGCCTCCTTTGTGGTGCCTCTGGGGGGAGTGGGGGCTCACACTCCTCAGCGTGGAAAGTATATGAGTCTGTGAGACTTCTCAGAGAGGAACAGATGGAGCTCGCCAGGAAGGCTGCATTTCTCGGTTACTTCATAGACGCACCTTGTATTTTTATCTTGACAACTCACCAGGAAGGACATGTTTTTGCCTCTGATGCTTCTGTCTGGATCCTGCCTCTTTGTCACACATTTCCCCCCTCTGTATTGGGCCACCTGCTGAACTAGCACTTCTGTTCAAGGCACCCTTGTTTGCTGGTGTGAATCTTCATGTGTTTCTATCAGATCTGACAACCTTGAAAACATTCCCACTGTTAGAAAAATAGCTCTGATTTTAATAAATAAAACAAGCCAAAATGACAAAAATCCAATTAGCAGAACCGGAGATATTGAATTTCAAAATGTTTAAAATACCGCCAAAAAGCACAAAGCACCAACTGTGGATATCTGGTCACGCCACACCAAGATTACGTCAAAAATTCAAGTCAACCCGATGGACTGAGGGCTGGCTACAGGGACCCAGTTAGACGTGCTGAGCTAAAGTATCTTAAACCTTAGGGTTGTGGGGGATTGAATGGATTCATGTCAGGGCTTGAGATGCGAATTCCAGTGTCGAAGAAGCGAGGGCGCAGCAAAGACAATGTATTGGTTACCATGTGCAGTGAAGCTGCGATGCACAGTTTCAGCATCGTCGTAGAGGCTGCTATTGATGAGGACAGCAAGGAGCTTGCACCGGGCAAATCGCCGCACAGCGGCAGTTCTGAAGGTGATGCGTCGGTCCCAAGATGTGGGAGGCAGTGGCATTGCTAGTCTTTGTGATGGGTCTAATCCAAGTAGTGGTGTTGAAACATCAGTTTTGCTCAGTATTACACCACACAGCAGAGAATTCGTTGGTTCCGATGATTCCTCAGAAGGCAATGCACCTTAGTCCCGCTTCCAAGGGTCCAGGACTGTGTTGACACCACTTGGCAGTGTAGACTCACAGATGGCAGAGTCTAGGTGCAGGTGGAAAGTTGTTGGAAGTCTGTTGTGTTTCTGAGACTTCAGATCAGGAGGCCACACTCTGGGTTTAAGAGAGATGCAGGTCCAGTCCTTCTCACCCAGGCAAAGGGCAGCAGCCGGTAGGTCAGCACAGAAAGGCAGAAGTTCAACAAAGCAACAGTCCATCAGAGTGGCAGTCTTTCAGCAGCACAGCAGTTCTTCCTCCTGACAAATTAGCCACAGGTCCAGAAGTATAATGGAGTGGTGGTGGTGTCTGAGACCCAGTACTTCTACCCAGTGATGCCTTGGAGGAGACTTGAATGAAATGCCTTTGAAGTGTACACATGTACTCCCTTCCTGCCCTGGCTGCAGACTCTTTACAGAGGGGTATGCAGCCCATTGTGTGTAGACAGGACACAGCCTATTCAGGTGTCAGTGAGGCTGCACCCAGCTCCTCCTTCCCATCCTGCCAGAGATGACCCATTGAGACATACCTAAGCTCCCATTTTGTGTAACTGTATAAGAGAAATACACACAACCCAACTGTTAACTACACCCAGATATGTGATCAGAGACAGGCTATAGGCAGCAAATGGCTAAAGCAAGAAAAGGGCAACTTTCTAAAAGTGGCATTTTTAGAACTGCAGTTCAAAATCCGACTTCACCATATGTTTGGATTCAAACTGTGAGTGCAGAGACACCAGACTTGAAGGGTTTATCTCATCCCAGATGAAAATTACACTCATAAAATGTCATTAGGTAATCCCATTGTTATGCTTTAGGAGACATAAGTCTTGCACTAGTGATAAACGAATTTGAGAGTTTTTTATTACTAGGACATGTAAACCTTGAAGGTGCATTTCCAGCCTTTTAAATACGTTGCACCCTGCCCTCTCGGTTGTTTAGGGCCTACCTTAGGGGTGACTTATGTTTACAAAAAGGGAAGGTTTGGGCTAAACAAAAGGTTTATTTTGGTAGGTTGACATGGCCTTGTAAACTGCACACACAGGCTCTGCAACATAAAGCCTAAGACATGGTGAAAGGGCTACTTGGTGGGTGGCACAATCAGTTCTGCAGGCCCACTAGTAGCATTTAATTTACAGGCCCTGGGTATATGTGATACCACTTTACTAGGGACTTCTAAGTAAATTAAATATGCCAGTTGGGGAGGAACCTATATTACAATGTTTAGGGGAGAGAGCACAAGCACTTTAGCAATGGTAAAGTGCGCAGAGTCCTCCTAATGCCAGCAAAAATGAGATCAGAGGAGTGGAGTAGGAAGGCAAAAGTTTGAGGGAAATAACACCCTAAGGCTGTAGGTCTAACACTCGCCATGTGAGAGAGGTGGATGGACTTGGGAGACGAGGGTCGAACCTGTCGTTACCAGACCAGCCAGGGAGGAGCATGGTAAGGGGCTGCGCGCAGAGAGCCTATGAAGTAGAGCTTTTTTCCCAGGCACTGCATTATCACCCGGTCACTCCTGCCCACCAAAAATCCTCTGAAGCTTCTGAGGCTTCTGTTGATGGCCAGCAGAGGTCCAAAGCGGTGCATGGACATGTTCTGATCTGGGCCCCCACACATGAGCTGGATGTGAGCTAGTTTTACATTTCACAGTGTGGTATTGTTCTTCCTCTGGAGTTAGGTCAGATATCATTTGACACACTGAGTCACCATGTGAGTCGGTAGGCCTGGGTCATTACTTGTTGTCAACGTCTATGGCCATATTACAGAAAGTGCCCTAGGGATGCAATGGGTGTTTGTTCGTCCGGGCTCTTGGTATCACAGCAAGGGCTGCAGATGCATGTTCGGCCCTTTCTGTAGAATGGCTCACATCACTGCACCTTTCGACCTGTTCCCTCATGTGCATGGAGGCATGTCCCAGTGGACCAAGACGAGGGTGGGCTGCAAACTCCGTTCTGCCGCCAGAGTTTGCAGAGTTTTCCCCATTCCGTGCTCTGCCTGAAGTGTGAAGTTCCGGAAAACCTCTGTGAACCAGCGCATGGCTGTGTTTTTCTTGCTCACGGCGCACCAATGTTAAGTTGGCAAGCAAGAAAAATGGAGCGCTAGGGCGAGTCCTAGTGCGACTTCTCAATGCAGGCGGTCGCGGTAGGTCGCTACCGTTCGCAGTGAGAATGTTGCCGCTCGGCTGGAAGAAGCTGCGTCCTCTGGTGTGGCGCGTGGTGCCGTTGATGCGGATTTTTCAGCGTGGAACAAGCACCCGGTGCTAAAAATTAGCGCGACGTGCCAGAATTTTGCCACTCGCTGAACTCCATGAAATCTAGCGACGTTTTTATGTAACTCCGCAGAATCCCGCAGAGTAAAACTCTGTGAGTTCTAACCACAAACCCCCACACAGCCTTCCTCTCCCCCAGTCCCTTTAATCACAGGCTGTGCCTGCCTGTGCTGGATCCTGGCCACCTCCTCTGAATATGTGGCAGGCAAAGGGAATCAAGCCATGTGCAGGCGCACAGAGTGTGTGGACAGATAGTGTCCCCTTCGAAGGGAGGAACAGACATCCTCTGGCAGGCAGGTGCAAGCACACTCATGCCATGAGAAGGCGTGCAGAGTGCGAGGGCAGATAGTGTCCCCTTCGAAGGGAGGGGGAGGAGCAGACATCCTCTGGCAGGCAGGTGTAAGCACCCTCAGGCCATGAGAAAGCGCGCAGAGTGCGAGGGCAGATAGTGTCCCCTTCGAAGGGAGGGGGAGGAGCAGACATCCTCTAGCAGGCAGGTGCAAGCACACTCAATCCATTAGAAGGCATGCAGAGTGTGAGGGCAGATAGTGTCCCCTTCGAAGGGAGGGGGAGGAACAGACATTCTCTGGCAAGCAGGTGCAAGCACACTCAGGCCATGAGAAGGCGCACAGAGTGTGTGGACAGATAGTGTCCCCTTCGAAGGGAGGAACAGACATCCTCTGGCAGGCAGGTGCAAGCACCACTCAGGCCATGAGCAGGCGCACAGAGTGTGGGGGCAGATAGTGTCCCCTTCGAAGGGAGGGGGAGGGGCAGACATCTTCTAGCAGGCAGGTGCAAGCACACTCAGGCCATGAGAAGGCGCGCAGAGTGTGAGGGCAGATAGTGTCCCCTTCGAAGGGAGGGGGAGGAACAGACATCCTCTAGCAGGCAGGTGCAAGCACCCTCAGGCCATGAGAAGGCGCGCAGAGTGTGAGGGCAGATAGTGTCCCCTTCGAAGGGAGGGGGAGGAACAGACATCCTCTAGCAGGCAGGTGCAAGCACCCTCAGGCCATGAGAAGGCGTGCAGAGTGTGAGGGCAGATAGTGTCCCCTTCGAAGGGAGGGGGCGGAACAGACATCCTCTGGCAGGCAGGTGCAAGCACCCTCAGGCCATGAGAAGGCGTGCAGAGTGTGAGGGCAGATAGTGTCCCCTTCGAAGGGAGGGGGAGGAGCAGACATCCTCTAGCAGGCAGGCGCAAGCACACTCGGGCCATGAGAAGGCACGGAGAGTGTGGGGGCAGTTAGTGTCCCCTTCGAAGGGAGGGGGAGGAACAGACATCCTCTGGCAGGCAGGTGCAAGCACACTCAGGCCATGAGAAGGCGCGCAGAGTGTGGGGGCAGTTAGTGTCTCTGTCGAAGAGAGGGGGAGGAGCAGACATCCTCTGGCAGGCAGGTGCAAGCACACTCAGGCCATGAGAAGGCACGGAGAGTGTGGGGGCAGTTAGTGTCCCCTTCGAAGGGAGGGGGAGGAACAGACATCCTCTAGCAGGCAGGTGCAAGCACACTCAGGCCATGAGAAGGCGCGCAGAGTGTGAGGGCAGATAGTGTCCCCTTCGAAGGGAGGGGGCGGAACAGACATCCTCTGGCAGGCAGGTGCAAGCACCCTCAGGCCATGAGAAAGCGCGCAGAGTGTGGGGGCAGATAGTGTCCCCTTCGAAGGGAGGGGGAGGAGCAGACATCCTCTAGCAGGCAGGTGCAAGCACACTCAGGCCATGAGAAGGCACGGAGAGTGTGAGGGCAGATAGTATCCCCTTCGAAGGGAGGAACAGACATCCTCTGGCAGGCAGGTGCAAGCACCACTCAAGCCATGAGAAGGCGCGCAGAGTGTGAGGGCAGATAGTGTCCCCTTCGAAGGGAGGGGGAGGAGCAGACATCCTCTAGCAGGCAGGCGCAAGCACCCTCAGGCCATAGTGTGGGGGCAGTTGGTGTCCCCTTTGGGAAAGAAGCAGGCAGCCTCCAGCAGGCAGGTGCAAGCACACACCTCGCCTGTCTGCTCCCTTCTCAAGTTCTCCCCGTACCTCCGCATTGAAGACGGACCTCTCCTTGAGGCAGGCGCGCCTACCTTCAGGGCGCATTCCGTGCGGACCGGGGCACTGGGACATTTTACATAGCACAATCCTTGAGGGTCGTAGACATAGGATGAATGGATGAATAGATGGATGGATGGATGGATGGGTGGATGGATGGATGGATGGATGCCTGCCTGTGACTGCTGTGATCATCACAGGCCCTGTAGGTGCCCCCACTGCTCTTGCTTTTAGCCCCGTTACTCGGAGTCCGTGGTTCTGAGTCACCAGTGCAGTAGAAAAGGGCATCACTGCATGGTCTCAGCATCGCTTGCTTTGGCAAAGGGTTCTTGCACCCCCTCCTCTCGCCCCCTCCCCCAAACACTCTCCGGCACCACTTTAGCATCCAGAAATGCTGACAAAGCGCGCATTTGTCATGTTCTGTCCTCTACCCTCTGCCCCAACCCCCTGCCTCCCAAAACCGCTTTCTCTATGTCAGATGTTATCCGCAGCGCCTAGCAACCGATGCACGGTTGCCGTGGTAACGAGATGCTGCGGCCATGGTAACGGAGTCGGACAGCAGAAGAGGAAGGAAAGTTGGTGTACACACACGAAGGCCAACTCTCCCAGAAACCTTTGCTTCTCTTAACCAAACAAACCCCTTCAGTGGCCCCTGGCCCGGAGCCCGCTGCAGGCAGCATCTCATTGGGTGGAATTTCCTGACGTCAGACTGTTCACCGGACGGAATTTGTGGGTCTTTACCCGCTATAAAGGCAAAGCTTTGCTGTACAAGAAATAAAAAATACAAGTAAATAAGGGTATCGGAGAGGAAACCTGGTGGGAGTCTTTCTGACTCCGAGCTCTGAGGGTAGGGCTGGTTGAGGCAGGCCTGTGTTACACCACTGACCACCTAAAAGGCATTCAAATGTGCTGTAGGCCAATCCACTTCCAGTCATTGAGTCGGCTCCGATAGATATTGGCTTGCTCACAGCATGGAAAAACAGGCCTTTTGTCCCACCCTTTGGGTGGATAACCTGCTGAGTGGACGTGTCTGTCTGTCTGTCCGTCTATCTATTGTGCTGGTATTTATACAGCGCCTTCCATGCCCCTGGTGAGCCCTAAAGCGCTTTATCAAGAGTGGGACAAGTAGCTTCACAGTCGAAGTTCTGTTGGTTGTGGAAGTCCTGGGTAGGAGTAAGTTGGGTGAAAGGTTGGAAAGAGACTGAGTGTTACTGAGGCATGGGTGTGGAGAAGGTGTGAGACAGGGATGAAGGCGCACATGCACAGTATGAGTAGCTGCTGTGGTCATCCTGCTGCTGGTAAGTACACAGTCGTGCGACTCGCGGGCTCCCCCACAATGTCCTGCGGGTCCTGCCACTCCACGAGCTTGCCCTCTTCAGGCACTTGGTCGAACGCCCTGAAACTTTCAGATCCAGTTCCTATGGGCAGTGCCGGCCTATGCCTACATAATACCCTTGGCGTGGGCGGAGAGATATTTGGCGCCCTTGCTGTCCCTCGGCCTCTTAATGAGTGATCACAAACCTCTCCCCACCTCTCCCAGCACACCTAAAGCACCGATAGCTCAGCTGCCTCACACAGATGATGGTTCAGTTGATGTGTGCCAGCAGGGGTCAGAGGGCAAAGGGATGGGACTAAACGGGTGTTAAAAACATCGCCCGCCTCATGATGATGAAGGACCAAAACTACTTTAAACTGGCAAATCGGACAAAGTGAAGAGGCAGGGACAAGGCCGGAGCAAGGTGAGAAGGGCGCTGCGGTTGGCATAGCTCAGCTCCATGCGCCCCTCACAATATTGGCGCCCTGGGCCCAACTTGCCCATGCTAAAAGCTTCCTACAGCGTACGGTATTGTCTTCCAGCGCTTGGCTCATGTTTTGGGAAAAAGCAGAGTTTGTATTGCTTTTCTGAATTCTAGGTGGCTGTAGATCTCCTCTATGGCTTGGGTGGTTGTTCTAGAGTTTGCAGGTCTGCACAGAGGTCCTTGCACCTCTTGTTTGGAGGAGGGATGGTCAGCAGCCGTGCCAGCCCTGATCTCAGGCTCCACCTTCAGGTCAGTAGAGTAGTGTGCAATGCAGAGGGCTTTGAGGGACGTCCTTCTAGTGACAGTTGACGCCTCGAAGGCACAGGCACTGTGGCCACGTCTGTCCAGTGGCCTTGTGGCTGCTCTGCAGTTTGTTAAGTGGTGGTTTTGTGGCTAAGTGGCCGTACGTGGGCACTCTCCACGCAGGACTGTGCTGATCTGTCGGTGCTCGGCCCGAAGGACATAGCCTAGGGAAGGCCAGATCCTCAGAAGTTCACCATGATGCGGAAGGCGCTTGTTGCTGCCACGTTGATCTGTTTTTCATCTACAGTTTATTGTCATTGTTGAGTGTGGGGAGGGCCAGGACTCATGTTGGGGGAAGTCTGGAGAGGGTCTGCTCCCCTCCTTCGAAAATGGTAATGTTTAGCATAGGGTACTCACTGTGTATGCATTAATGACACTGTGCTGATGGTTATCTAGGTGCAAGAAGAGGGCCCTCACTGCATGTGCATACATTGTATTACACTGATGGTTATCTAGGTGCATTCATTGTATTGTACTTGTGGTTATCTAGGTGCATTCATTGCATTAGACTGGTGGTTATCTAGGTGCAGTCATTGTATTGTGCTGGTGGTTATCTAGGTGCATTCATTGCATTAGACTGGTGGTTATCTAGGTGCATTCATTGCATTGCACTGGTGGTTATCTAGGTGCATTCATTGCATTGTACTGGTGGTTATCTAGGTGCATTCATTGTATTGTGCTGGTGGTTATCTAGGTGCATTCATTGTATTGTGCTGGTGGTTATCTAGGTGCATTCATTGCATTAGACTGGTGGTTATCTAGGTGCATTCATTGCATTGCACTGGTGGTTATCTAGGTGCATTCATTGCATTGTACTGGTGGTTATCTAGGTGCATTCATTGTATTGTGCTGGTGGTTATCTAGGTGCATTCATTGCATTGTACTTGTGGTTATCTAGGTGCATTAATTCCATTAGACTGGTGGTTATCTAGGTGCATTCATTGTATTGTGCTGGTGGTTATCTAGGTGCATTCATTGCATTGTACTGGTGGTTATCTAGGTGCATTAATTGCATTAGACTGGTGGTTATCTAGGTGCATTCATTGTATTGTGCTGGTGGTTATCTAGGTGCATTCATTGCATTAGACTGGTGGTTATCTAGGTGCATTCATTGCATTGCACTGGTGGTTATCTAGGTGCATTCATTGCATTGTACTGGTGGTTATCTAGGTGCATTCATTGTATTGTGCTGGTGGTTATCTAGGTGCATTCATTGCATTGTACTTGTGGTTATCTAGGTGCATTAATTCCATTAGACTGGTGGTTATCTAGGTGCATTCATTGTATTGTGCTGGTGGTTATCTAGGTGCATTCATTGCATTGTACTGGTGGTTATCTAGGTGCATTAATTGCATTAGACTGGTGGTTATCTAGGTGCATTCATTGTATTGTGCTGGTGGTTATCTAGGTGCATTCATTGCATTAGACTGGTGGTTATCTAGGTGCATTCATTGTATTGTACTGGTGGTTATCTAGGTGCATTCATTGCATTAGACTGGTGGTTATCTAGGTGCATTCATTGCATTAGACTGGTGGTTATCTAGGTGCATTCATTGCATTAGACTGGTGGTTACCTAGGTGCATTCATTGTATTACACTGGTGGTTATCTAGGTGCAATCATTGCATTAGACTGGTGGTTATCTAGGTGCATTCATTGTATTGTGCTGGTGGTTATCTAGGTGCATTCATTGCATTAGACTGGTGGTTATCTAGGTGCATTCATTGCATTGTGCTGGTGGTTATCTAGGTGCATTCATTGCATTAAACTGGTGGTTATCTAGGTGCATTCATTGCATTGTACTGGTGGTTATCTAGGTGCATTTATTGTATTAGACTGGTGGTTATCTAGGTGCATTCATTGTATTAAACTGGTGGTTATCTAGGTGCATTCATTGTATTGTGCTGGTGGTTATCTAGGTGCATTCATTGCATTAAACTGGTGGTTATCTAGGTGCATTCATTGCATTGTACTGGTGGTTATCTAGGTGCATTCATTGCATTAGACTGGTGGTTATCTAGGTGCATTCATTGTATTAGACTGGTGGTTATCTAGGTGCATTCATTGCATTAGACTGGTGGTAAACTGGTGGTTATCTAGGTGCATTCATTGTATTGTGCTGGTGGTTATCTAGGTGCATTCATTGCATTAGACTGGCGGTTATCTAGGTGCATTCATTGCATTAGACTAGTGGTTATCTATGTGCATTCATTGTATTAGACTGGTGGTTATCTAGGTGCATTCATTGTATTGTGCTGGTGGTTATCTAGGTGCATTCATTGTATTGTGCTGGTGGTTATCTAGGTGCATTCATTGCATTAGACTGGTGGTTATCTAGGTGCATTCATTGCATTGGTGGTTATCTAGGTGCATTCATTGAATTGTACTGGTGGTTATCTAGGTGCATTCATTGTATTGTACTTGCGGTTATCTAGGTGCATTAATTGCATTAGACTGGTGGTTATCTAGGTGCATTCATTGTATTGTGCTGGTGGTTATCTAGGTGCATTCATTGCATTGTACTGGTGGTTATCTAGGTGCATTAATTGCATTAAACTGGTGGTTATCTAGGTGCATTCATTGTATTGTGCTGGTGGTTATCTAGGTGCATTCATTGCATTAGACTGGTGGTTATCTAGGTGCATTCATTGTATTGTACTGGTGGTTATCTAGGTGCATTCATTGCATTAGACTGGTGGTTATCTAGGTGCATTCATTGCATTAGACTGGTGGTTATCTAGGTGCATTCATTGCATTAGACTGGTGGTTACCTAGGTGCATTCATTGTATTACACTGGTGGTTATCTAGGTGCATTCATTGTATTGTGCTGGTGGTTATCTAGGTGCATTCATTGTATTGTGCTGGTGGTTATCTAGGTGCATTCATTGCATTAGACTGGTGGTTATCTAGGTGCATTCATTGCATTAGACTGGTGGTTAGCTAGGTGCATTCATTGCATTAGACTGGTGGTTATCTAGGTGCATTCCTTGTATTAGACTGGTGGTTATCTAGGTGCATTCATTGTATTAGACTGGTGGTTATCTAGGTGCATTCATTGCATTAGACTGGTGGTAAACTGGTGGTTATCTAGGTGCATTCTAGCGCTTGGCTCATGTTTTGGGAAAAAGCAGAGTTTGTATTGCTTTTCTGAATTCTAGGTGGCTGCAGGTCTCCTCTATGGCTTGGGTGGTGGTTCTAGAGTTTGCAGGTCTGCACAGAGGTCCTTGCACCTCTTGTTTGGAGGAGGGATGGTCAGCAGCCGCGCAAGCCCTGATCTCAGGCTCCACCTTCAGGTCAGTAGAGTAGTGTGCAATGCAGAGGGCTTTAAGGGACGTCCTTCTAGTGACAGTTGACGCCTTGAGGGCACAGGCACTGTGGCCACGTCTGTCCAGTGGCCTTGTGGCTGCTCTGCAGTTTGTTAAGTGGTGGTTTTGTGGCTCAGTGGCCGTACGTGGGCACTCTCCAGGCAGGACTGTGCTGGGCTGTCGGTGCTCGGCCCGAAGGACATAGCCTAGGGAAGGCCAGATCCTCAGAAGGTCACCATGATGCGGAAGGCGCTTGTTGCTGCCACGTTGATCTGTTTTTCATCTACAGTTTATTGTCATTGTTGAGTGTGGGGAGGGCCAGGACTCATGTTGGGGGAAGTCTGGAGAGGGTCTGCTCCCCTCCTTCGAAAATGGTAATGTTTAGCATAGGGTACTCACTGTGTATGCATTAATGACACTGTGCTGATGGTTATCTAGGTGCAAGAAGAGTGCCCTCACTGCATGTGCATACATTGTATTACACTGATGGTTATCTAGGTGCATTCATTGTATTGTACTTGTGGTTATCTAGGTGCATTCATTGCATTAGACTGGTGGTTATCTAGGTGCAGTCATTGTATTGTGCTGGTGGTTATCTAGGTGCATTCATTGCATTAGACTGGTGGTTATCTAGGTGCATTCATTGAATTGTACTGGTGGTTATCTAGGTGCATTCATTGCATTGTACTGGTGGTTATCTAGGTGCATTAATTGCATTAGACTGGTGGTTATCTAGGTGCATTCATTGTATTGTGCTGGTGGTTATCTAGGTGCATTCATTGCATTAGACTGGTGGTTATCTAGGTGCATTCATTGTATTGTACTGGTGGTTATCTAGGTGCATTCATTGCATTAGACTGGTGGTTATCTAGGTGCCTTCATTGCATTAGACTGGTGGTTATCTAGGTGCATTCATTGCATTAGACTGGTGGTTACCTAGGTGCATTCATTGTATTACACTGGTGGTTATCTAGGTGCAATCATTGCATTAGACTGGTGGTTATCTAGGTGCATTCATTGTATTGTGCTGGTGGTTATCTAGGTGCATTCATTGCATTAGACTGGTGGTTATCTAGGTGCATTCATTGCATTAGACTGGTGGTTAGCTAGGTGCATTCATTGCATTAGACTGGTGGTTATCTAGGTGCATTCCTTCTATTAGACTGGTGGTTATCTAGGTGCATTCGTTGTATTAGACTGGTGGTTATCTAGGTGCATTCATTGTATTAAACTGGTGGTTATCTAGGTGCATTCATTGTATTGTGCTGGTGGTTATCTAGGTGCATTCATTGCATTAAACTGGTGGTTATCTAGGTGCATTCATTGTATTAGACTGGTGGTTATCTAGGTGCATTCATTGCATTAGACTGGTGGTAAACTGGTGGTTATCTAGGTGCATTCATTGTATTGTGCTGGTGGTTATCTAGGTGCATTCATTGCATTAGACTGGTGGTTATCTAGGTGCATTCATTGCATTAGACTGGTGGTTATCTATGTGCATTCATTGTATTAGACTGGTGGTTATCTAGGTGCATTCATTGTATTGTGCTGGTGGTTATCTAGGTGCATTCATTGTATTGTGCTGGTGGTTATCTAGGTGCATTCATTGCATTAGACTGGTGGTTATCTAGGTGCATTCATTGCTTGGCACTGGTGGTTATCTAGGTGCATTCATTGTATTGTGCTGGTGGTTATCTAGGTGCATTCATTGTATTAGACTGGTGGTTATCTAGGTGCATTCATTGCATTGTACTGATGGTTATCTAGGTGCATTCATTGCATTAAACTGGTGGTTATCTAGGTGCATTCATTGAATTGTACTGGTGGTTATCTAGGTGCATTCATTGTATTGTGCTGGTGGTTATCTAGGTGCATTCATTGCATTAGACTGGTGGTTATCTAGGTGCATTCATTGTATTGTGCTGGTGGTTATCTAGGTGCATTCATTGCATTAGACTGGTGGTTATCTAGGTGCATTCATTGCATTGCACTGGTGGTTATCTAGGTGCATTCATTGTATTGTGCTGGTGGTTATCTAGGTGCATTCATTGTATTAGACTGGTGGTTATCTAGGTGCATTAATTGCATTGTACTGATGGTTATCTAAGTGCATTCATTGCATTAAACTGGTGGTTATCTAGGTGCATTCATTGAATTGTACTGGTGGTTATCTAGGTGCATTCATTGTATTGTACTTGTGGTTATCTAGGTGCATTCATTGCATTAGACTGGTGGTTATCTAGGTGCATTCATTGTATTGTGCTGGTGGTTATCTAGGTGCATTCATTGCATGAGACTGGTGGTTATCTAGGTGCATTCATTGTATTGTGCTGGTGGTTATCTAGGTGCATTCATTGCATTAGACTGGTGGTTATCTAGGTGCATTCATTGTATTGTACTGGTGGTTATCTAGGTGCATTCATTGTATTGCACTGGTGGTTATCTAGGTGCATTCATTGTATTGTGCTGGTGGTTATCTAGGTGCATTCATTGTATTGTGCTGGTGGTTATCTAGGTGCATTCATTGCATTAGACTGGTGGTTATCTAGGTGCATTCATTGTATTGTACTGGTGGTTATCTAGGTGCATTCATTGCATTGCACTGGTGGTTATCTAGGTGCATTCATTGCATTGCACTGGTGGTTATCTAGGTGCATTCATTGTATTTTGCTGGTGGTTATCTAGGTGCATTCATTGCATTAGACTGGTGGTTATCTAGGTGCATTCATTGTATTGTGCTGGTGGTTATCTAGGTGCATTCATTGCATTAGACTGGTGGTTATCTAGGTGCATTCATTGTATTGTGCTGGTGGTTATCTAGGTGCATTCATTGCATTAGACTGGTGGTTATCTAGGTGCATTCATTGTATTGTGCTGGTGGTTATCTAGTGCAAGTATAGTGCACTCGCTGCATGTACAGTATGTAAGATAAACTCCAGTAAAACGGAGGTGGTATGTTTTGGCAATGATCTTAATTTCTGGTCGCAGGAATAGTGGCCAGACACTCTGGCCCTCTTCTCGCACCCAATAGGAAGGTTAAAAACCTAGGTGTGTGGGGGGACCAGAAGCTCAATTTTATAGACCAAATAAACTCCGTAGCCTCTGCTACGTCCTTCGCTCTCACGTCCTGTAAGAAAATGTTGCCATTGCTACCTACCGAATGTCGGAAAACAGTGATCACAGCTCTCACTATGTCGAGGTTGGATTACTGCAACAATCTGTATTTCAACATCCAACAAGGTTTATTGCATAAGTTGCAACTATTGCAGAATGCAGCTGCTAGATTGGTGTCGAGCATCCCTAAATACGCTCCAATAGCGAAAGAAATAAGGAAACTGCACTGGTTGCCAGTCAGGAAGCGCACCCTGTTCAAGGCAATGTGTCTTGTGCACAAGGCACTTTATGGAGCAGGTCCGGTCTATTTAAAAGAGCGCCTGTACTGGTATTGTGTGGGTGGTTTTCTAGGGCATGCATTCATTGTATTATACCGTGGTTATCTACTGCAAGCACAGTGCACTCCCGGCATGTACATTAATTGCATTGTGCTGGTGGGTATCTAGTGCAAGCCGAGTGCACTCGCTGCGTGTGCATTCATTACATTGTGCTGGTGGTTATCTAGTGCAAGCCGAGTGCACTCGCTGCGTGTGCATTCATTACATTGTGCTGGTGGTTATCTAGTGCAAGTATAGTGCACTCACTGCATGTGCATTCATTGCATTGTGCTGTTGGTTATCTAGTGCAAGCATAGTGCACTGCTGCGTGTGCATTCATTCCATATTGCTGCTGGTTATCTAGTGCAAGCCGAGTTCACTCACTGCGTGTGCATTCATTACATTGTGCTGATGGTTATCTAGTGCAAGTATAGTGCACTTGCTGCATGTGCACTCATTGTGTTGTGCTGCTGGTTGTCTAGTGCAAGCATAGTGCACTCACTGCATGTGCATTGATTGCATTGTGCTGGTGGTTATCTGGGGCAAGCATAGTGCCCTCACTGCGTGTGCATTCATTGCATTGTACTGTTAGTTGTCTGGTGCAAGCATAGTGCACTCAGTGCGTGTACATTAATTGCATTGTACTGTTAGTTGTCTGGTGCAAGCATAGTGCACTCACTGCATGTGCATTGATTGCATTGTACTGTTAGTTGTCTGGTGCAAGCATAGTGCACTCGCTGCATGTGCATTCATTACATTGTGCTGATGGTTATCTAGTGCAAGTATAGTGCACTTGCTGCATGTGCACTCATTGTGTTGTGCTGCTGGTTGTCTAGTGCAAGCATAGTGCACTCACTGCATGTGCATTGATTGCATTGTGCTGGTGGTTATCTGGGGCAAGCATAGTGCCCTCACTGCGTGTGCATTCATTGCATTGTACTGTTAGTTGTCTGGTGCAAGCATAGTGCACTCAGTGCGTGTACATTAATTGCATTGTACTGTTAGTTGTCTGGTGCAAGCATAGTGCACTCACTGCATGTGCATTGATTGCATTGTACTGTTAGTTGTCTGGTGCAAGCATAGTGCACTCACTGCATGTGCATTGATTGCATTGTACTGTTAGTTGTCTGGTGCAAGCATAGTGCACTCACTGCATGTGCATTGATTGCATTGTGCTGGTGGTTATCTGGGGCAAGCATAGTGCCCTCACTGCGTGTGCATTGATTGCATTGTACTGTTAGTTGTCTGGTGCAAGCATAGTGCACTCGCTGCATGTGCATTCATTGTATTGTGCTAGTGTTTATCTAGTGCAAGCATAGTGCACTCAATTCAATTCAATTCAAGAATCTTTATTCGGTGATTAAAAAACACCATAAAAGCACACATACATATACATAGATAAAACGGCATTAAATATTAGTCAAGATCCTTGTGCATAAATAACAATAAAATACTAACATACAAGGCTGTAAATTTAAAACAGGGAGTCACAAGTCTTTTAATCCTCTCCCCTCGTCTTCCTTAGTCGGACCGCAACCTTGATAAAATTCATAACACAACACAAGGTTAGCGGGTCAGAAGCTTTTTGCAAGTAAATTAGTGCATCTCTGGCATGTTCCAGGTGGGCCTTTTTTAGGATGTCTACTAGGAATCTACGCCTGGGCATTGAATAATAGGGACAGAGCAAAGTAAAATGAAGGGAGTCCTGCGGAGACCGATTGTCGCAGCCGCAGGGTCCCTTCTGCTCGATTGACATGGTAAAACCTGCTGGCGAGGCCAACATAAAAGGAAGTAGGCTCAGTCTGAAACGGCACATAAGAAATCTGTCCTGTGTATTGTGTACAAGATACAGGTAGGGCTCCATACCCTCCACACTCTTCACCAAAGTATGAGCCCTTATTAACTTTTTTTCCCCTTCAGCCAGAGCACGGCATTGGGTTTTCCGCTCTAGGAAAATTTCCCCTACTTGTTTCTTGTGCTGTGCTGAAATGGTGGTGGGGTTCTTGAAGAGGTTTCCAAACCCTAGTTCCTCAAGAGTGTTTCTCACATATTTGAGCCATGGGATGCGCATGCAGTGGGTCCTACCTAGGCAGTCCAGTAAGATTTTTCTACTTAGATGCGCGTCTGGATTTACCCAGATTTTTAGCCACGCCACAATTGGCCTAAGTTTTAACAAATCGACCAGATATGGCCTCCCTAGCTCCCTGTGAGCTATGAGTCCAGCAGTGCTGGGTGGTACCCTCAGGATAGATTTCAGATGTTTGTTCTCTTCCTGGTCAATTCTAGAGGTATTCACGAAGCCCCAAACTTCTGCCCCATAGCTTACTTTAGCGCATGTTATGGAGCCGTACAGGTTCATCACCTGTTCCGGACTCCATCTGCCCAACCTCCTGCCATATCCGGCTATTGCCCCGTTAGAGGCAATCATTTTGTTACAGCGCTCTTCCACCAAGGAGTTAAATTGAAGAGCACCATCAAAGGTTACTCCGAGATAGGAGAACGTTTTAACCTCCTCTAAACAATGGGAGCCTATTGTGTAAGAAAATTTTGAGGAAGGTTTTTTGCCTGCCAGGAGCACGTAAGATTTGCTTAGGTTGACAGATAAGTCCAGATCGCTCATAAACTTGACGAACCCATCTATCAGAATCTGTAGGCTTCGTGGTGTACGCGCCAGCAAGACCGCGTCGTCTGCGTAAAGCAGGACAGGGATTTGCCGCGTCCCAACCCTTGGGGAATCTGCCTTTAAGCCCAAAAGAAACTGTTCCAAATTATTAATGTAAAGGGAGAACAAAAAAGGGGCAAGAATACAACCTTGTCTGACTCCACTTTTGCATGGAAAGGAGTCCGTCAAACCTCCCTCCCTGTTAAATCTAACTCTAGCCGTGGTGTCGCTATGCAGCTCTCTTAGTATGGTAATTAGGCCGCTCTCGATCCCCATCCCTGCCATCATGTCCCACAACTTCCCTCTGTTGACGTGATCGAATGCTGCTGCCAGGTCCATGAATCCCATATAAATGGGTTCCTTACTGGCCAGAGTATATTTGGCAGTCAGCATATATAGGTTCAGGCATTGGTCGCTGGTGGACCTCCCTGACCTGAACCCATATTGAGTGTCCGAGAAGATGTTGTTCTCTTCGGTCCACTCGGACAATCTGTTCAGGAGTGCCCTTCCCAGAAGTTTAGCCGAGACGTCAATCAGGGAAATAGGCCGATAACACTTGGGGTCGTCCTTGTTGCCCTTTTTAAAGATTGGCACAATGATCGCTTTAGACCATGATGGAGGGAGACCGCAGGTGATAGCAGTGTTTAGGACCCTGGTCATCAGTGGGGCCCAAAGATCTATATTACTAAGAAAAAGGTCAGGGGGAATTCCATCTGGGCCCGGGGCTTTATTCTTAGTTAGACTCTCCATCCCTGCCGTGATCTCCTTAAGGGTAAATACTACCGGAGGAGCCTGACTTGGGGTTACTGATGACTCTACGTGGGGACCCGATTCATGGTTATACAGGCTCCTAAAGTGTGTGACCCACTGCTCCGGGAGGATGTTAGCCCCTATCTCCGGAGAATCATTTTCTTGAAAGGTCGGTTTATTGATGATTCTCCAGAACCCCGCTAGGTCCCTTCTTTCCCCTGCCTCTCTCAGATCTGCCCAAGCTTCTGCCTGCAGGGTGAGTTTCCGCCTTTTGGTCTCTTTTTTATATTTTTCTCTGCATGCCCTGATTACTTGTGGATCTCGTGGTTTTGACTTAAGGGAGCATTTCAGTTCCCTCAGTGCCTTGGAACAATCTTTATCAAACCACTGGGGATTGACCAGATTACGCGTGGGCGCACTGGACCTTAGTAATCCGTCTATCAGGTTGGCAATGTGGTTAAATGCTTCTAATAACCTTGGTCCCTGGACTTCCAGATCCAAACATTCATTTATGGCCAGCAGACCCTTATCGCTCAGGTTTTTATAGAACTTTGCCCCATCTATTTTGGACCATTTCAGTCTCCTGCCTTGATCGGTGACCCTCTCCACGATTGAACGATGGGCATTGGAGCCAATACCCGCCCTATATGCGAGCATTAAAACAAGCGGGTTATGGTCGCTGAAAGTGTTCCAGTCTATCCCTACACTGACTACTTTATTAACCAGGGATCTCGAGACCAGAATATAATCTATAATAGACGAGCAGCCCCTGCCCTTAAAAGTTGGTGGGAGTGTACCATCCGACTGTGGGTCTACCATATTAATGGTGTGCTCTAGATCGTACTTAAGCCGAAGCAACCTAAGAGCCGACCCAGTAGGCGAGTGAGAAAAATGCGGTCCCTTCTCAATTGGGCATTGCGCCCAATCTGTGTTCTTTTTGACCAGTACCGGACAAAGGTGACAATTAAAATCCCCCACCACAAGCAGTCCACCAGACGGTCCCTTATTCTGGGATATGATTTCTTTTCCTAACCTTTGGTCGAGTTCAGTTAATACCGGGGTGTGGCTATTTTCTAACTCGGTGCTATATATGTTAAAAACAGAGAAACGTAACCCCTTTCCCTGGAACCGAACCGCCTGTATCCCATATGAGAACCAGTCTGGAAAGGACCAGGTGCCTGGCAGGTCTAAATCTACATAGATGGACAAACCGCCCATTGCTCTCCCTGAGCTAGATTTTCGGGCGGGAACAAAAAAACACTTGTACCCCTGCAGATGGTAGTTATTCTCCACAGCCCATGTCTCCTGTACACATATAATGTGAAATGTTCTAATGAAGTCCACCCATTCCTTATTGTTGAATTTGCCCGCTATACCCGCTATATTCCATGAGATAAGTCTCACACCCTCTCCACTCCATTCAGCACCCCCCTGGGCCCTTGGTCTTCTTTCCCACATTGATCTTTGCATTCCCTGCCCATGTCCCCCTCCTGTCTTGTCTACAACTATTTCCTTTGGCACAACGCAGTTTGGTTCCCCCTCACCAACCACCAGGATTTTGCTGAGCCTTGGATCTTTGCTCCTCCAGTCTTTCTACCGTACCTCCAATTTCTATACAACCCTGGGGGGCATTGTCTGTCTGTCAATCGACCCCTTCAAGGCCATTTAGGCAATGGAACCGGTTATAGGAAAAAAAGGGTTGTTCAGGTTGGCCACAAAACGGCCTAGGGTTGAAGGCCTGGTGACTCCCCCTCCTGCCAACCCTCTCCCAGTTGTCATGAGTTTGGGGTTGCTGAGATAGGACTGGGATGATGGGAAAAAAGAACGACACATGGAGGGTTTGGATGGTGGATTCCCTAGATCTGTTTATCCCTTGACATATATGGGACACCGTTCCTGTGTCCCTAAAACTCACCAGTATGCAGTCCCCTTTAATAGATTTTTGTGTTCTTCCCACCCATGGTACCCTTCTTACCATTATAATTTCGTTATTAAAATGTGTCGGGAGGGGTCTATTTATGTTTAACCACTTGATTACCCTACTTTTTAGGGCACAAAAATCCTCCGTTTCACCTTCCTCAAGTGGGGGGACACCTGCCATAACGACAGTAAAAGCATTGGTCTCTGGAGGTAAATTGGGTCTGCGTGGTCTCAGGGTGAGCTTCATTAAAGGGGTCGGGGTGCTCTTGTCTACCGGCTGTGCCGGGGGTACAGATCCTAAAGGAGGGTTGGGCATATTGGTGTTAGGGGGCTTAGCTGTTGCAGGCTTTGGCCTTGTGGGTTGTTGCGAGGGTGCCACATTCACAGCTTGTGGAGGGACTGGATTGGCGACACTATTTGCCGACTGCTTAGGGGCTACAGTGGAGGGAGTGGACTCTGATTGCCTTCCCTGTCTGCCAGCTGGAGTTTTCAGACTGCCCAATGTGGCCTCTAAAATGGTTAGTCTGATCTCAATCTTTTTAATACTCTCGCTGATCGGTAATAACAGGGACCTTAGCAAAAATTCTAGGTTTCCCAGCGGGACAACAGACAAGGGAATATTAGCAATACCAACTCCTGTGTCTTTTATCATAATAGGAGCTGGATCCTCATGAGCAATGGGTTTAGGGTGTAAATCGACCAATGGTTTCTCTACTAATGTGGGGGTTTTTAAAAACTTCCCAGAATCCGAGTGTGGAACCTTGGGTTTGCTCTTTCCTTGAACTCCCCTCGATTTCCTCCTGCGTTTATTTGGAGGAGGTCCAAAGGCTACTTGTGTGTTAGTTGGCTTAGATTTAGTTTTCCTAATCTTCGAGGCTGGAGGGGGTTGGGACACTAAATCAATGGTCACCCTTGGGGGGCTAGAACTAATTTCTGGGGCTATACTCAAGGCTTCAACTGGTGATATGTTAGTGTAATCCCTCAGCAATAGTGGGACATCATCAATTCGGGACAACTCCTCCCTTGGTAAAATAAGTTGGTCTCCGAGGGGCGTGTTTTTCATATTATCTATTGAGCGTCTCCGTTCTGCCCTTAACCTGGACAGATTACACTCTTTGTCCCCCTCCCCCACTGCCCGGGAGAAATAATTCTCTAGAGTCCTATTCTTTGCTCCACCCGGTTTTAGTGGGGTGCTCTCCCTTGCAGGGGACGGCATAATGTTCACAATAAATTAAACTCGGCGGGCGGCTCCACCGAGTGTAAGAGACCAGGGATCGGAAGCACAATCCAAGAGGGTAGGCCCAGCCCGGCCACCTTCGGCCCCGGACGGCCACAGACGGTCCCGCCCTTGTCCCGGGCTTCTCCCGGCGCCCTCCCGCGCGCTCCCGCGCCGCGGAAGAAGCTGCACCTGATATAGGGGGAGGATGCTTAGGGGGCGTGGCCAGCAGGGAGAGCGTCCAGGTGCAGGAAATGATGGCAGCACAGGGACTCCTGGGCAATGGAGTCCCTGATCCTCACCTGGCGCTCGCAGCCCTGCTCCCCGAGATTCAGGCAGCTCCCCTGTCAGGAATCAGCAACGATGCGCCCAGGCACACGGGCGAAGCGGGACCCGCGGAGCGGGTTCCGCGAGGTGCAGCAGCAGAACAAACAGCCCAACAGGAAGGACCTCGCAGGACAGAGCACGCGCTCACAGGTCAGTCAATGTCTCCCAAAGAGCTAGGGACAAGCAGGCTCTTTTCAGCTGTGCTTAGGGGGCGTGGCCAGCAGGGAGAGCGTCCAGGTGCAGGAAATGATGGCAGCACAGGGACTCCTGGGCAATGGAGTCCCTGATCCTCACCTGGCGCTCGCAGCCCTGCTCCCCGAGATTCAGGCAGCTCCCCTGTCAGGAATCAGCAACGATGCGCCCAGGCACACGGGCGAAGCGGGACCCGCGGAGCGGGTTCCGCGAGGTGCAGCAGCAGAACAAACAGCCCAACAGGAAGGACCTCGCAGGACAGAGCACGCGCTCACAGGTCAGTCAATGTCTCCTAGTGCACTCACTGTGTGTGCATTCATTGTATTGTACTGGTAGTTATCTAGAGCAAGCATAGTGCACTCGCTGCTCGTGCATTCATTGCATTCTAAAAGTGGTTATCTAGGGCACGCATTCATTGCACTGTTAGTTGTCTAGTGCAGGCATTGTGCACTCCCTGCGTGTGCATCTATTGCATTGCACTGTTGTCTAGTGCAGGCATTGTGCACTCCCTGCGTGTGCATCTATTGCATTGCATTGCACTGTTGTCTAGTGCAGGCATTGTGCACTCCCTGCGTGTGCATTAATTGCATTGCACTGTTAGTTGTCTAGTGCAGTCAATGTGCACTCCCTGCGTGTGCATCCATTTTATTGCACTGTTAGTTGTCTAGTGCAGGCATTGTGCACTCCCTGCGTGTACATCCATTGCATTGCACTGTTAGTTGTCTAGTGCAGGCATTGTGCACTCCCTGCGTGTGCATCCATTTTATTGCACTGTTAGTTGTCTAGTGCAGGCATTGTGCACTCCCTGCGTGTACATCCATTGCATTGCACTGTTAGTTGTCTAGTGCAGGCATTGTGCACTCCCTGCGTGTGCATCCATTTTATTGCACTGTTAGTTGTCTGGTGCAGGCATTGTGCACCCCCTGCGTGTGCATTCATTGCATTGCACTGTTAGTTGTCTGGTGCAGGCATTGTGCACTCCCTGCGCATGCATCCATTTTATTGCACTGTTAGTTGTCTGGTGCAGGCATTGTGCACCCCCTGCGTGTGCATTCATTGCATTGCACTGTTAGTTGTCTGGTGCAAGGCCTAGAGTGCATTGTTGAGAGGAGAGTCGGCGGCTAGTTCCTGCACACTGGTCATTCGAAGCACCCTTTGCGCCCTATGGTTGCAGGCATCCCACATATGGTTTATGTATTGTGATGCATAGAGAGTAATATGCTATTTATTAACACAGTTGAGTATGCAGAGGGGCCATGCCTGACTGGATGCAAAGCCTTGAGCGGGTCAAGGCGCCCCGCCCTACAGCGGTCATAAATGGCATATTACATCCTACGCTCCTCCATATAGGGGTTAGCCCTGGCATTTGTTTCATGTTCATTCATTATTGAAAAAGAAATCGAGCCATAGCCAGGATGGCAGCATTTCATCAGTGCGGTGAGATAAATTGATATCAAAGGGCATTTCATTAGGAGAATGGTCTCCGTGAGTAAGGTAATTGTAATATGCAATGTGTGAGACAGTAAACGGTGTTTTACTCCTGTCACGATCGCTCTACTGTGGTAATAAACTGCAATCTGACCTTTGACCTTCAATAATAAACATGTGAATTTCCCCTTATTAATGCACTTGCTGTAAATAATGTGTTATCCGGCCACATTTGTTGTTGCTGTCATGGCATGCCAATGCAAACATATATATTTGAACAAATAATTTAACCTGTCACCTGTGTATTGAAATATCGAATGAGTCCCATCTGCGTATAATATTCTGTCTACATTCGAGAACCCTCTTGTCTTAAGATATTTCTGGTTCTTTTTCTTTGCAATTAGTTCTCATCGAGGAAAATTCACAATCAGCCCTCAGACTGTCATTTACACCTCAGTGTTGCCACCAGGGGTCTCTGGCCTCAAGGTTGCTTTAGAAAAAAAAATATTTGAACTGTTTTCATTTTGAAAGTGTGTCCTATGAAATATTATTGTATTGGTAATATATATATGCTACGTTATGTTTCTGGTATTGTATGTTATGTTATGCTATGTTATGTTACTAGTATGTGTAGAGTGCACGTACACCAGGATGGTTTCTTGGCGCTAGTGTAACAGAAGTAATGCGTGCTAATCAACATATCTAAGTCATATGGTTGTTTAAAGAGCCTTGTTTTTAATAGTTGACTGAATTTCATGTGGGTGGACAAAGCTCATATCTATCTATCTGAAGATAGATAGATAGATAGATAGATAGATAGATAGATAGATAGATAGATAGACAATATTCAGTTTCTGTTTTCAGTTGTGAAAGATTACTCAGTCGACTAATGCATCCATCAGAGAGATCGTTGTGTAACCTGACGGTCTCGTTGTGTAACCTGACGGTCACCAGCGGTAATCTCTGAGGGTCAACTCAGACCGTTACCCTTCTGAGGTCCATAAACGAAGAACCATTGAGCTGGGTAATAATTAACATCCGTTATTATCAACTGGAGACAAGACATATGGTAGAATGCAGTCTATAATTTAAGATACTATTGTCATTATCGAATGCTTATAACATATGCCGTTTGTGGTGTGTGCTATATTTGGGTAATAGTTGTAAGCAACAACAGGACAAACCCGTAGTCCCAGTAGAAACCTGAGTAAATTTGTTAACATGTAACAATGTCTCGATGGGATTCAACAAGGGAATAAACATAGTGCAATAACGTAATTATAATATACATTAAATGATAACAGAAATAAACCCACCAATTTAATTAAATTTAATAATATTGTCAGAAAAGGATAACCAGATCAAATTTCCATAAATCAAATTGCAGTCTCAACCCTTATTTTTAAGATTGTGTATTAAAGTGAAGTAGTGAGCACTTTCTGCTTGTGAAAAGAAAACATATAAATGGCACAAGTGAAACCAGTTTAAAATATGAAGAAAAAATGCTATATCGTATTGGGCCGGAATTCAAACTGAAGTTTTGCATGAATCAGTACAGTTGTGATGTAATATAAAATCATGTCATAATTCAAAGCCAAAATTTTCGCTTGTGCAAGTCGACGTTTCGACCTTCATGACTTGGGGTCATCATCAGGACATAGAAACACAACAGTGAGTGAAGGCTACCTGGAGTGATCGTGGGTATGTGGACAGGTATGGGTAGGGTATGTAAATCCAGACGTATAAGCGTCAATCATCAGTTTAAGTCCACAAGGGTACAGAAATCTCTTGTGGGAAGGTGCCACGGAAACACAAGCCACAAGTAGGGCAGTTAGGTTACATCCTCTGAGGGCGGTCTTGATGAGAAAGTCTAAGGTAAGGGTCCTAATGAGGTATCCTGGATTGAATGAATGAATCCGGAGGAATGTCACGGATCACCCACTTCAGCTGGCTGGACGATGTTTCGGCTCTGCGGTGGGGGAAGGAGAGGGGCCTTATTCATTTCAAATACCCGGGTGGAATTAATCTAGCCCGAGGTACCACTGCACAGTATGTCAGCACGCCTTGAATAAGATTATGAATGAAAGTGTTCACTATTTCATTTTAATACCCAATGTTACAAATATGGTTAAGGCTGCAATTTGGTTTATGCAAATTTGATCTGGTTGTCCTTTTCTGACAATATTCTTGCATTAAATTATGTTCTTGGGAGTATTTTTGTTATCATTTAATGTATATGTAATTAAGTTACTGCACTAAGTTAATCCCCTTATTGATTCCCGTCGAGACATTGTTACATGTTACCATATTTGACTAATAGAGCACGTGGAAAGGATGGTGGCACAATCAGTAAAACATTATCAAAAAGTGGGGAAAATAAAGGTGGAAGGTGTGATTCCCTGGGTGAGGTCACGGTGTCTGCACTGGCAAAGGAGTTGTGGAGTAGTCACCTGTATAGTATTAACAGTAGGGTACCTGGAAAGTAGGGTCTTGCACAGTATTAAAGGCATACAGTGTAGGGTGAGGTGTCTGCACACTACTACAGGCAGTCAGTGTGGTTCAGGTGGAAGCAGGACAGGTGAGAGTGTAATATATGCACATTATTACTGAGAAGGTTGGAGAGGATGTGGTATGAGCACAGTATTACTGGCAGGGTCGGTTTGGGTCAGATGTAAATACAGTACTGCAGGAAAGGTCTGTGTGGGTCAGGTATAAGTACAGTATTACAGACAGGATAGATGTGAGTATAGTATCAGCACAGTATTACTGGCACGGTTTGTGAGAGTGTAGTATCAACACACTGTTACAGGCATGGCCTTTAGGGGCCATATGAAAGTACAGTATTACCGGAAGGGTCAATTTGGGTGAGGTGTAAGCACAGTATTACAGGCAAGGTCTGTGTGGGTCAGGTATAAGTACAGTATTACAGGCAGGATAGATGTGAGTATAGTATCAGCACAGTATTACTGGCACGGTTTGTGAGAGTGTAGCATCAGCACAGTATTACTGGCACGGTTTGTGAGAGTGTAGCATCAAC
Organism: Triturus cristatus; assembly: GCF_964204655.1. Lineage (NCBI taxonomy): Eukaryota > Metazoa > Chordata > Amphibia > Caudata > Salamandridae > Triturus > Triturus cristatus. The sequence continues at coordinate 59,590,666 of NC_140590.1, forward strand.
ACACTGTTACAGGCATGGCCTTTAGGGGCCATGTGAAAGTGCAGTATTACAGGAAGGGTCAATTTGGGTGAGGTGTAAGCACAGTATTACAGGTAAGGTCGGTGTATGTACAGCATCACAGGCAGGGCCATTAAGGGTGAAGTGTAAGCACAGTATTACAGACATGACCGGTGTTTTTCAAAGTCCTTGTTTCAGGCACTGTGTCTCTCGGAGTGACATACATGGACATCATTTGCTGCTCACTCTGTTTCTGCAGATCTCCTGACATGATATAGAATTGATCTTTTTCGGTTTTTATTAGTAAGGACTGCTTCTCCTTGCAGAATGTGAAGATGGCTTTGTTCTGAAAATCTGTGTAGACGGGGAAATGTAGACAGAGATGTCTCGGTGTCTCCTCCTGCCAAGTCACACCGTTGGCAAGTTCCCTCCCCTCGGGGTTTGTGGTTTGATCTGTTAGTCAGTCTGTGTTTGATCGCTCTGTGTTTGGTGGCTTGTTCAGAAAGACTAAGGTTTCTATCCCTGGCTCTCTAGTGTTCTAGCCTGGTGTGTTACCCCAAGAGTATCCCCTTGTACCTTGAGCAGTGCTTCATCTGGGCCTGTCCTAAGGTCCTGGGAGGTCTTTCCTCGTATGTGGGGTGTCTTGGGATGAGTTCTTTGGGGGGCTCAGGCAGAAGTAGGTATTATTGAGTAAGGTTCCCACGTAGCATTACATGTCTGGTTGGTGCTGAGTCAGCATTCTATGTCGGCTGTACATGCGAGGGGGCACTTGGAAACAATATGCAACCCCACGGACCATGGATGGCACAGCCAGGGAACTAGATGGAACCCCTGCTGTAGACAGCCTCTCAGGATCATTGGATGGCGCTACCAGGGGCAGAGATGGCACCCCCGCTGTAGACAGCCTCGCAGAGTCCATGGATGGCATTGCCTGGGGCAGCGATGGCACCCCTGCTGTAAGCAGCCTCACAGGATCCATGGTGGGCACCGTCAGGGGCAGAGATGGCATCCCTGATGTAGACAGCCTCACAGGGTCCATGGATGGCACCACCAGGGGCAGAGATGGCACCCCTGCTGTAAGCAGCCTCACAGGATCCATGGTGGGCACCGTCAGGGGCAGAGAAAGCACCCCTGCTGTAGACAGCCTCACAGGGTCCATGGATGGCACCGCCAGGTGTGGAGATGGCACCCCTGCTTCAGACAGCCTCTCAGGGTTCCAGATGGCCCTGCCAGGGGCGAAGGTGGCACCCCTGCTCTAGAGGGTCTCAAGATCCGTGGATGGCACCACCAGGGGCAGAGATGGCACCCCTGCTGTAGACAGCCTCACAGGGACCATGGATGGCACTGTCGGGAGCGGAGATGGCATCCCTGCTGCAGACTGCCTCACTGGGTCCATGGATGGCACTGCCAGGGGCAACGATGGCACCCTGCTGCAGACAGCCTTTTATGGTCCATGGATGGCACCACCAGGGACAGAGATGGCACCCCTTCTGCAGACTGCCTCTCAGGGTCCATGGATGGTACTGCCAGGGGCAGAGATGCCCCCTGCTGTAGACTGCCTCTCAGGGCGTGCAGATGGTGCCTTGGCATCTGGAGGCTGTACCCTGTGGTCCATGGGCTGTGCCTCGTGGTTCCAGGTAGGGTGCCCACGGATCTCTAGGTGGAACTCTGAGACCAGTGGATGTGCTCTGGAAGCCGATGGCTGTGGTCTGTGGCATGACCCGTGGTCTGTGGCATGACCCGTGGTCTGTAGGGGCGCCTTGGCTATGTCTCACCAATACTCACCGAGAATGGCTGCGCTCCCTGCAGCGCTTTAAGCAATCTTCCTTATTCGTTAAAGAAGCAATTAGTAAGTTTTTCAATCAATAACTGTTCACATTGTGCACTTATGTACATAATATATCAAAGCTCATCCCTCCCCACCCAGAGTGCCCAGATCAATGCCAGATCATTAAATAGTAGTGAATCTTGAAGGCAAAACAATTAGAGATAAAGTATGATGCATCAAGCGCGCGCTGATAAAGGAGCCATGTTGGCGTGTAGACCCAGGCAGGTTCCCGGATGTTGTGACTTTACCTCCTAGGCTCTGAGTGAGGAGGGGACTCTCCCCAGGGCTGCCCCAGCTTCACTCTGACCCCCTCCTAGCCTCATGTGCACCCTCTTTACACCTCCACTTACAGCTAGGGCAAATAATGCTGCCCCCTCTGGGTGGGTTTGTGGTAATGGCGACGTTGAGTAAGGGATCATAAGACACACAGATGATGGACGGATGCAGAACAAACCAAAACATTCACCCCCAGTCAAGAGATCTGGGTCAAATCCATTGTTCTTTTGCTCCCCATGCCACCCCAGTTTGGAACCAGCCATATGCAAATCAGTCTTGACCCTGTGTCTCACGGGAACAGTCCAGATCGAACTGCCAGGCCAGGTCCTCCCTGGACCAGAACCAAGCACCCTGTGACCGGTGGGACCAGTTTCGTTTGTGCACATCTGAGCATACCTGGCACACTTAGGGCGAGAGAGCAAAAGACACGCAATTGATGGACAGAATGTGGAACAAATCAAAACATTCACCACCAGTCAAGAAATCTGGATTAAATCCATCATTCTTTTGCTCACTATGCAACCCCAGTTTAGACCCAGCCAGAGCAGGGTGAAAACTGATTTGCATACGGCTGGGTTTAAACTGGAATGGCATGGGGAGCAAAAAAACGATGGACTTGGGCCCTGATCGCTGTACTGGGGCGAATGTTTGACATTGTTCAACATTCTGTCCATCAATTGTTCTTTTTGTAGTTGAGTAAGGGATGGCACTGCAGGGTAATTGCTTGGGTTAGTAAGTAGTGAGTCAGCCAAGTGAGTAATAAAACAAGTTAGTAGTGACTCAGCCAGGTGAGTGATAGCTCAGGTTAGCAAGTAGTCACTCAGACAAGTGAGTGATAGCTCAGGTTAGTAAGTAGTGAGTTAGCCAGATGAGGAATAGGTCAGGTTAGTAAGTAGTGACTCAGCTAAATGAGTAGTGCCTGTTGAATATTTAATAGTTCACTGGGTGAGTGATTTGGAGGAGGTAGTAATGGCTAATAAACTGATAGACAACTGGGTGAGTCCTGGTGGTGTGGCGTAACTAGTGCCTTTGCATACAGTGAGAAGTCTGAGTGAGCAGTGTACTTTGAAAAGGGAGGCCGTGTCCCGGAGTGACTTGTAGTGCTATGTGAGCCGCAGTGATGCTGAGCAAGGGTTTGACACCATAGATCAGTGGCCCTCAAAGTCTTACTAGGTGATAAGAGGCCTCGCTGAGTGGCCAGTGACCTGTGGAGTGGACATTGCTTCTGCACCTAGATATATGGAATCCTGGTCACTACTGAAGGTGAAAGACAAGCTCTCTCCAGCGAGTAGTGTCTCGGCCTAGCAGTGGTGACGCTTATTGGGTGATGATGTGGCGGAGGGGCTGGTGGGTTGACTCAGTGGGTGGTTTAGAGTGTTAGAGTAGCTGAGTACCAGTGGTTGCTTACTCTGGACTGAGGGTGCAAGGGCTCAGTGGAGTAACTTCTACCTCTTCGGTCCTCATAGGTGAAGCAGCGGTCCCTAACCAATCCCCTGATCATAGATCACCATCATGGATATCATGACAGGCATCAAAAGTACAAGGATGAACAGAGGGTCTGTGGTGTAAGAGAGGGAAGGTGAGGGGCCCAGGATGGCGATGACATCTCCAAGTTGGTTGTGGCAGGACCCGGACAGTGTTGGCGGTAGCACTCAGTGTCTTGTAAGGTGCTCCTGGTAGTGGTTAAAGGAGAAAAGGGATACCTCTGAAAGAGCAATTTCAGGTTAGGGATCAGGGAAAAGTATGACACCAAAACTGCAAATAATCCCGCTTAACCTGTATCTACTTTTCAATGGTAATACATCCCAAATGGACAGAACCATTCAGACTTACTTACATCTCTTTACAAACATTTTTTTTTTAGTATTTCATTCTCAAAAAACTTTTCATTAGTTCATGACTTTTTTCCCTCCATTATATCATAAAGCATTAGCACGTATCCACAATGTGTTTTCTATATCGTAAAATCTTTGTACAATATGTAACAAATTAATGAATTTATTGTAAATATTTCGTATACCTGCTAAAGCCTTATGATATAATGTAAAAATGGAGACAAAAGGTGATAATATGAAACAATGAAAAGTTTTTGTGAACGAAATAGTAAAAAAATAAACAAATATGTTTGTAAAGAGATGCAGGTATGTCTATATGGCTCTGTCCACTTGGGATTTATTCCCAGTGAAAAATAGATATAGGTTAAGTGGGATTATTTGTAGTTTTGGCTCCTGGGAGTGGTGGCAGCACTGAGCGTCGCGGAAGAGTGCGGAAGAGTTGTGGCAACATTATGTGAGGACAGAGGTGACACAGTTCACCCGACTCAAGTCTTTGGGACTCTATGAGAAGAAGTTCAAGTGAGGGGAAGGTTTGGGGGGTCGCTGAGGGAGGTTCAGAGTAAATAAATGGTTTGGGGGTTGGATAGGAAAAGGCTCAGGATGATGTGGGTTGGTTTGGGTTGAGATAAGATGGTTCTGGATGGTGTTAAGATCTTTGGACTGGGGAAACAAGGGTCCTGGGTGAAGGACATTTTTGGGGGTGCAGATGGGAAGACTTCAGGGGGAATGGGGTTTGGGCCAAAGTGAGGGAGTTTCAGGAGGAATTAAAGATTTGAGGTTCCACTGAAGTCGATTCACTGCAGCTCATTGGTTTTGGGTTGAGGTGACCAAGGTTTATGTTAACGAGAAGGTTTGGGAGTCCAGGTGAGAAAGATTCCGGTGAAGAAAAGGTTTAGGGTTCAATGCATACAGGGTCAGTGTGACTTGAGTGGTTTTGTGCTGAGGTGACAATGAAGTGACGTTTGGGAACTCAGGCGAGGAGGTTTCAGGGTGAATGGTTTTGAAGTGAGGAAGGTTCAATGTGACAATGATTTGGGGTGAGGGTATAAGGCTCAGGATGAAATGACGCTTTGGAGGGTGAAACAGCTCAGAGTGTGCTGGGTAGATGTGGTCTGAGATAGGGAGGCTCAGATTGAGGCGTGTAAGCTTAGACTGAGGTGGGGACGGCTCAGGGTGTGCTGGGTAGATGTGGTCTGAGAAAGGGAGGCCCAGATTGAGGCGTGTAGGCTTAGACTGAGGTGGGGACGGCTCAGGGTGTGCTGGGTAGAGGCGTGTAGGCTTAGACTGAGGTGGGGACGGCTCAGGGTGTGCTGGGTAGATGTGGTCTGAGAAAGGGAGGCCCAGATTGAGGCGTGTAGGCTTAGACTGAGGTGGGGACAGCTCAGGGTGTGCTGGGTAGATGTGGTCTGAGAAAGGGAGGCCCAGATTGAGGCGTGTAGGCTTAGACTGAGGTGGGGAAGGCTCAGGGTGTGCTGGGTAGATGTGGTCTGAGATGGGGAAGCTCATATTGAGGCGTGTAGGCTTAGACTGAGGTGGGCTCAGACTGAGGTGGGGAGGGCTCAGGGTGTGCTGGGTAGATGTGGTCTGAGATAGGGAGGCTCAGATTGAGGCGTGTAGGCTTAGACTGAGGTGGGGACGGCTCAGGATGTGCTGGGTAGAGGCGTGTAGGCTTAGACTGAGGTGGGGAGGGCTCAGAGTGTGCTGGGTAGATGTGGTCTGAGAAAGGGAGGCCCAGATTGAGGCGTGTAGGCTTAGACTGAGGTGGGGAAGGCTCAGGGTGTGCTGGGTAGATGTGGTCTGAGATGGGGAAGCTCATATTGAGGCGTGTAGGCTTAGACTGAGGTGGGCTCAGACTGAGGTGGGGAGGGCTTAGGGTGTGCTGGGTAGATGTGGTCTGAGATAGGGAGGCTCAGATTGAGGCGTGTAGGCTTAGACTGAGGTGGGGAGGGCTCAGGGTGTGCTGGGTAGATGTGGTCTGAGATAGGGAGGCTCAGATTGAGGCGTGTAGGCTTAGACTGAGGTGGGGAGGGCTCAGGGTGTGCTGGGTAGATGTGGTCTGAGATAGGGAGGCTCAGATTGAGGCGTGTAGGCTTAGACTGAGGTGGGGAAGGCTCAGCGTGTGCTGGGTAGATGTGGTCTGAGATAGGGAGGCTCAGATTGAGGCGTGTAGGCTTAGACTGAGGTGGGGAGGGCTCAGGGTGTGCTGAATAGATGTGGTCTGAGATAGGGAGGCTCAGGGTGATGTGTGTAGGCTTAGGTTCAGATAGGTAGGCTCAGGGCGAGTTTTGTAGGTTTGGGTTGGAATCCAGAGGCTCCGTGTGTAGTGGGTCATGATGGTCTGAGATGGGAAGGCTTGGAATTGAGGTGCCCAGGTTTGGGGTGAGGTGGAGAGGGCTCGTGTGTGCTGGGTGGTTATGGTCTGAGATGGGGAGGCTCAGTGTGAGTTGTGCAGGTTTGGGCTGAGGAGGGGAGGGTCTGGGTGTTCTGGGTAGTTATGGTCTGAGATGGGGAGGCTTGGAGTGGAGGTGCCCAGGTTTGGGTTGAGGTGGAGAGGGCTTGGGGTGTGCTGGGTAGCTATGGTCGGAGATAGGAGACTCTGGATGAGGTGCATTGGCTTGTGTTTAGATGGGGAGGCTCATGGTGAGGTGTGTAGGTTTGGGTTGGAATCAAGAGGCTGTGTGTGCTGGGTATTTATGGTCTGAGATGGGGAGGCTTGGAGTTGAGGTGAGTAGGTTTGTGTTGAGGTACGAAGGGCCCAGGGTGTGCTGGTAGTTATGGTCTTAGATGGGGAGGCTCCGGGTGTGGTGTGTGGACATGGATTGGAACCGAGAGGCTCAGTGTATGCTGGGTAGTTATGGTTTGGCATGGGGAGGCTCAGGGTGAGGTTTGCAGGTTTGGGTTGAGGTGTAGAGGCTTTAGGATAGGTGTGTAGGTTTGGGTTGAGGTGCGAATTGATCAGGGTGTGCTGGTAGTTATAGCTGAGACGGGGAGGGTCAGGGTGAGGTGTGTGGATTTGGGTTGAGGTGGGTTAGCTCAGTTTGAGGTGATAATTTCGAGGCTCATCTGTAAGGGTTTGTGGTGAGGCCGGTACTTAGAGGGATAAGAGAGAGCTTGGGGCTCATATCCCTCTGGGGTACCTGCCATCCCTCCTGATTAAGGCGGGGACCACCGATTCCTCTGAGAGCTTCACCCTGGACTGGTCTAGTGAGACTTGTGGTTGGGCCAGTACTAGGCATGGGCAGTATGGGCAGCTGCCCAGGGCCCCAACTCAGGTCGAAAACATGGGGCCTCACTTCTGAGTGAAAGACTACACCATCTATCAGCAGCCCACACACTCCCCCTTCCCCCATCTGATCTCGTCACAAAGGTATTTTTTAAAGGGAGTTGTCTTGACCTTGTTGGTCAAAAGGCATAGGGGCATTGCTGGGGGTTCAGGGGTGTTTGCGCACAACCTTTTGGGAAAGCAAAGAGCATCCCTCAAAAACCTGCCCTGAAGCCTTGTCTGCCCTCTTTGTTTTGGGTTGCCAGGCAACAGAAGGCCCCTTTGTTCCAAGGACCAGCCAGACATTATCAGGTGAGGAGAGGTGGGGCTGGGAAGGAGGGAACAGCCAGAGACTGGCATGGCAGCGGTGCTTAGCAAAAGGCCACGTGGTTGAGTGAGTCATTCTGTGCCAAAAAGCCCTTTCATTTTTAGACATACGTCAATGTTTGTGCAATGTCCTTGCTTCAGGTCACACTAGTCAAGCTGCACTGGAGTTTATGCATGTGCTCTATAAGTACCTTATTGTTTATTCCTCTTTGCAATACTAGTGGTCACACAGAACCAACCCTAGTGTCTGTGTTTGAAAAGATTGCCACAGCATATTTCTATCACAGTTAAAATATGTTTTCTGTCAATGCTTGTCTCTCTGTTGTGATGCTTTTAGCAGCTTTAACTATGCGGGAGGCCAAGCAGTGACCCGCGCTGGATCCGGCTGCAGGTCCAGGACTGGGGCCCCCTTCCCTGGGCCTCGCAGCCCCTATCCTGGGCTGTGAGGCCCTGAGCAGGGGCCACGCTTTCCTTGGCGTGGGCATGAAACTCCCTCCCCTGGGCCTCGCAGCACATGGAGTAGTTTAATGGACCCGGGGAACCCGGTGCAAGTCCCGCAGTCCTCTCCCCATGTCAACAAAACTGACCCTTTGTAATGTAATTGATACTCGTGTAAAGCGCTCCAAAGCCCTTGTGCCGATTTTGTGCTATATCAAATAGCAAAAAAAGAAAACACAAGGCTATGTCACAGTCACTTCACATCCTGGCACTGTCATCATGCATGACTTCCAAGCTTTCAGATTGCCTTTAACACCCCTCGACTTTAGAAGTTACAGCAGGGACAAGTTCTTCACAAGCCCCCTCTGTCTGTATCTCACAAATGCTCATGATTAACATGAAAGAGTGGGTGGGTGAGTGTGTGAATGGAAGGATGAGTAACCGGGTGAATGAATGGATGGTAAGAAAAAGGATGGAGGGAGGAGTGAAAGGCAGGATGGATGCATAGATGGAGGGAGGGACAGAGTAAAAGGATGCATGGATGAGTGAAATGATGGATGAGTGACTGGACTGATGAATGGATGAGTAAAGGGTGAATGGATGGAGAGATGAGTGAAAGGGTGGATGTAAGCATAGATGAGAGAGGGTGGATGGATGAGTTAAAAGGCGAATGGATAGATGAGTGAAGGGGTGGATGAACGATGAGAGAAAGGATGGATGATGAGGGGATGGATGGCTGAGTGAAAGGGTAAATTAAATGCTGAGTGGATGGATGGATGGAAGGTTGGATGGGTGAGTGAAAGGATGGATTATGGATTGAAAGGATGGATGGATGGATGATTGGATGATGGGAGGATGGATAGATGATTGAAAGGTTGGATGGGTGAGTGAAAGGATGGATTATGGATTGAAAGGGTGGATGGATGGATGGATAGATGAATGGTTGGATGATGGGAGGATGGATAGATTGAAAGGATGGATGGATGAGTGAAAGGATGAGTGAAAGGATGGGTGGATGGATGGATGGATGAGTGAATAAACGTATGGATGATGCATGGGTTTGGAGATGAGTGGATAGGTTTGCTTATAGCTGGACATGGATAGATGAATGGATGGACGGACTGAATGGTGAAATACTGATTGATGGATGACAATGCAAAAGTGAAATGGTGGATGGAAGGATGACTGGATGAATGCTTGGATAGAATAGACAGAAGAGCTCTTATGGGGACGGCCTCCATGACTTGCTTCACTCGCTTGGTGCAATAAGTGCTTTGGTTCAAAGTGGGGGTGTATTTTAGTTTTCCGACTCCTTCCTTGCCTATGCGTGACATTTCTGTATTTACAGTGTGTAGGAAGGTGGATATCTGACTATGGTTACCCCCAATTTTTTTGCCTAGTGTCTAGCTGGTTTTTCGACTTAGTGGGCCTGAGATCCTGCCAGTCAGGATCTCAGCCCATCTGCTCTCTCTTTAAAATGGACTCCATGTACCCTAGGTGCATAACCCATTGGAACTAGATCACCCTGTGAGCCCCTGTACCAGTGTACACTAGGTACCCAGGGCATTGGTGTATCTAAGGCCTACCAGGGGCTGAAGCATGTATTGTGCCACCCCTGGCCTGGCCTAACAAATTTGACACAACTGGCTGATCACTCAGCTGGGGTAAGTTGGTGTATCCACCTCTTACTTAGGTGTAATATACCTATACCTAACCTTAAATGGGACACCTGGTAACCTATAAGTCGCTCCTATGGCAGGCCTTGACAATCCTGAAGGCAGAGTGCTTGGTTCCATGTGAGATGGTGCTCTGGCATGAGCTGAGCCTGTCTGCAGTGGTCGGAACAACTTCCTTCTACCGTTTCCAGATATCGTCATACCATATACTCTTAAGTGCATTATGAACCTCGCGGTTAAATGCTATCTTTGGTTTGGCTTTATCAAAACATGTCGAGTAAGGTGTCATACGAATTGGAATACTAACCCCTCGCCAATTCTGGCGACGGGGTTAGCATTCCACCCTTCTAGAGGGACACGACATGTACAGTACCTGAAACCCGGGTAAAATCAGACATAGCCTCAGCTCCACAAAATGGATGCTGCCACCACAGACACAAGTCTGCCCTCCTGCTGCTGGGAGTCCTTCCAGCTTGGAAGGTGTGGACAAAGGGTTTCCTGCCAGGGGAGGTGCGTGCACCACCCCAGACAGGATTTGGTGTATAGGTCAGGTAGGGCTTGAAAGAAACCAGACATGCCTGAGGTTCACAAGGAGCCTCGGTGCATATGCCAGTTCAAACCGGTCCTGGGGCACACCAGCCCCAGACCTGGGGCGAGCTGGACAAAGGATTGGGGGTGTAACCACCCCCCTTCCTGGTCCCACCCTTAGGGAGGGACCTAGCAGGTAGTCCGGCCCCTAGATTCCGCTTAAAGGTAGGAGCTGTGTCCTAAGACTTCAGACATCCTGGAATCAACTTAACCACAAGAAGAAGACGGGAACTTCGACACTCTGCTGCACAGAGGACTGAAGGAAATCTCCCCTATGGTCAGGGAGTGACCATCTTGCTAACGCAAGCACCAACCAGCTATTGAACGTCTGCTTTGCCGCCGCCTCCTGCCAGAGCCCGAGCCCAGAGCCCGACAAGACCTGGACCTCCAGACCTCTCACCGCTCGATCCACAGTCCCTGAAAAGAAGGAACCCGTGGAGGCACCGAGACACGTGGAGCCAGCCATCTTAAAAGACCGACGACAAGCTGCAAGCACAGCGACAGAGGCTCCCTCCAAGTTGTGCTTTGGGTCCTGTGAAGCCCAACCATCGAGCAGCATATGCACCAAAGGTGAGCCCTCCAGCATCTTCACGATCTGCGTGGGGCCCCTCTGCACTTTGCATCTCGACGCGCCTGCCCGGTCCCTGGCCCGTTGGCTAGTGGCCATTTTGGCGATGAACTTTGAAATCAACGATGCTGGTCTGGTTGCTCCAGACTGGCCCCTGCTTCCCTCCAAAGGAGCAGTCCTTCTGACCTTGCTGGTCAGAACAATCAGCTTTCATCTCTTTCCCCGACTCCTGCCTTTGCCAAGGCTTGTTTGCCTCTTTCGAGTCGCCAACACCGCCGACAGCGAGAGCCTGCGTGGGACAGCTCGTGAACCGACTCTTGGACGTCGTCAACCTTCAGGGACCACGTGGCTGCGGAGACAAGCTACCCTTCACCACCTGTTTGCACCCGACATCGCCTGGTACCTACCTGGTGCCACGCCGGTCACTGGCTAGTGACTGTGAACACTGTCCCCTCTGCTTTCAGGTCTTCTACAACTCCGATCCACTCTTGGATCCACCGCATCTCTTCTGGACCGACCGCCTGCAGCATCTTTGTCATCAGGCTCCATTGTATCGATAGAGGAAACCCGACGCACTTCGAGACCTATGCACCCGCTTCCTGTGGGTGAGGTAAAGCTGGCACTCCGGTGCCCAAGTGTAGAGAATCATCTCTAGTGTCTGTGTTTTGAATCTTAAGATCGTAGTCCATTCAGAAGACCCTTTCTGCAGTAATTTTGTAACTTTTATGCACCCATTGAAAACCTATGGGAGCCCGCGTGTAACTTTCCTCACTGCACACGCGACCCGTGGACCTCCTGGTCACTAACTGAAGTTAGCTCCTTGCAGGCCCAGCGATTCTAGAGGCCCTAGGCCTTTTGCCTTTCCTGTTCGTGGTACTTATGCCACTATTTTAGTGTATGGTTTGAGTGGCCACCAGGGCCCATCCATATAAAGTGCAACTTCTGTATATTATAACGTTGTCTTGTTTAACGATTTGTGCTCCTGTGCTCATAAAGAGTCTAGGGGATACTTTGAGAAATAAATACATATATATTTTCAATATATATCTGTGTGGTGTCCTTTCATTGGTATAAAGGGGGGTTACATTTGGTAAAACAGCCTGCTTAACACGCTTTAACGAGTTTAGCCTCAAAGACTGCTTAGCCTACGCTACCACTAGGGCAGCTAGTCCGAAAAGGTTGACTTACAACCACACCATAAGGGTTGCTTGGCATGGTACAAGGTGGTCACTTAAATTAGTGAACATCATATACCAGGCCAACTTCTCACACAGTGGGTTTGTGTGACATCTCTATATCATTCATATGATATTTTGAGTGACATGCAACTGCTACTTGAATGCAGCATTGGTAACTGAACATGTTATGTTATGTTATGTTATGTTAATAGCGCACAGCTGCCCCAGCTAAGGGGCGTCCTGGCGCGCGACAAGGTACAACACAACCAACACAAGACCACAGGAAAGCAACAGATTTAAAACAAGAAGGTTTTTAAGGATTTCCGGAATAACAAAAGATCATTAATTGTACGGAGCTGAAGCGGGAGCGAATTCCATAACGCTGCAGCCTTCGCCCGGAAAGAGCGCCCACCAGCTCGGCAAAGCCTGAACCTCGGGACTACTGCAAGCGCCTGCTCCGAAGATCTTAATGCACGGGTTGGTACATAACCGGAAATAAGATTGGAGAGAATCTGGGGAGCAGATCCTTTCAAGATTTTAAAAACCAAACATAAAACTTTAAAATGAATTCGCGACCTAATCGGCAGCCAATGCAGTGCTCGAAGAGTGCTGAAGGCCGAGCAAGACCTAGGCAAGCCGACAATTGCTCTGGCAGCGGCATTTTGAACGCGTTGAAGCCGCACAATTTCTGCCTGATTGCTCCCTAACAGGAGCGAGCTGGCATAGTCCAGGCGAGATAAAACTGTTGCCTGCACTACCATCTGCCTGGTAGAGGGATCAAAAAACTTAAGGACAGGCCTTAAGCCCCGAAGGACACCAAAGCAACACGCTGCGGTTTTCTTGGTGTGCCCCACAAAGCTGAGAGTAGAATCCAGCCAAACTCCCAAGTTTCTCAACTCCATAACTGGGGTTGGAGCCACACCAAGTTCCGGCGGCCACCATCTGTCACCCCAGAGGTCCCTACCCTTCCCGACGATCATGACCTCGGTCTTCTTTGCGTTCAGCTGGAGACAGTTGGCCGTCATCCAACTAGCCACCGCCCTTAGCCCGTTCTGGAACTTGGGAGCATCCACATCGGTATCCCCACTGATGGTAACCGCCAGCTGCGTGTCGTCGGCATAAGAGACCATGTACATGCCCCATTGCTTGACGACATCAGCCAGCGGTCTCACATAGAGATTGAATAAAGTGGGACTCAGTGAGGAACCTTGCGGTACTCCCAAGTCCAGAGGATGGAATTTGGACTGATGGGGGGGTATGGCAACGCAGAAAGACCGGTCCACGAGAAAGGAGCGGAACCACTGAAGGGCAAGCCCCGTAACGCCGATCTCTTCCAGGCGGCGCAGAAGGATACGGTGCGAGACCGTGTCGAAGGCGGCGCTCAGATCTAATAAAATTAGAGACGCCGTCTGTCCCTGATCTAGCACCGACCGGAGATGTTCTACCATGGCGAGAAGGGAAGTCTCCGTGCTATGCCCAGCTCGGAACCCATGCTGGGTCTCGTCCAGAATGTTAGCTTGAGTAAGATGGTCAGTAAGCGCCTGATTGACATGGGCTTCCATCAGTTTGGCCGGCCATGGGAGCAAGGAAATGGGCCGGTAGTTCTCCGGTCCCGAAGCGTCCAAGTTTGGCTTCTTCAGAATAGGAGAAACCACAGCACACTTCCATTTGGATGGAACCGTGCCCGTAGCCAATGAAGTATTAATCAAGGAACAAACCGTAGAAGACCCCACAAAAAACTGGTTCCTAAACAGGGCAGGACATACCGGATCGAGAGGCGAACCAGATTTGACCTTCTGAGCCAAAATATCAAAAGCCTCGGATGAGAGTTGCGAAAAAGATGCCAGCATGGAACAGGCAGGGGCAGTCACCGCGGTCTTCTGAACGAGCCCAGAACTTGGAAAGGCACGGTAGATGTTCTGCACTTTTTCCAGAAAAAAAGAAGCTAGGGCTTCACAGTGCGAAGTAGAGGCCGTGACTGTAGGAATGGAGCGCTTAGACAGCAGATCCTTAAGAGCTTTAAAAATAGTCTTAGATGGATTAGGGCTATTCCGAAATTCCAGAGAGTAGAACGTCGCGCGAGCCCTACAGATGGCACGGTGGTAGATTTTAATAGAGGCCAAGTACAGCGCTTTCTTCGCCGTATCGTAGGATCTCCGCCATTCTCTCTCGGCACGCCTGCAGTTCCCTTTCAGTGCACGTAGAGCACTGTCATACCAGGGGTTAGACTTTTTTGGGCTGATCTTACTAGTCCGAATGGGAATCAAAAAATCCAGCGCCCTGGTAATCCAATTACAGAACTGATCATAGCCCAATTCAACATCACGCGAGAGTTCGAGCGGATCAGCAGTTAGAGCGAGATGAAGATCCTCTAACCTAAGCTTGCCCCAATGTCTTCTAGGGATAGATCGAGCTTAGCATATTTTCCATTAAGTGTAAGACTCTAGAGCGAGCCCTGAGCTGTGCTTGAGATATATATTGTGGTTGTAACAATAGGCAAGGTGCCCACACTAAACTGTGTAATAGTGTATCCTCCGTGCCTTCTTTACGCGCCTTTGTGACTTCTGTCAGCCAGTGCAGCTCTCTGCAAAGCACCTACAAACAAAGTCTGACTCCCTAGTTTAAGTCCCTCTTGCTGACGCACCCATAATGCGTTCCCCCTAGTGGACACGTCACAGCAATCCCCCCCTTAGTCCACCACCGAAGCAAGAGCTCTTTAGTAACATCCTCTCAGCAATGCAAGAACTTCTGAATGACCCCAAGAGTATATAAGATCAATGCTCGGGGGATGAGTACGGCGTCTGCTTCCAATGTCCGGCCAAGGAACGGAGCTGTCCCGCAGGAGCCCTGAGGCAAACCCTCCCTGCTGCTATCGGTTCTAAGTCCAGATGATACAAAGGCCTAAACTCTCATCTTATCGGGAATAAACTGCAATGGTATACTGCTGCTGCGACACACACATGTGAGCACCCTCACACCAAAGCTGGCCGCTGCCTTATTCTCACATCTGGCTTCATTCATGGTCCCAAACCAACGTATCGCAGTAAAGGCATTTGTTTGAAAAGTGTAACTTTCATTAGCACAGACTTCCACCAGAGACGGCCTCAAGGCGCTTCTCTATACCACAGGTGAGGAGCTCATTCTTCTGTTATTTCCATGTATTCTAGAATTTGCCTTTTCATGTTTCCACCATAAATGCAGGAGTACAAGATTCACATGAAAGGACTAGGGCACTTCTCCAAGGCCAGAGTTTATTCATACTCCTGCGATGTCCCTTTCTGTGGCGACACTTCTTGTGATGGACATGCAAATTAGAGGGGCCCCATCAGTGCCAGGGCCGGCCCTGACTCCTAGTATTCACTGCCACTTACCTGCTCCTGCGGGTCAGTGCACACATTTTACTCATGCAATATAGTGCTTTGTCTGTGCTCCTGGCAGGTAAGGGGGAAATAAACCTGTATCTGCGTTCCTGGTATCGGATCATGCAGCGGCACTCTTGCAAGTCCCATACACGGCAATAGACCTTATTCAGGCCTTGATAGAAGTCAATGGGAACAAGCATTGGCATAGCCAATAGGTCTCGCCTTTGGGACCTTATAAGTGTTCAGCCATGCAACAGTTGATGTTGTTGCACCAATGATATTGTGCTGCATAGCTAAATACTTATAAGGTCCCAAAGGCGAGAACTAGTGGCTATGCCAATGCTTGTTTTTCTTTGTTCCTATCCTAGTTCCACTGCCTTCATGCTTTCATCCCTTGTCCGGATGTGCAGGGCAGACATAGTAGTCAATGTTTTATCTGAGGAAATCTGATTTTTCGTGTAATAAACTACGGGTGTGTTCAGTATAGGTTAGCATTCCTCCTAGAAGGCCTCCTGTTCAATATTCAGATCGACTCCGCGTGCAGGTGTTGGGAACCAACTGAGACAGGGATGAACCCATTGCACTGTGCTCTAGTCATACCGAAAGGAACTCTAAATGTATGAATTGCCTTTGGCCATCTATGATTTTTTTTTTTAAGACAAACTTTATTGGGTATTTCTGGTGCACATTAGATATTTGAGCAATTCTTCATACATGTTAGTTTTGTAAAGAAATGATTTGCAAATTATATACGTATCATTTCACAACCTCATGTTGCAAGCTGTTCATACGTTCCTGTGCATAACTGTTTTATTCAGACCAAGGAGTAATTTTGGCCATCTATGATGGTATGGAGAGACGTATAGAGACGCTTTTGGCGCCAAGTGACGATTTCAGAGAGATGGGCGGGTGAGTGGAGTAACACATCCGGTTCATGCTTTTGAAAAGCCGGTAAGGCAGTGACGGAGCAACCTTATGTTGATTGAGAACTATAGCGCCTAGTAAGCATAGTCCTATTAACACTCTATGAAGAGCATGCAGAAGTGGAAAGTGCTTCACATGAATATTTCAGGTGATGCAATGGGGGGTACTCAATCATAGAAAAAGGTTAGTCATAAAAAAACAGCTGTGCTCACCACGGTAATGCAAATTGTTGTACAGATGTTGAGCTTAGCTCCCTATGCTATTGATTCAACATAAGAAAACAAGAAAATGTTGGAAAATTAAACTTCATAGAGTGACAACAAAAGTCACTGAACAACCCGGAGAAAAAACAGTTTGGACAGAAAAAATAACAACAGCACAAAGAGGAGCCAAAGGCTTAAAATAGAGAAAAAAACAAAACTAGCAATGTAAAGAAATAATTAAACTAGATAGCGAAGAGTAAAGCAAAGAGATAAATACCCTGATTTGGACTCAGTAGGAGTTTCCCGATGCCAGTGCATACTCCTGTCGTTATGTGGTTTGGGCATGTTTTGGCTTTGTGTCATCTGACGTATTTTGACGCGCTGTTGTGCTTGCTCATCGGAGCTGGCAGTATTGCCTGCTCTTAGCCAGAGGCAGCACTGGTTGCTTCAGCTGCGTGACGGGAGGAGTGATGTGCTGGTGCCGCCTGCTGAGAGCTGTGCCCAGAGGTGTGAAGCACAGGGGAGGCTGGGCATGGGTGGGAGGGACCCCCCAGGGCCCTAAAGGACCCAGTTGGAGGATGCTGACCGAGCAGCAACCGAGAGAGTAAGGAGCCCGCGTGCCACTTGCTGTGGTCTACAAGAATGGCTAATAGGAGGTGTAATCCCCTCTAACAACCCCGCGGTGTACACAGTAAGCAGCCAGATGCACGACAAGCGGGTCGGGAAAAGCAAAATAGAAAAAGCTTCGCAAGATGGCGGCGGACTGTCCACGGCAAGCTGCATAAGCGAAGCAGCATTTTCGTTACTATGACCACGAAAGCTTCGCAAGATGGCATCGGACTGTTCACAGTCCGTACGGACACACACATGCTGTTTGCTTTGGACAAATGGCGAGAGCAGTCATCTTTGTCCATGCAGACGCGTGCATGTAAGCCGTCGGGAGAATTGATTGCAAAAGGCACTTGCATGGCGAGGGCAACGCATGCGCTGCTTACGCCAGGCGAGACCTAAAAAAACTATCTCCCGATTATTTTTCTAATGTCTCCATCTTTCTTCCTCTACTTCTAAAATGTTGGCGTGTATGCTCTGGAGGTGCCGGGTGCTCTGCCACCCCTCCCGCGTGGCTGTAGATTCTGTTGCCTGCCGGGGTAGGTGCGTCGGTAGGACTCAGTGTAGATAAATACAAGGGATTTATTGTCACAGACAGAAAATCTCACATCTTGCGGGACTCCCGGGGGTGGAGGACTGGTGCAGAGGTCGCCGGCACTTGCTTCAAGAGAATGTTGGCTGTGATTCGGAGGTTGAAGAATTCCCATCTGAGGCGTCTTTGGTGTCCCGTGTGAGCTGTTTGCACACTGTACAATGAGCAAAGGAACTGGGAGGGTTGAGATTGGAGGAAGGGGGAAACCGCAGGAGAAAAAAACTGACTGAGGAAGAGAAACGAGAAGGGGGTGGGTGAGGCGGAATGAAGAGAGTAGAAGGGCTGTGAGTAGGGAGAGGAAAAAAGGGCAACGAGAAGGAAATGGGGAGAAGTGATTGGGAGAAAGGGAAGTAAAAGAGAATGGAATACCTGGGAAGAGAGAGAGGAAGGGTAGAGAAGACAATAGAGTCAAGGTAAAGAGTGGAAACATAACATATGTATAAAGTGCACACTCACCCAACAGTACCTTGGCGCTGAATAACAGATGTTTATTGTTACCCAACTCAATGGTACTCATTTTATTGACCTCAGAAGGATGAAAGTCTGAGTGTACCTGCCAGGATCTGAACCTGAGACCATGAGGTCTAACACAGGTCTCTATGGTGGACACCTTAGTCCTCTGAGGCACCAGATTCAGGAAGAAGAGAGAAGCTCATTGAAGATGAGGATAAAGTGGAAAAGAGAGATGATGAAATAACAATGAGGGGGAACAACCTTTACAACGCAACTGTTACAACGCACTACACTTACAACGCATTTTTTACAACGCATAATCCATTACAACGCACTACACTTACAACGCATGACACTACAACGCATTTTTAAAAACTACGTTTACAACGCATTCCATTACAACGCCTACCATTACAACGCATAATATTACACTACACTTTCCAACACTTACCATACTGTTGCACCCCCTGGAGTTAGAATAGTAATTTTTACCCCTATACTATCCAACACTTACCCTACTGTTGCACCCCCTGGAGTTAGAATAGTAATTTTTACCCCTATACTATCCAACACTTACCCTACTGTTGCACCCCCTGGAGTTAGAATAGTAATTTTTACCCCTATACTATCCAACACTTACCCTACTGTTGCACCCCCTGGAGTTAGATTAGTAATTTTTACCCCTATACTATCCAACACTTACCCTACTGTTGCACCCCCTGGAGTTAGAATAGTAATTTTTACCCCTATACTATCCAACACTTACCCTACTGTTGCACCCCCTGGAGTTAGAATAGTAATTTTTACCCCTATACTATCCAACACTTACCCTACTGTTGCACCCCCTGGAGTTAGAATAGTAATTTTTACCCCTATACTATCCAACACTTACCCTACTGTTGCACCCCCTGGAGTTAGAATAGTAATTTTTACCCCTATACTATCCAACACTTACCCTACTGTTGCACCCCCTGGAGTTAGAATAGTAATTTTTACCCCTATACTATCCAACACTTACCCTACTGTTGCACCCCCTGGAGTTAGAATAGTAATTTTTACCCCTATATTATCCAACACTTACCCTACTGTTGCACCCCCTGGAGTTAGAATAGTAATTTTTACCCCTATACTATCCAACACTTACCCTACTGTTGCACCCCCTGGAGTTAGAATAGTAACTTTTACCCCTATACTATCCAACATTTACCCTACTGTTGCACCCCCTGGAGTTAGAAAAGTAATTTTTACCCCTATACTATCTAATACTTACCTTAAATGAAATGTTATATTATGCGTTGTAATGGTATGAGTTGTAAAGGTATTTTTTAAAAATGCGTTGTAGTGTCATGCGTTGTAAGTGTAGTGTGTTGTAATGGATTATGCGTTGTAAAAAATGCGTTGTAAGTGCATGCGTTGTAAAAGTGTGCGTTGTAACGTCATACATCCAACAATGAGTGAAGAGAGAGGAGTGGGAGGAAGAGAAGGAAGAATGTGAGGAGGGATGAAATAAAGGGGCTGAGAGAAGCGAGAGAAGGGAGAATGTGAGGAGGGATGAAAGAAAGGGGCTGAGAGAAGAGAGAGAAGGGAGAATGTGAGGAGGGTTGAAAGAAAGGGGCTGAGAAGCGAGAGAAGGGAGAATGTGAGGAGGGTTGAAAGAAAGGGGCTGAGTGAAGCGAGAGAAGGGAGAATGTGAGGAGGGTTGAAAAAGAGGGGCTGAGAAGCGAGAGAAGGGAGAATGTGAGGAGGGTTGAAAGAAAGGGGCTGAGTGAAGCGAGAGAAGGGAGAATGTGAGGAGGGTTGAAAGAAAGGGGCTGAGAGAAGAATGTGAGATGGGAAATGCGAAAGTGGTTGGGATCAGGGAAGTGCGAAAGGAGGGGGGAGGCGAGTGAGGATGAGGAGGGAAAGATAGGGGACGAGAGTAGTGTGTAAGACCAGACTGGGGGAAGCCACACAGAAGAGAACAGGGTGCAGATCAGTCGGGTCGTTAAAAATAGGTGGATCTCTAAATGAGGACAATCTGCTGAAGCCCAGCATAGACCTCGACATGCAGCAGTAGGAATGATTTACTCCTGCTTGATCTACTTACGACCCTCTTTCCACACCGGCAGCAGTGGTCGCACTAGTGAGGGCAATGGTGGTGGGGTGGTGCTTGGGGTGTCGTGTGCAGCACTTGTGAAGCTGCTGACATGGGTGGTTCCCTCTCCAAGAGTTTTAGTGCAGGCGAATGCTGAGATTGCAGCAAGTGAGACCACCCTGAGCCAATGCCCACCCAGGCACACCTGAGAGCCAGCCATTGCTGCCAGTCTCACCGGGAGCCAGTACCCACCCCGGGACACCCGAGCCCCAGCCCTCGCTGCCAGTCTCACCAGGAGCCAGTGCCCACCCCGGAACACCCGAACCCCAGCATTCGCTGCCAGTCCCACCAGGAGCCAGGCCCCCCCCGGGACACCCGAGCCCCAGCCTTCACTGCCAGTCTCACCATGAGCCAGGGCCCACCCCGGGACACCCGAACCCCAGCATTCGCTGCCAGTCCCACCAGGAGCCAGGCCCCCCCCGGGACACCCGAGCCCCAGCCTTCGCTGCCAGTCCCACCAGGAGCCAGGCCCCCCCGGACACCCGAGCCCCAGCCTTCGCTGCCAGTCTCGCCAGGAGCCAGGCCCCCCCCCGGGACACCCGAGCCCCAGCCTTCGCTGCCAGTCTCACCATGAGCCAGGGCCCACCCCGGGACACCCGAACCCCAGCATTCGCTGCCAGTCCCACCAGGAGCCAGGCCCCCCCCCGGGACACCCGAGCCCCAGCCTTCGCTGCCAGTCCCACCAGGAGCCAGGCCCCCCCGGACACCCGAGCCCCAGCCTTCGCTGCCAGTCTCGCCAGGAGCCAGGCCCCCCCCCGGGACACCCGAGCCCCAGCCTTCGCTGCCAGTCTCACCATGAGCCAGGGCCCACCCCGGGACACCCGAACCCCAGCATTCGCTGCCAGTCTCACCAGGAGCCAGGCCCCCCCCGGGACACCCGAGCCCCAGCCTTCGCTGCCAGTCCCACCAGGAGCCAGGCCCCCCCGGACACCCGAGCCCCAGCCTTCGCTGCCAGTCTCACCAGGAGCCAGGCCCCCCCCCCGGGACACCCGAGCCCCAGCCTTCGCTGCCAGTCCCACCAGGAGCCAGGCCCCCCCGGACACCCGAGCCCCAGCCTTCGCTGCCAGTCTCGCCAGGAGCCAGGCCCCCCCCCGGGACACCCGAGCCCCAGCCTTCGCTGCCAGTCTCACCATGAGCCAGGGCCCACCCCGGGACACCCGAACCCCAGCATTCGCTGCCAGTCCCACCAGGAGCCAGGCCCCCCCCCGGGACACCCGAGCCCCAGCCTTCGCTGCCAGTCCCACCAGGAGCCAGGCCCCCCCGGATACCCGAGCCCCAGCCTTCGCTGCCAGTCTCACCAGGAGCCAGGCCTCCCCCCGGGACACCCGAGCCCCAGCCTTCGCTGCCAGTCCCACCAGGAGCCAGGCCCCCCCGGACACCCGAGCCCCAGCCTTCGCTGCCAGTCTCGCCAGGAGCCAGGCCCCCCCCCGGGACACCCGAGCCCCAGCCTTCGCTGCCAGTCTCACCATGAGCCAGGGCCCACCCCGGGACACCCGAACCCCAGCATTCGCTGCCAGTCTCGCCCGGAGCCAGGGCCCAACCCGGGACACCCGAGACCCAGCCTTCGCTGCCAGTCTCACCATGAGCCAGGGCCCACCCGAGCCCCAGCCTTCGCTGCCAGTCTCACCAGGGGCCAGGGCCCCCCCGGGACACCCGAGCCCCAGCCTTCGCTGCCAGTCTCACCATGAGCCAAGGTTCACCCAGGGACATCCGAGCCCAGCATTCGCTGCCAGTCTCGCCCGGAGCCAGGGCCCAACCCGGGACACCCGAGACCCAGCCTTCGCTGCCAGTCTCACCAGGAGCCAGGCCCCCCCGGACACCTGAGCCCCAGCCTTCGCTGCCAGTCCCACCAGGAGCCAGGCCCCCCCCGGACACCTGAGCCCCAGCCTTCGCTGCCAGTCCCACCAGGAGCCAGGCCCCCCCGGACACCTGAGCCCCAGCCTTCACTGCCAGTCTCACCATGACCCAGGGCCCACCCCGGGACGCCCCAGCCTTTGCTGCCAGTCTCGCCAGGAGCCAGGGCCCACCCCAGGACACCCGAGCCCCAGCCTTTGCTGCCAGTCTCACCGTGTCGATCACGTCACACAGGAACAGCCCTGGTGAAGTGACCACCTCCTACTCTCCTTCAACCAACCCCTCCATCTCCTGGCCTCTCTTGTCTGTGCTTCACTTCCAATAACCCCTTATTGTAACTCCAGACACCCTCCTCCCGGGGTCCCTCTGTGCATGCAGAGAAGAAAGACTTCTTCAAGGCTGATGTCCAGCTACACTGCTGTCCTTCTCATGTAATAATGCACTTAGAATTAGGGCTCCCGCTTTTACAGTATTTTTATTTTTTTATATTTCCGTCTATATTTATCCATATTTATTATTTGTTCCTCGTACCTGTACTTATCAATATTTATTGTGTGTTTTGTGAATAAAGTGATAATTCATTCATTTCCACATTTATTTAAAGAAAAAATGTGCACTGGTACTTTGCTACCTATCGGGTTTTAGTATATAACACAGCCAAATATAATGAAAAAATTGCAAACACATAAAAATTGCCATTAAAGCACAAATATATGTTGTGGTTTGCAGTCATTTAAGGAAATGTCATACTGGTGTGACTCTTTATGAGTCGAACAAAAGGCTCCAATTTTCAGCATTTTTTCGCTTTAAAAAAAATACACACAGGAAACATACTGTGTCCTGTTTCTATTTATCTGTAAAAATCAGTAACAGTGGAAAACTGTGAGCCTTGCTTATTTAAACACATGGGATTCTGCAATACCTGTGTAAAAACCTTTCCCAAATTCCTTACACAGAGAGACATCAGAACTCAACTGTAATAACTAACCCTGGGCGTAGTTCGCGAAGTAGCACTTCGCGAAGCTACGCAAAGTGCAGTTCGCACTACGCGAGCTACGCGTAGCACTTCGCGAACTGCGTAGTACCTTGTTCGCACTGTGCCAGATGTCGTTTTCAATGATTGCACAGTGCGGACAAGCAACCGGCACTGTGCAATCATTGAAAATGGCATCTTGCACAGTGCGAGCTGTAGTTTTCTGCTGCTCGAGTAGATTTTTACTCGAGCGGAAGCTTTCTCAACGCGAACTGGTAGTTTCTCATCGCGAGTGGTCGCGAGCATACGCAACCACTCGCAATGAGAAACCTGACCTCCTCGCGTTGGGAATCTCGCCGGGAGGTTTATTTTCCATGCTCGCGATCGCCAACTTGATGTTGCTGATCGCGAACATGGAAAAAGTCTCGCCGGGATGTCATTTTGCTTGCTTGCGGTCGCCATCTTGACGTTGAGGACCGCGAGCAAGCAAAAAATGACCGCAGCACTACGCAACACTACGCTACTCGTGTTCGCACTGTGCTACGTGCAGTTCGCGTAGTGCGAAGTAGCGCGAACTTCGCAAACTACGCGAGCGTAGCGTAGGGCTTTGCCCAGGCTTAGTAATCACTCATTACAGTTGAGTTCTGATGTCTCACCTCCTGCATATTTAAACCAGCGGTCCCAAAAACGAGAATGAAGTATGGCTCTGTTTCCTTCTGCTCTGTTTGTCTATCTGTACAATGACCAGCAGAAAGGAGATATAGATGGCAACTTGTTTTTTGTGACACTGCGTAGGTAGTTCTAAAAAAAAGTTCAAATCTTTCTGCATGTTTCTACACATTCCGAGGTGTTTAGACAGAATACGGGAACTAAAAATATTGTGGGACTAAATGTTGTTTCAAGAATATCGAGAACAGAAATATTGTGAAGTTAAGTTTCTATAGGTAAGCACAGTTTTATTATATATATAACTCCCCATACATGTACCTTGAGGATATATGTATCTTCACGGTATGTAGCTGTGCAGTTGAGAATAGTCAATCTATCCTTAGTTACATGTAACTTCTAGATATCCTTCCATACAATGTTTTTGGCTACAATATTCTGTCAGTGATTCCATTTCGAGCTATTGCGCCTTTTTTTCCATTAAAGAAAAAAACTGACTTGTATTAAAAAGATTTTAATGTCTTTTTGAAGCAAATGTCAAACTGCTTTTTTGAAGTGTATAGTGATAGCTACGCTAGATACTCTATTCTTAGTCTTCATGTTTGAAAACCTGCTAACTCTTTCATTCAAAAGAGCTACGCACAGTTGTTTAATCATGTATTATAAGGAATAAATTACCCCTTACCGTACATGACAGGATATTGCAAGTCATCTCAGAATTCAATAACCTTGTAAAATAACTCCTCGGTGACTTGCAATATCCTTATAATAAATAAGGCAGGAGGTACTTTATCCCATATATTATGTTATCAGAACTCTATCTCCCCAGCAGCTCTTTACATGTCTCATGCAATCTTGCGTAAATCTAAGTCCTGAAAGGCCTCATGCCAAGCACCTTGGACCTGCTGAACCCCTCGGTTTCAGCAGTGCTTATTTTGTAAAAACATAGGTGCCAGGGCCTTCGTCAGGAGGTCACAACAGCTTGCCCACCTATTGCCACTGCCAATGACCGTACCAACACAACTGCTGATCATCACACTGCTACAAGTGCGACAGCTCAGTCTGCTCAAGGCTGCAAAGCTATAAGAATGGCTTGGGCAACAGGTATGAGTCATTTTCAATGCAAATTGAATCAATAAACAATTGTTGTTCTGCTCATTTCTAATATACACAAACAGCACCACCATGTGGTAGTTTATAAGTGCCCGGGCTGACAAATAAGTGCCAGGGCTAAGCACGGAAACCACCTGCTCAAATTAAGCACCCCGTTTCCGTCTCTCTCTAGTAAACTCAATAAATTGTTTTGAAATGAAAAACCACGAGGGTCGCTGTCTTGGTAGGGCGGACGAGTGACATGGAGTCGCCGGATGCCTTTTGGGATGGTGGCAGTGCTGGCTTGGATCCCTAAACCTCTGCCCATCTATAATCTGCGTTTTTTTAAACTACTCTGTGCACGCCGCTCCTCTCCGCTGGGTGTCGGCTACAGTGTGGTTAGTTGTAAGTGCTCGTTTAGATTAGGTTTAGCAGCTGGAAGGAGAGATGGGAACATTCCTGTGCAGAGGGAAGCCCCAACCCTAGCCTTGCAGGGGGGCCCCAGGACATCCTCGGGAGCCTGGGTGTCTCAATGTCGGTGTGCAGCCCCCACTCACAGTGGGCACCCAGGCTGCTTTTCTATACGGTTTGTGCAATATGCATGATGCTCATTTGCATGTAGTCAGTTCCAGGACTAGGCTCATTTGCATATTTATTGCTTGTAATGGAAACACTGATGATGGTGCGTTTTCTGGGTGGGATGTGTACCAAGAGGTGACTGAGGGTGGTGACTGATGGGGGGAGGCGGTGGGGTGGGGGTTTGAGGGTGGCATTGTACCTCCTTTGGGGAGTTTCCTTCCTTGCTGTGCCTCATACATTTCAGACTTCTGGCTTCTGACGGGCACTGCGCCGGATGTTTGATGGTCTGTGCCACTGCCAGGTTGCGCCAATGACTCCGATCCATGCCTCTGGCCTTGTACCTCTGCCCCTCTGTCCTTGCTTCTGTGCCCCTGCATATCTGCCTTTGACCTTAGACCTCTGCCCCTGTGTCTCGGTTGCTTTGTGCCTGCTGTCTCATCCTAGATCCTGTGTCTGTGCTCCTGTGTCTGCACGCCTCTCTCTGTACCTCTGCCCTGTGTCCTTGCTTCTGTTCCCCTGCCTCTCTCCCTTTGACCTCAGCCCCCGTGTCTCGGTTACTGTGTGCCTGCTGTCTCATCCTAGATCCTGTGTCTGTGCTCCTATGTCTGTGCTCCTGTGTCTGTGCTCCTGTGTCTGTGCTCCTGTGTCTGCACGCCTCTCTCTGTACCTCTGCCCCTGTGCCCTTGCTTCTGTTCCCCTGCCTCTCTCCCTTTGACCTTAGACCTCTGCCCCTGTGTCTCGGTTGCTATGTGCCTGCTGTCTCATCCTAGATCCTGTGTCTGTGCTCCTGTGTCTGCACGCCTCTCTCTGTACCTCTGCCCTGTGTCCTTGCTTCTATTCCCCTGCCTCTCTCCCTTTGACCTTAGACCTCTGCCCCTGTGTCTCGGTTGCTATGTGCCTGCTGTCTCATCCTAGATCCTGTGTCTGTGCTCCTGTGTCTGCACGCCTCTCTCTGTACCTCTGCCCTGTGTCCTTGCTTCTGTTCCCCTGCCTCTCTCCCTTTGACCTCAGCCCCCGTGTCTCGGTTACTGTGTGCCTGCTGTCTCATCCTAGATCCTGTGTCTGTGCTCCAGTGTCTGCACGCCTCTCTCTGTGCCTCTGTCCTGTGTCCATGTTTCTCCCCCCCCCCGCCCCCCCGCCTCTCTGCTTTTACCCTTGTACTCGGCTCCCGTGTATTGTTTCTTTACTGTTCCATCCTTGCTTCTGTGGCTCTACTGCTCTGTCTGTGCTCCTGTCTCTGTGGTCCCACACCCCAGTCCCTCTGCCCCTGTGCTCCTGCCTCCGAGCTCCTGTGTCTGTGTTCCTATCTATGTGCCTTTGCTCCTGTGTCTGTGCTCCCACACCCCAGTTGCTTTGCCTGTGTCCCTGCCTCAGTGCACTTGTCTTTGTGCTCCGGCGCCTTTGTTTCTGTGCTCTCTCTCCCCAGTTCCTCTGCCTCTGTCCCTGTGTCCTGTGTCTGTGCTCCTGTCTCCGTGCCCCTGTCTCAGTGCCCCTGTCTCCGTGCTCCTGTCTCCGTGCTCCTGTCTCCGTGCTCCTGTCTTTGTGCTCCTGTCTTTGTGCTCCTGTCTCCGTGCTCCTGTCTTTGTGCACCTGCTTCTGGGCCTTTGTCCCTGTGTCTGTGCTCTCACGCCCCAGTCTCTCTGCCTGCGCCTCTCTCCGGCTTGTACCTGCGCCCAGGAGCTGTCGCCCCCACTGCGCTCTCACGATGCACCTCTCTCCGGCTTCTACCTGCGCCCAGGAGCTGTCACCCCCACGGCGCTCTCACGATGCACCACTCTCCGGCTTGTACCTGCGCCCAGGAGCTGTCACCCCCACGGCGCTCTCACGATGCACCTCTCTCCGGCTTCTACCTGCGCCCAGGAGCTGTCACCCCCACGGCGCTCTCACGATGCACCTCTCTCCGGCTTCTACCTGCGCCCAGGAGCTGTCGCCATCACTGCGCTCTCACGATGCACCTCTCTCCGGCTTCTACCTGCGCCCAGGAGCTGTCGCCCCCACTGCGCTCTCACGATGCACCTCTCTCCGGCTTCTACCTGCGCCCAGGAGCTGTCACCCCCACGGCGCTCTCACGATGCACCTCTCTCCGGCTTCTACCTGCGCCCAGGAGCTGTCACCCCCACGGCGCTCTCACGATGCACCTCTCTCCGGCTTCTACCTGCGCCCAGGAGCTGTCACCCCCACGGCGCTCTCACGATGCACCACTCTCCGGCTTCTACCTGTGCCCAGAAGCTGTCACCCCCACAGCTCTCTCACGATGCACCTCACTCCGGCTTAGACCTGCGCCCAGGTGCAGTCACCCCCACAGACCCCACAAGGCACCTCTGCCCTGCTGTGCACTCTGCTTTGAGCTCCCGAGACTGCAGCATCTCCAGAGCTCCCACGAGGGAGCTCGCTTCTGATTTATATCTAATCGCAGCCCTGGGCCTCCCTGGGCAGTCGTAGGTCACGTGGCACCACGCAGATCACGTCCCTCCTTCTGTTAGTTCAAAGGTTAACAGCTGCAGGGGTTTGTTTGGCCCTCGGGTCTCAGTTTCATATCCCAGAAGAGACAACCCAGCTTCTCAGCCTTTTTAAGTCGATGACGTCTGTACAATCAGGTCTAGTGATAGCACGTGTCTTGTGTTGGCTCAGAGCGCTAAACTTGAAATCCACTTTACAAACGCTGTCTGCTTTACCTGTATAACTCTAGTGCTTAGAAGCCATGTTATGGAATAAGACAAATAAAGAACTCGAATTCGATCCATGTATCCAGACCAGAGGCGCAACTAGAGCCAAATTTCGGGGGCTGGGAATACAAATTTCGGCGGGGGAGGATGGGGGGCCGGAGGGTGGGTAATTCTTCCAGCAATAGGCAGAGTGGAGATGCAGGGGCTCCAAGAAGTGGTGAAAAACAACAGAGCCTCGTTAACAAGTAAGTGGTATTTTAAAGGTCTGTGAAGTACTCGGGTGCGGCTGCAATAAGAGGGACCCCAGACCATAACATCTCAAAAACTGTCTGTGTGTGCCCAGACCAGGGCTGACACACACGAGGGGGAGGGGCTGGGGGGACTGAAGCCCTTTGAACCCTATGGACGTCGGTGCCTGAGTCAGACCTCTGAATGAGGGAGAAAAGCTGCATTAGGACCTGGGAGCTGCAGGGAGACCGCACGGCTGCAGGTGGAGCTGGGAGCTGCAAGGAGACCGCACGGCTGCAGGTGGAGCTGCAGGGAGACCTGTAGGTTGAACTGGAGGGAGACGGTGCAGCTGCAGGAAGACTGGGAGGCTGCAGATGGAGCTGCAGGGAGACCGTGCAGCTGCAGGAAGACTGGGAGGCTGCAGGTAGAGCTGAAGGGAGGCCACACGGCTGCAGGTGGAGCGGGGAGCTGCAAGAAGACTCTGCAGCTGCAGGAGGAGCTGGAGGGAGACGGTGCAGCTGCAGGAAGACTGGGAGGTTGCAGGTGGAGCTGCAGGGAGACCGTGTAGCTGCAGGAGGAGTGGGAGGCTGCAGGTGGAGATGCAGGGAGACTGAGCAGGTGGAGCTGGAGGGAGACGGTGCAGCTGCAGGAAGACTGGGAGGCTGCAGATGGAGCTGCAGGGAGACCGTGCAGCTGCAGGAAGAGTGGGAGGCTCAGGTGGAGATGCAGGGAGACTGAGCAGGAGGAGCTGCAGGGAGTCTTTGCAGCTACAGGAAGCACGGCAGGGAGACTGCCGCTGCAGCAGGCGTTGCAGGGAGACCGTACAGCTGCAGGTGGAGCTGCAGGTAGACTGTGCAGCTGCAGGAGGAGCTGGAGGGAGACTGTGCGGCTCAAGTGGAGCTGCAGGGAGACTTTGCAGGTGGAGCTGCAGGGAGACTGCTGCTGCACGTGGAACTGGAGGTAGACGGTGCAGCTGCAGGAAGACTGGGATGCTGCAGGTGGAGCTGCAGGGAGACTGAGCAGGTGGAGCTGCAGGGAGACTGAGCAGGTGGAGCTGCAGGGAGTCTTTGCAGCTACAGGAAGCACGGCAGGCAGACTGCCGCTGCAGCAGGCATTGCAGGGAGACCGTGCATCTGCAGGTGGAGCTGCAGGGAGACTGTGCATCTGAAGGTGGAGCTGCAGGGAGACTGTGCAGCTGCAGGAGGAGCTGCAGGGAGACTGTGCAGTTGCTGGAGGAGCTGCAGCAAGACTGTGCAGCTGTATATGGAACTGCAGGGAGATTGTGCAGCTGCAGGAGGAGCTACAGGGAGACTGTGCAGCTCCAGGAGAAGCTGCAGGGAGACTGTGCAGCTACAGTGGCGGGGGGCTACAGGTAGCTTGTGCAGCTGCAGGAGGAGCTACAGGGAGACTGTGCAGCTGCATGTAGAGCTGCAGGGAGACTGCTGCTGCAAGTGGATCTGCAATGAAACTGTGTGGCTGCTGGAAGAGCTGCAGCAAGACTGTGCAGCTGCAGGTGGACCTGCAGGGAGACTGTGCAGCTGCATGTAGAGCTGCAGTGAGACTGTGCAGCTGCATGCAGAGCTGCAGAGAGACTGTGCAGCTGCAGGAGGAGTTGTAGGGAGACTGTGTAGCTCCAGGAGGAGCTGCAAGGAGACAGTGCTGCTGCATGTAGAGCTGCGGTGAAACTGTGTGGCTGCTGGAGGAGCTGCAGCAAGACTGTGCTGCTGCAGGTGGAGCTGCAGGGAGACTGTGCAGCTGCATGTAGAGCTGCGGTGAAACTGTGTGGCTGCTGGAGGAGCTGCAGCAAGACTGTGCAGCTGCAGGTAGAGCTGCAGAGAGACTGCAGCTGCATGTAGAGCTGCAGAGAAACTGTGCAGCTTCAGGGGGGCTGCAGGGAGACTGTGCAGTTGCAAGAGGAGCAGCAGGGAGACTGTGCAGTTGCAGGAGGAGCTGCAGGGAGACTGTGCAGCTACATGTAGAGCTGCATAGAGACTGTGCAGCTGCAGGAGGAGCTACAGGGAGACTGTGCAATTGCAAGAGGAGCTGCAGGGAGACTGTGCAGCTGCATGTAGAGCTGTAGAGCGATTGTGCAGGTGCAGGAGGAGCTGCTGGGAGACTGTGCAGCTGCAGGTGGAGCTGCTGGGAGACTGTACAGCTGCAGGTGGAGCTGCTGGGAGACTGTGCAGCTGCAGGAGGAGCTGCAGGAAGACTGCAGCTGCATGTAGAGCTGCAGAGAGACTGCAGCTGCATGCAGAGCTGCGGAGAGACTGCAGCTTCAGGAGGAGCTGCATGGAGACTGAGCAGGTGCAGGAGGAGCTGTAGGGAGACTGTGCAACTGCAGGTGGAGCTGCCAGTTGTAGTAGGAGCTGCAGGGAGACTGTGCAGCTGCAGGGAGACTGTGCAGCTGCAGATGGAGCTGCAGGGAGACTGTGCAGCTGCATGTAGAGCTGCAGTGAAACTGTGTGGCTGCTGGAGGAGCTGCAGCAAGACTGTGCAGCTGCCTGTAGAGTTGCAGGGAGACTGTGCAGCTGCATGTAGAGCTGCAGAGAGACTGTGCAGCTGCAAAGAGACTGTGCAGCTTCAGGAGGAGCTGCAGGGAGACTGTGCAGTTGTAAGAGGAACAGCAGGGAGACTGTGCAGTTGCAGGAGGAGCTGCAGGTAGACTGTGCAGCTGCATGTAGAGCTGCAGAGAGACTGTGCAGCTGCAAGAGGAGCTACAGGGAGACTGTGCAGTTGCAAGAGGAGCTGCAGGGAGACTGTGCAGCTGCATATAGAGCTGCAGAGCGATTGTGCGGCTGCAGGAGGAGCTGCAGGGAGACTGTGCAGGTGGAGCTGCTGGGAGACTGTGCAGCTGCAGGTGGAGCTGCTGGGAGACTGTGCAGCTGCAGGAGGAGCTGCAGGGAGACTGTGCAGCTGCCTGTAGAGCTGCAGAGAGACTGCAGCTGCATGCAGAGCTGTGGAGAGACTGTGCAGCTTCAGGAGGAGCTGCATGGAGACTGGGCAGCTGCAGGTGGAGCTGCAGGGAGACTGTGCAGCTGCAGGTCGAGATGCAGGGAGGCTGTGCAGTTTCAGGGGGAGCTGCAGGGAGACTGTGCAGCTGCAGGAGGAGTTGCAGAGAGACTATGCAGTTGTAGTAGGAGCTGCAGGGAGACTGTGCAGCCTCAGATGGAGCTGCAGGAGGAGGAGGAGAGGGTTATAGACGAAATAAAAAGAGCAGAAGAGGGTAGAGGTATAGGCGAAATAAAAAGAGCAGGTGGTGGAGGAGAGGTGTATACATGAAATAAAAAGAATAGGAGGTGGACGAGAGGTATGCACTTGAAATAAAAAGGCCAGGAGGTGGAAGAGAGGGATGTACTTGACATAAAAAGAACACGAGGCGGAGGAAAGAGATATACTTGAAGTAAAAAGAGCAGGAGATGTAGGAGGGGGCTATACTTGAAATAAAAAGAACAGGAGGTGGAGGAGAAAGGCAGACATGAAATAAAAAGAATAGGAGGTGGAGGAGAGAGGTAGACATGAAATAAAAAGAACCGGAGGTGGGGGATATGGGTATACATGAAAGAAAAGGAACAGGAGACGGAGGAGAGAGGAATACATGAAATAAAAAGAGCTGGGGTGGAGGTGAGGTGTGTACATTAAATAGAAAGAACAAGAGGTGAAGGAGAATGATATACATAAAATAAAAAGAGCAGGAGTGGAGGAGAGGGTATACTTGAAATTAAAAGAGCAGGAGGAGAGAGGTAGACATGAAATAAAAAGAACAGGAGGTGGAGGAGAGGGATATACTTTAAATAAAAAGAACAGGAGGTGGAGGAGAGGTGTATACATGGATTATAAAGAACTGGCAGGAGGTGAAGGAGAGAGTTATATGTGAAATAAAAAGAACAGGAGGTGGGGGAGATTGGTATACAGGAAATAAAAAGAACAGGAGGTGGGGGAGAGGGATACTGAGAGACCAAACTTTTTTATAGTCCGGCAGCGCCAGGGAACAACGCTCTAAGCTCTCGGGTTCTCCTGCCTGGATTACCAATATAACAGAAACACGGGATTCTTCTAGATGGCATCAAAGATCGATTTATTGGCTGCAGCCAGTAGCAGAGGTCCAACAAGTACCACACAAGTAGGTTGCGAGGAGACTGCTCAACAATACAAAGCAGGTTGCTCCTTTTATACCCAAAATCATGCCTCAGGCAAACATTCTTTGAAGTGCAGTTGGTCGCACCCCACGTACCCAAAACAATACTTTATTATTGATGACAATCCCATGTGTCCGGCCTCTTGGCTAAAACGTACGTTCTTCTGGGGTTGAAACCGGACCAACCTAACATCCTCCTTTGAAGAGACCGTCCACTCATAACAAACAAATGGTCACCTCCCCACCATAAACAGGTCATAAAGGAAGGAACAGAAACGGAGGAAAGAGATAGTAAGTAAGGTTGGGCAGGTGTGTGCGGGTCATATAAGATTATACAACACTGGCCTTTGATCAAAACCTCGCTTAACTCGAGGGCAGGTACTGGTTTGGCAAGTTTCAGCCTCAGGCAATAGCGTCAGCTTTCGCCAGGTCATGAGTCAGCGCAAGGCCAAACCCGGGGGGGTGGACGTGTCCTGCAGAGTCAGGCTGCCTACAGTGAGAGCAATGTAAACAAAATGGATGCCGTGCACAAGATGGAACCCGTGTGTTCGTTAACGAGATTTACTAATAGGCAGCGAATTCATCGGGAAGCGTGACGAAAACACTCGTACATACCAAACTCGCTATTTACGATATGCAGATACCAAAATCGTAACGGAACCATGATATAAACACACGGGTTCAGAATTTACGGAACCACAGACCCTCCTTTTGCCCTCACTTAGGCAATAACCCATTCTGAATCTGAGTCAATATCAATCTTCATCAGATCATCAGTATGTTGCTGAAGCATCATCCTACCTCTCTGGTCCTCCCGTGAAACAGGCGGACTGCGCACGCATACCGTAGCGCAAAGGCTACACAAGGCAGGACCACACTGCACACAGAGGCAACAAGTGAAAAGGACTGCTAGAGCCATTCCACTGATCGTCAGAATTCTCCATCCCCACGTGGACAACAGTCCCCAGAACCAATCAGTTAACGACCAATCTCCTTCGGCCATATGTATAGACTCGGAGATCTTATGTAACCTGGAAATGGCCTTGTACACTGTTGGAGCATTGTCTGGTATGAAGACACAGCAGCTCGATTGGATCACTTTACATACTCCCCCTCGGTCAGCAAGTAGAACATCTAAAACCATACGGTTTTGTAATGTCATGAGGCGATCCGCTTGAAGCTCAGCTGTCAAATTACTAAGGGCACCAGCAGTTTCGTTCACCGTGGACTCAACCACTCGGGTTAGTTGTCTCAAATGCCTACTATTTACCATGGGTCCCCAGTACGGCAGGAATCCCTTAAAGAAATCCCCTGCTTCTTGACCCGCGGTGTCCTCCTTATCGAAGACACCTCTCACAACTCTCGTCTTGTGATAGTCAGCGGAAGCGGTATACGTAGGGGGCAACAGATAGGCAACAAAGCAAATGCCCGAAAAATCTGGGGGCAGCCATGTATAAGCCTGATTGTGGCATACAAAGTACGTGCCCTTAGCAGCCAAAAATGATGGGGAAGACTGCGACGGAAAAATGTACGTCTGAGTGCAAACACTCTTCCCTAGCTGAGCCCTCGGATTCGTACCATTTCCTTGCAGACAAAAATGACCTCGGTGGGGTACGACCCAAATCGGAGACGATCTCTTACGCTGTTTCCCACCCAGACTAATGCGGTATCCAGTTGCGTTCCACCCAGTGTAAGCTGATAACTCGTCCCTGGGAATAGACATATAGGCATTCACATCCCTGCTCATGTTCGCAATTCCCTTCACCAAGGCTGCATTCGAGTTATGTTTCACAGAACGCGGGGGACGCGGGGGATAGATTTCCAAAGCAAAAAGGAACATCGTCTGAAAAGCCCATGATGACCCGTTTTGACTAAAAGGTAGGACTAAGTAAGGGATACCCTTTCCCATTGTATGTGGCATCAAACCACACACCCAACAATTAGTGGTGTTGACTATTAATTGGTGTTGGTGAAGCAATTGGATGAACGAGTTGTTTGTGAATTCCAGTCTTCTAGTTTGTTCATGTTCAGGCAAGGGGTGAAAAGAGTGTATAGAAACAGTGGAAAACAAAGGAGTAGACGTAGGTTGTGGGGTAGGTGTGGATAGGAACTGAAAAAGGAGGACAATCCCACCCATCAAAGTTATCGAAATACTGAGTGTCAATAGGGTACATTTAACTAGAAAACTCTTACTAAAAAACATTTTATCAGTTAATCCCATCAAACCAAGAAACTCCACCCTCTAACGAGCCGTCCGCGGCGGTTGGGTCTTCTGTGCTCAGGACTACGCCTACTAGCTCAAGGAACGCCCTTAAGACCAATAGAACCCCTGACCTTGTGTCAAGGAGCCTGTACTCCTGAGTCTTTACACCGCGACCCTCCGGCTGAACCCGGGTGGCGGTTCGGAAAAAGGTAAAACAACAAAAAAACAAGCAAGTTTCTTGGTTGGGAGAAATGTACACAAAAATCATTAAAAAAAAATCAGTTCATGAGAGTTCGGGGACGTAGGTTATATCTGCTTCTTCCAGGTCGAGTATGGTCCGGAAAAAGTTCAGTAGCAGGAGTGTTCGGGTCTGTGAGTATTGGCAATGTTCCAGAGTCCGTAGGTGACGGCAATGTTCCAGATTGTTCAGTAGTGTCTGAAGTGGTCACAGATTCATGTCCTTCAAATTGGGCATCAGAAAAAGGAATAAACCGAGGGATGGTTTCGGATTCGGAATTCCCCACACCCTCTCGAACCCAGGAATCAAAAGGTAAAGGGAGTGGTACTCGCTTTGTATGGGCAGCGTGTACCCAGTTTTTTTTCTCCTTGAGCCGGACTGCAGTGCGGGTGGACAAAAGGACCATATACGGGCCAAGCCAGCGAGGTTGTAGATTTTCGGTCCTCTGAAAATTTTTGACCAAGACTAGGTCGCCTGGCTGCAACTTGTGGCCGGGATCTTCGGATGCCTTAGGTAAGCTCTCAACAACCTGCTGATGAATGATTCGCAATTTAGTAGTCAAATCAAATAAATAGTCAATCAACATTGGATGTTCTATGCTACTAAATTGTTTAGGTCTCGGGACACCCCAAATGTTGGCAGGACGACCAAAAACTACCTCGTATGGGCTAAGCCCAACTCTTGAATGTGCGGTCGTCCTTATGGACAAAAGCGCCAAGGGCAGCGCGTCTGGCCATGATAATCCAGTACTCGCTTGAATTTTAGCCAGTTTTAGCTTCAGAGTGCCATTATAGCACTCAACAAGCCCCGCTGATTGGGGGTGATTTGCACTATGGAATTTCTGCCTGATCCCCAGACCAGCACACACTTTCTTCATTACCTCACCCACGAACTCACTTCCATTATCACTCCACACAATCTTTGGCAACCCATACCTAGGAAAAAATTCTTTGAGCAGGATTTTGGCAGTGGACAAAGCAGTGTTATCCTTTAACGGATAAGCTTCTACCCATTTTGAAAAGGCGCAAACTACGACAAGGACGTATTTCAAGTTGTTGCGTCTTTCCATGTGAATGAAGTCTAGCTGTAGGACCTCAAAGGGGCATGTAGGGGGAGCAAAGTGGCCTGCAGGAGTTGGAGTTCCCTTACCAGGATTGTGCATCAAGCACACCATACAATTCTTCACCACATTCTCTGCACACTTAGAAATTCCAGAATTCTTCCACACTGGAGCTAGCACCTTGCAAATCCCTTTTACACTGATGTGCGACAGACCGTGTGCCATCGTTACTACTGCATGTACATACGCGTTTGGCAACATCCATCTCTGATGCTCGGACAAATCAATCCAACATCCAGTCGAATCCAATTTACCCGTGCTTTCTTTCCATACGTTCTTCTCACTCTCAGTAGCTTCAGCTTGAATCTGTTTCACACTTTCAATCGTATCTTCACACATTCCGGTTTCACTCATCCATCTCGCATTACTCGCAACATACATTCGACTCATCATGTTTCTCGCTGTCTCTTTCGCAACTTCATCCGCAAACGCATTCCCACGACCAACGTCATCTGTAATCTTTTGGTGCGCGCTGCATTTCACAATCGCAACTTGCTTCGGCAATGTAAGTGCTTCCAGAAGCTCATTCACCAACTGTCCATGCTGAATCTTTGTGCCATGGGACGTCAGGAATCCCCTTTCTCTCCACAGACGTCCAAAACTGTGCGCCACACCAAATGCATACTGACTATCAGTATACACATTCACTCTCTTTCCCTCAGACAAAACACACGCTCTTGTCAATGCAATCAGTTCTGCAGCTTGTGCGGAGTTGTGATTCACTCGTGCTGTTTCAACAATCGTGCTCAACGTCGTCACCGCATACGCAGCAGTCGTATCACCATTCGGCAACTTATAGCAAGATCCATCCACCCATAATGTACCATCCGGATCTGAAAAAGCGGTATTCTGTAAATCCACTCTTCCTTTTGTTTCTTCTTCCGTCCTCAGAAAACAATCATGCTCTACCTCATTCGCATTCATGGAAACCGGCAACAGTGTTGCAGGATTCAGCACATTGCACCTTTTTATGTGTATGTGACTAGCTAATAGTGTCAACTCATACCCTGACAATCTCGCACTCGTGAGGTGTTGTGTTTTAGTTCTGTTCATCAAGGTATCCACTGCATGTGGAACCAATACCAGCAGGTCATTGTCCATCACCAAACCAGCAGATTGTCGAATAGAGACTGCGGCTGCTGCTGTAGCTCTCAAACAACTCGGCAATGCTCTAGCTACCGGATCTAAAGTTGACGAGAAATACGCACATGGACGTTGTTTGTCACCAAATAACTGTGTCAAAACCGACAATGCACAACCTTCTCTCTCGTGAACGAACAATGTGAAGGGCTTACTGTAGTCTGGTGTACCCAACACAGGAGCCGAACAGAGTGCAGTACGTAACTCCGAAAAACTTTTCTGACACTCGTCAGACCAAGGAAGAGTATTGGGTGTATTTTTGCATGTCAGAGCCAACAAAGGTTTTGCTAACAAAGAAAAATTGGGGATCCACTGGCGACAGTATGACGTAATACCTAAAAACGCACGCACTTCTCTCTGTGTACTTGGTACAGTCATTTGTGCAATCGCTCTAATTCTTTCTGGGGTCAACTTCCTTCCCTCCTTTGATAAGAGATGACCTAAGTAGGTCACTTCTTGACAACAATACTGTAGTTTCGAAGGTGATACTTTATGTTTGTAGTCAGATAAATGACGGAGCAAAGAAATCGTAGCTGTTTTACATATTTCCTCATTATCAGCTGCCACAAGAAGATCATCTATGTACTGAATGAGAGCAGCACCAGCCGGCAACACAAGAGTATCAAGCTGCATTTTTAGAGCCTGACTATAGATTGAGGGACTCTCACAATAACCTTGGGGAGCGCGCCGAAATCTGAAACTACGCCCACCTAATGAGAAGCCAAAGATATCTCTGCTTTCTTCAGCGATCGGGATGCTAAAGAAGGCATTCTTTAAGTCAATAACCGAAAACCAGGATGCTGAGGCAGGAATCAACGTCAGTAAGGCAGTTATGTCTGGTACCACAGGAAACTGTGGGATGACAATTTTGTTGACTTCGCGAAGATCTATCACAAAGCGGTATACGGGTGGCTGAGAAGAATCTGTACGTTTCATAATCGGTAAAACTGGACTGTTGCATACATTACCCCTAGTTTCCTCAATCACACCCTTCTCGATCAGATCATAAATGATCGCCAAAAGTGCTCGCTCACCATCACTCGAAATCTTATACTGAGGAATGCGTGGTAGTTTAACATTTGTTTTCAAAGTCACAACATATGGTGGGATCTCAAGGAGACCCACATCATTAGGACCATCAGCCCAAAGAGAATCAGGGAGACAGCGCAATTCCAGTGGAAGCTTATCTTTTGACACATACATTGGAGAAACCACTCTCCGTCCCAAGGTAAGATGTACTCCTGAGGGAGAACAATGCAGGGTCGCATATAATCTTTTCAACAAGTCTAGACCCAACAAATTTTCGCCGCAACCTGTCGTTAAGATCAGAGGAGCTTCCAATTCATAAGGCCCAATGGAAAGAGACAAAGGACTAGACACTGGATTATGAACCGGGGCGCCAGAAAATCCCACCGAGACATTAGTTAAGCCAGACAAAGGTGCGCCAGGAAGTTTAGAGTGCATGATAGAACTCTTAGCCGCACCAGTATCCAGAAGAAAGGGCTCTGTCACGCCTAATGTAACTACAGAGACATAGGGCCCTTTTTGGTCTACTGGAACCGACACTACTCCCTCTCTTTGTCTATGGCTGTCCTAGCAATCTGCATATTCTACTTTCTCATTATCGACATGATAATCGTCAGCATAGTACTGCTGAGATCTACCATCTTGCACATTCTGTCGATCAAAATAGTTCTGTGACTGTTGTGGTTGAGAAGAGCGCTCATTCTGAACAGGGGCACCACGTCCTCTACCCCTAGCTATCTGCTGAGAATTACCACGTCCCCTTGGAACAAAAGCACCATTCATACGTTGCCGTAAAGCAGGGCACTCACCTTTATAATGGCCCTCTTCTCTGCAATACGCACACTGATTCAAACCTAAGGGCTGTGTTTGATGGTAATAATCAAACCTGGGTGGCATTCGCTGATGCTGGGGCTGCTGTTGATACGCAGGGCGTTGCTGTACTTCAGGCTGGTTTGAACGGGGTGGATACGCTTGTTGTAACAGGACTTTAGTTTTCAGATCTTTCGTCTTTTTCTCTACTTTGTCTTTCTCCTCCTTGTCTCTATTCTCATAATATTGAGCTGTAGCCAATATTTGAGCTGTAGATGAAACTGCCCAAGAACTCTCGGAATCTTTTAACTTATGGCTCAATTCAGGAAGTAAGTTGAAAACGAATTTGTCTACAAATAACCGTTGACCACCCTCAGAGCTCATATCTTGACCACTATGGTCTATGAAAGTTTCTTCAAACCTTGTGAAGAAATCAGAGACACTTTCATCCTTCTTCTGTTTGCAGGCAGCTAACTTATCCCAATTAACCTTCAGCGCCGGCATTAGAGTTTTCATGAGAGTAATTATCCTACCTGGCAAATCCGTCACTAACTGTTCTGGCTTCGCACCGCCCACTTGTCTACCATCCGCTAAAGCAATGTTGTCCCACGTATCACCCAGTTCTGCTACATGATTTTCATGCCGAATTTTTGCCCAAATAGGCTGTGGTACTACATTGCCAAACAGCATATCAACATCAGCCAAGTTCAGTACGCAAGCTTCTACTGTCTGCGATAGCTCTTTATAATACCCTGCAGGATTCTTGCGGGGATCAGGTAAAGTCTGCTTAAGAGTCAATACTTCCGATCGTTTCCATGGGACATGTATCCATACGCGCTGGAAATGTGGTAAAACAGGAGGATTAGCATTTGCATCTCCCTCTCGCCAAACTGGAGGAACCTCTCTCATAGGATACTGCCTAGCTTTCATCCCAACTGAATGATCAGGTTTAAACAAAGTTCTCGGCGGCAGAGCAGACCTATACGAAAGAAGTATTACTACCGCATTTTTAACTTCAGAACCCACAATCACACCTTTAGCAAACTTGCTCCGTAGCTCAGACAACTCCTCGGGGACTGTATCTAACTCATCACTATCCCAATCTTCTTTAAGGAAAGCACACATAATGTCAAACACATATCTTTGCGTAGGCTCGTCCCACTGCAGAAACGTATCCAATACCACCTGCGGACTATATTTGGCCGGTTTAGAAATCCACCTACGAGCTAACAAATCCAACACTTCTCGCTCCTGAAATTTAGGGAGCTGACTACGTCTCTGTCGACTGTCAGAAACGGCGTTCGTAGTTAACGAACTAAACAAAGGAGTCAGAAAGTTAGCGACAGTGTCAGCTACTCGCCGACGAACAGAAGGAGAGTCAGTCATAAGGACAGGAGAGAAAAAGTTCGGCAAAGTAGTGGGAGGCAGGACAGGCACAGGTAAAGTAGGTACAGGTGCAATAGGTAATCCGGGCTGAGGAGGTGCCGGAGGAACTTGGACAAACTGGGGAGCAGGAACGGGAACATGCAATTGCGGAGGAGCAACCTGTGGCAACATTGGTGCAGTAGCACCTTGTGCGTAAGGGGGAGGAGACTTTAACAAATAAGACATTAATGGATCCTTTTCAGAATCTTCCGCTACTTTTTCCAACAGAGGTGTTAATACTGGATAGCATCTATCGGTTGCCATATTATGCTGTCGTTCAGACACCTCAAGAGCCTTATCCTCTACATCATTTTTAAATTGCCTAGCAGCTTGCATAATAGATATGTCATTTACTTTTCTATCTTTCTTCGCTTGTTTAATCTCGCGTTGTCGGGCTTCTTTACGCCATAGGCGGAAAGAGTCAAACATTGCGGGTCTAGCCTTTTTCTTAAATAACTTTACTTCTAAATTATCTAAGACTTCTGTTTCAAAGCTTCCATTTTGGGGCCATCGCAAAACACCATCTTTCTTGGTGTAGCGGACCCATATTTCATTATACGTGATTGGACCCACGCCATGCTTCGAGTAGAGCTCATACGTTGGAGTTCCAACTGGAGGTATCGGACACGAATCCTCCAACCGGGAATCCCTGTTGCAACAAAAAACCAAATTACCAAAAATACTGCGGCTAGGCATCGTGCTCACTAACCCAGTTTCAAACTTCGAGGGCTTATCTTTACCGATATACTCGTAAATGTACGAGACCCTCGGTTTTTGGAAATTGCAATTGCCAAATAAAACTAAGGACCCAAACTAAGTTACCAAAGACCAAGTTACCAAAGACCAAACCAATATGCAAAGGACCAATGCAAACCAGACAAACCAAGGTGTTTAAACCAAGGTACCAAAGAACCAGACCAAATACAAACCAAGGTTTTTAAACCAAGGGACCAAAGAACTAAGGACTGGGTGCGACCCACTTTATACTTAACTCAATTTATTGATGATCGATGACGTCATCTGAAGATCACCTGTCTAGTGTTTCGCCGTCCAAAGAATTATGAATGGGTCCAAGGCAGGGCGACAGTCAGGGCAGCAGTCCTTCGTAGCCGTCTGGAAGAGGGAACCTCGCAGAAAAAGACCTTCGGACCACTTTTGCGACATACAGGGATCGATGAAGTGGGAGATCTCTTCCTCCGGAATTTTCTTACGAAGCCCCACACGATCTTCAAGCTTGGACCGGTACCGCTGATATCGCCCCACGTTGGGCGCCAACTGAGAGACCAAACTTTTTTATAGTCCGGCAGCGCCAGGGAACAACGCTCTAAGCTCTCGGGTTCTCCTGCCTGGATTACCAATATAACAGAAACACGGGATTCTTCTAGATGGCATCAAAGATCGATTTATTGGCTGCAGCCAGTAGCAGAGGTCCAACAAGTACCACACAAGTAGGTTGCGAGGAGACTGCTCAACAATACAAAGCAGGTCGCTCCTTTTATACCCAAAATCATGCCTCAGGCAAACATTCTTTGAAGTGCAGTTGGTCGCACCCCACGTACCCAAAACAATACTTTATTATTGATGACAATCCCATGTGTCCGGCCTCTTGGCTAAAACGTACGTTCTTCTGGGGTTGAAACCGGACCAACCTAACATCCTCCTTTGAAGAGACCGTCCACTCATAACAAACAAATGGTCACCTCCCCACCATAAACAGGTCATAAAGGAAGGAACAGAAACGGAGGAAAGAGATAGTAAGTAAGGTTGGGCAGGTGTGTGCGGGTCATATAAGTTTATACAACACTGGCCTTTGATCAAAACCTCGCTTAACTCGAGGGCAGGTACTGGTTTGGCAAGTTTCAGCCTCAGGCAATAGCGTCAGCTTTCGCCAGGTCATGAGTCAGCGCAAGGCCAAACCCGGGGGGGTGGACGTGTCCTGCAGAGTCAGGCTGCCTACAGTGAGAGCAATGTAAACAAAATGGATGCCGTGCACAAGATGGAACCCGTGTGTTCGTTAACGAGATTTACTAATAGGCAGCGAATTCATCGGGAAGCGTGACGAAAACACTCGTACATACCAAACTCGCTATTTACGATATGCAGATACCAAAATCGTAACGGAACCATGATATAAACACACGGGTT
Organism: Triturus cristatus; assembly: GCF_964204655.1. NCBI lineage: Eukaryota > Metazoa > Chordata > Amphibia > Caudata > Salamandridae > Triturus > Triturus cristatus. Next base: position 59,633,216 of record NC_140590.1, read on the forward strand.
CAGAATTTACGGAACCACAATATACTTAAAATAAAGGAACAGGAGGTGAAGGAAAGGTGTATACATGGATTATAAAGAGCTGGCAGGAGGTGAAGGAGAGAGTTATATGTGAAATAAAAAGAGCAAGTGGTGAAGGAGAGAATTAGACATGAAATAAAAAGAACAGAAGGTGGGGGAGATTGGTATACATGAAATAAAAATAACAGGAGGTGAAGGAGAGGCTTATCTATGAAATTAAAGAAAGCAGGAGGAGGAGGGAAGATGTAGATATGAAATAAAAAGAACAGGAGGTGGGGAGAGGGGTATACGTGAAATAAAAAGAGGCGGAGAGGTGTATACATGAATTACAAAGAGCAGGGGATGGAGGAGGGAGATAGACATGAAATAAAAAGAACAGTAGGTGGAGGATAGGGTTATACTTGAAATAAATACAGCTGGAGGTGGAGGAGAGAGGTGGACATGGAATAAAAACAATAGGAGGTGGAGTAGAGGGTTCTACATAAAATAAAACGAACAGGAGGTGGAGGAGAGGGGTATACATGAATTAAAAAGGGCAGAAGGTGGAGGAGAGAGGTATACATGAAATGAAACGAGCAGGAGGTGGTTGAGAAGGGTAGAATTGAAACAAAAAGAGCAGGCGATGGGGAAGAAAGAAGAGGGATTGCCATAAAAGGAGCAAGAGAGGGTGAGGTTGGTGGCGTTTAGAGTTAGTGGGAGAGTTGAACAAGGCAGAGCACAGCCAGACAAGGGTGTGGGGCAAAGAAAAATGGAGGGGGAAGTGAGAGGGTGTGGATGGCTGGTGGGTTGTGGCTGAAATGGATGATCGAGATGTGGAGATTAAGGGATGATAGGTTGCAGGAATTCTGGTTTATCAGCAGTGAGAGGCGGTGTTTAATTTGTAATAATGTAAGAGCCAGGGCCAGAGGTATTTCTCAGGAGGACACCATGGTTGGCACCTCCTACTCTTCCCACCTGCACTGCTGAACTCTAACCATCACACAATTCAAGTGTTATATTTTGGAACTCTGCTGCTTTTATTTTTAGTTTGAGTCTCCAGGACCTGCTGTATACACTTTCGGCTTACATTCAGCACATTGATTTTAAACTTGGTACTTGGATTATCCTTTAAAAATGCTTGCTTGCTAATGGTGAATCCTTCCTCTTTGGCCTTCCTTTTCGTCTTTCATTTCCTCCTGCGGAGCAGGTACCAAGTACTATATCTTTATGGTCAGTTTGTTTAGCTGTTCATTTCGGTTACTCGTTTTTTTCTTGGTTTCCTGCTTGTGTTACTGTTTGCCTGTATTCAGCTTTGGCGCATGTAGGTTCTTGTTTTTTAAACCGATCTGCTTTTCTAAACCAGTGTAAACGTGGAAATTCACATAGCTTTCTCAAGCTCCCATTCCTTGTAAGTGACACTGCAACCGAGACCTTCTTGCGCCTCGTGTATTTTTGTACATTGCAGACCAAAGTGTATGAAGCTACTATCTTTCAATATTTCTAAATCCTTGGCATGCCGTTGGCCATCATAATCACCAACGTTGTAGGAGGTTGTACGTGAATACCGAACTACAAAACTCTGCATTGTAGGCGCCATCTTAGAAAGGTAAATACTCGCAGCATATAGGACAGTCACATGCCTCCAATTTAACACTTGCTTATGATTTACAAATTAAAAGTCCAATGCCAAATAAATTGGTAAACAGCGAACGAGGACTGATCCTTGCATAAGAGTTTTTGCACACCACGAACAGCTTTTACTTTTGACCGCTTTCATAAACACCTGGGAGGTGGCACTACGATGACACTTACTGGTGACACTGAAAAAGGACTTAAGTAACACATGCAGGCTGCAGAACCCATGTGCCTGATCTTTTCTTTAGTCGGGTTATTGGTGTTCTTTCACCAATCCCGGGTGGGTTTATGGACCTCGGAGAGAGCCCGGTGTGTGGGGAAGAAGCCGTGGCTCAGAGCGGAGACACTGGATGTACAAAGTGTTTTTAATGGTAATTGAAGAGAGAAAGTCCATTTGTTAGACCAAAATTTTAATAGTTATCTACTTTGCCAATTTCCTCTTAGAGCGTGACCATACATCATCCCAATGTCAGGAAGGTATTTGTTAATACCTTCTTAATCCCCCCATCCCTCCCACGAAGCCACGCCCCTGCTTAGAACACATTCCTCCCCCCTCCCATGGCATTGATGCCCCTTAATGAAAGAGTAAAACAGTTGACAAGGCTTTAATACAAAACTCTGTGAGTTCATGATCGCTGTGGTTTCACAAGGTAATATGCTTCTGTATTCAAATGAAAAAGACCAGCAACAAGGCCTCATGATGTAGAAAGTAATGTGTTTACAATCCTGCTCTGCATAGTCTGCAGTATTCAATTACCTTTGCACGCCTCATGAATAGTCGCTGTTTAAACACAGGTATATCAAATCACAAAAAATGAATACCAGCTACACAACACTAATCCCTTTTCTTCCCAGAAGAAAGGCCACCTTTACCCTACACTTTGCTGCCTTTAGCTTCAAATGCACACATTCTGGGGTGATACAGTAATGTTCTGGCGTGAACCTGAGCCGTTACTACCTACTTCCTGCTTGCTTCCAAAATGGCGCTCGCGTTATGTGCCGTGCATTGGTGTGCCATCTCACTCATCTAAGCAAAAGGAACAAATGATGGACTTGATGCTGAACAATGCATACATTCACCCTCAGTCACAAAGATCTCACTCAAGTAAGCGCCCTCAGAGATGCATTCGCTTCTCCCAGGCAGCTCTCGCAGCCTCCTCTTCACAGACAATGAGTCTGAAAGGCCGCAGACCACACATCCAGTAGAGGCTTGGTCCAAGCACTTCAAAGCACAGAGACACCTTCAAATGCTCCCTTACTGCTGCTATTCTCAGTCTCTTGAAAAGGTTAAAGTGCAACTGTTTGTTTTCAAGCTGTCATAATGGCTCATCACTCTGTAAGGCAAGTGAAGCATTTGTGAAACTTCACCCAAACCTAAAGGGAAGATTCACTTATTTACACATTCTTTCATCCATCTTGCCAATGATGTGGGGGGGGGGGGTCTTGCATTCTACCCAGACGACACAGGAACTCGGTTACGCTGCCAATATGGCGGTTGTGCCGGTCCCCGGTGAAATGTCCCTCCCGAGGTGGGGGAGGCAAGTCCCAGCGCTGATGACTCACGGGTGTCCCGCCCTCCCCGCCCTCGCTCATTGGCTAAGTGGTGCTTGCCCCGGAAGCAGTTCAAGTGCTTCCGGGGCAAACGCGACACGAACGGTCCCGGATCTCGCCGGGACACATTCTTTCATCCATCTTGCCAATGATGTGTGGGGGCTTGCCTTCTTCTATTCTTTCAGTTTCCTACTACATGCGTGGAAGCAGGACTCATGACAACAAAGGATAAAACACAGTTTTATCCATCGCTTTTTGATTGGATACTTGTCAGAACCCCTTTCTTAGGGCCGAGGGATGAGTAGGCGCCACTGGGTCCAATCATGGGTGTTGAGGCCTTTTACTTCCGATGTCCCAGGTCGGACCTACTATAGGCGCTGAGTAACTGGCCCGAGTACTACCCCTTCAGCACTTGACTCTCATTGGTAGCGCAGGGCGAGCCGTCCAAGGCTTCTCGGGGTGGGAGGTACGTGCAAGGTTTACACGGGCACAAGAATCAAAGTACGCTGCAGGCTGCTGGATGTCTATGGCGCTTCTCTGCTGTGCAGTAACTCCTCCTGACTCTAGCTGCAGGCTTTGGGTGGCTTCTTGTTTCCAGTGGCAATGTAGATGCTCTGGTTACACGGGTCAAAACCCGCTATGCTTCACTTTGGCATGTCGTACAAGGGTGACGGCACTCGTTCTTGTCAGCTGCCCTCACCTGATATGCGCAGGTCACAAGCAGCAGCACACAGTGTAACAGCCCTTTCAGGTCACTGGTCTGCACAGGGCGATGGCCGTCCATAGCTCCAGCAATGCACAAGGGCGCCAGCCTTAGTCCTACCAGCTATCCTGGCATACGGGGTTGCTGACTTGAGCGGCCTAATCAGTGCTGCGACCCTAACTGGACCGTGAACCTCACACGTCACTAAAGGACCCCCCTCAACAGGATCCCCACTGGACCTCACTCCCTCCAGGTACTCTCTTCCTCTTCCTTCCAGGGTCTCTTATCTTGGCAGGCAGGCAGATGTTGGTGCTCAAGGCTCCAGGGCAAGCGGTCTTGATTCCCCTGGGCGATATCTCCTCGCCCAGCCAGGAGACTAGCATTCCTGGTTCCCCAGTCCAGGTCACAACAGGCAGAAGGGGTGCTGAACATCTCTACGCTGATGTACCAACACAGATTGACTCTCTTGAGCCTCGAGCTGCCCTTTTTATAATCCCCTTTTTAGACACAGGGGTGATTTAGTGTCTCAGTCTTTGAAGTTGAAGCTTTGGGTGCTGCCCCCTTTGAAGTGCCCTCTCCTCTGTCCTGCCCTTTGTCCTTGAAGACATCTGGCACAGCAGGACTGACTCCAGTGACAGCCCCACAGCACAGGCCATGGGTGTGACTAGGGAAATCACACCTGAATGTCACCCTCACTGATATACTCCTAACAAAAGTTCCATACACCCAAGCCCTGCTCCTGTCTCTGCAGTGCTTTCCTTACCAGCCCCGTCATCTACCTGAAAATGTGCTCAGGCCCCACTGACCATTGGCCTTTCCAGGATAAAAAGTCCTTTTGAAGTGCAGCGGAGAGCCTGGCTCCTCCGTCCTCTAGCGTGTATCCCACCCAGCCCTCAGAAATGTAGTCCATCCACAAGCGTCTGGGAGGCTCCACCGCCTCCACGTCATTGCAAGTCCTTGGGTTTCCAACATGGAACTCGCAGCCCTCCATATATGGCGCCACTCACAGGCACAGATACATTACGGCATGCACACGCAAACAAATGGGCGCTGCACAGCGCTACATACTAACATGATGTAGGCCAAGGGCAAGTTAAGTAGACAGGAGGTGATCTTTACCAGGAGGCCCCACTCCAATGACACCGGTGAAAAGGCCTGTTCACTCTACTGATCACTATTACAAAAAACGTATGCAGCCGCCACCCCGCTCACGCTACTTAACTCATGGTAAGGGTAGGAGCCCTTTACCACTAAGAGGGTAGCCCGTCATGGTCCATGAGACAGGCCTAGGTCATGATTCACATGCATGATCTGTGGCCGCCCGTGACCAAACATTGGTACCAAGGGTCCAGATAGCATTGCAGCTGGGGCACTCACGGCAGGGGTACACATCTGTCCTCATGTACAGGAATGCACTGTCCTCAGTGTCACATTTGTACTCCATGCACAGTCTGGATATTAAAATAGATTCTTTTCTCAGCATGAGCCTGATCCCCACACAAAGCCCGCAGCACCTGTTTGAAATAATGAGGCCTTCCATTGGATCACCTCGCAAGGCCTACGCTGCGTTGTGACGTAAGAGGCTGTGAAGAGAAACACACAGACTGAGGTGGAATCTGTCCTTGATCAAAGCCCCTGAAAGGCCGGATCATATGGAGCAGAGTCTGGTAGGTGCTGGGCACACCTCCGAGCCCTATAGGCTGGGCACATCTATGAGGACATGTAGGCACAATGCAGCACAAGAGCGGCAGTGGGTGTGTCCATTCAGTCGCATGACACCCAGTTCCTTCCAAAGGTGGGTGGAGTCATTCACTGTAACGATGAATGGTGAAAACGGAACAGAATTATTGATACGAGAGATCTGTGTCGTCCTCTTGTTCTCATCCTTGGGAGGAGGGTTTGAAAGGATTCAGAGTGGATGCACTCTGGCAGAAACGAGATAAGCAAGCATTGGCAATGCCAACAGGTCTGGCTTTAAAGGAATGATGTATAGTAATGTGAAGCATTACAAGTAAATAGCATGGGAATGGATATGTACGTTTGTGGAAGCAACTGTTGAATTGATTGTAGAATAATATTGGTTTAGATTCAAAGGTCAGATGTAGACGCACTGTTGAACCAGACCTATAAATCCATATAGGTTAATTACTGTCCTCCGTCCACCTGTTCTGCTGCCAGAGACAAACGGCATAAATGATCTGGTTATTTATTAAACTTTAGCAGCATTCCGATGTCATGAGTGTGCCCCTGAAAGTTCAAGCTTAGGCAGCTGAGTTAATAGACAAAGTTATCACAGATGTGTGTAGGGTAAGCACTTTTGTGGTAGAAGCACACAACTTGTGCCCAATGAAAACATGCACTCCTGTTTCCCATCATGTGGGCGGAGCCAAAGCCCCTCTGTAGTGATGCTCATATAATTGTCTGGCAACAGCTGCGCTGTCAAGCCAGACCATAAAAACGCATCAGGCTTGACATGCATGCCACCAATGCTTACCTTTCGATGGCTACTTGAAGGGCACTTGATATAGTGTGAGCTCGATTATCGAAAGATTCTAAGTTCATAGCAGATGAAACCAACCAGCATGGTTTGCCGTGGAAGGGAATGAACATAAATGGACTTTCCTATGGGGAATCTCACTTTTACCATTATGAGCTGGGATACTTTGAAAAGCTTTGATAAGTGAGAAACGCAGTAATTCGGATTGGCCGAGGTGGGGTAACCTGGACAGGGACATTCCCACCGCTTTGCATTGTTTACCATGTTTGATGGTGGGCCATGTTTGATGGTGGTGAGCTAAGCTTCAGATTGGTATCGACAACCCCCCTAAACTTAAGACTGCATGGTAAGAGCTAGTCACAGATTTTAAAAAGAACTAATGGAGCCCAAACTGGTGTGTGCCTCCTTGAGACAGTGCATGGCTGGAAGTCTGTAGACTGGAAAGCAGCTAGACCACTGGTGGGGTGCTTGGAAGCAGAGGAGAGACTGTTGGACCAGTGGGGAAGGACTGTGACCCCCCAGGCCACACAATGTGTGTTTACAAAATGATCAAAGTGAGGGGATCTCCTGGGAGCCCCTAGGGCACATCTGGACACTAAAAACTTTTCGTGTGAAGGTGGCCAGTTGACCAATTGTAATTGGTTTGACATTGGTCTGAGTGAAGATTCTTTGTTGGAACTTGAAAGAGAATGACATAACAGCCCTCACTCACTGGTAGTTGGTGTTCGGATGGAACTCTACAGAGTCTGAACGCTGTGATCTGTACCTACCTGCACAAGGCGACTGACTCTCATCCAGCTCCTCCAGCCAGATTGACGGTAGCCTGGGCTGGGAGTTGTACAGTACTCTTGGAGTAGGAGGTAACTTGCAGTGGCCACATGCACCGCACTGGACCTTTCACTGACTGTCCAAGCAGACTGGAGAAGTGGGGAATGGAACAGTTACTTTGAAGTCCTCCATCTTTTCAGCGAGTGGTTCAATTATTGCCATTTTGGCCTCATTCTTCCATAAAATACTTTCAATGTCATTATATTGGTGTTGAGTCTTTAATGGGTGTTGTTTTTATTCAAGTGTTGTACAAGCACTGCTGCTCCTTAATGCACACTCTCTGAAGCAGCCTCCCTCTTGGTCCCATACTAGTAAGGGATAGACAAGTGTGTCTACAGACAGACAGTGCTTAATTGGAGGCGGTGGTTTCCGGTGCTCAGCACCAGCACTCAACTGTCAACACTTGCACTTGTGTCATAAGGTGGCACAGTCTGAGATGACCACAACAACAGTCAATTATTAATTTGATATACATTAAAATGACTATTACCTGCCTCCCAAACCATTCTTATAGCTTTGGAATCCTGAAATAGTCCAAATTGTAAAACTTACAGGAGTGTGATGGTTGGTAGTTGTGGTGTTGCTATGACTAGCAGCATGGGAGGGGAAATGTGTGGTGCCAGCTGCAGTGGACTCCTCACGACAGCTCTGGCACCTATTTCTTTACGAATTAAGCACTGTCGACAGAAACAGTGGGGCTTATTTATGAGAGCCCCGCATCACTTTTGCATCACTTAAAGTGATACATGCGTGACACAGGGCTCTGAAGCCACGCAAAGCCACCCTGTGAGTGGCCTCATAAATCATGAGCAGGGCAACGCAGTGCAAATCGCTGCATTGCCTTACTCTGTGCCCAGGAGGTGTTACCTGGGCGTTCTTGGTGGGTATTCGCATGCAACACTCATGGAATTTGATGCCGGCCACAGATTTAAAAAAGTATGTAAACCGGGGGAAGTGCCAAATCTCTACTCCTCCCTGGTTGAGGCGTAACAAAGAGAAATACCTTTATTTCTAGTTTTTTATCTTTCTATGTATGCTGCCTTCTGCAGCGCACATAGAAATAGGAAAATATTATTATATGGTAAGCAAATAGCTCTGGAAGGACAGAAGAACTGGTAAACAGTCAGTATGAACCTCAGCTGAGGTCTGCTACAGGTGGGCCAGACCAGTTACACTTTAGGTTAATGATTCAAGGATTGGAATGGATGGGCCCACTTGGCCGCTTGTCTCTACATGTTTTTTATCGAAGCCCAAAGGGGTTGAGATGTGGGTCAGACACCATTGAAGCCAAAGTCTGTGGAGCGATTGCAGGGGCACTCACATGCCAAGCCAATGTCTCTGGAGTGCTGGTAGGGTTGTGGTACATTTTAAGTGTGTACCTCTGGAAGGTTCGTTGGGCTTCGGTGCAGCCCGCTGCACATTCGGTCAATGTGTGCACAGGCAAGAGGGTCTGGGCAAGATTATTCCCATTTGGCAAGTGTCTCAGTGAGTGGAGTGAGGTTTGCAGCCTGCGCATCTCTGGGGAAAGCAGTGGCAGGTTTTCTTTCGAGGTAGTGACTTCTGAAGCATGGGTACCTGCCCAAAGCTCCTTCCAGTGTATTGAACATTGTCAAGCACTTAAATCCATATCGCTTCATTTCCCTTCCTGCCTTGGAGTTCTATTTAATTATTCCAATCTTTACATCTTGACGTGTTGTCCTTGCCTCCTCTACTATGCTGTGCCAGGGGAGATTTATTCTCTTATGCAGTGATTCGCTGGTTTCTCCTACACAATAGAACCAACTGGGGCATTTTTACATACGATACTAGACCTGGGCAGTGTTTGTGGAGTTTAGCTACAGAGAGCCGCGCGAAGTGCCGTTCACGGTGATCCTCCTGCCACTCGAGTAGAAATGATACCATTACCATTGCTAACTTACCATTGGCGAGTGCGAGTGAGGAAAAAATTCAGCAGCACTATGTGGAGCAGAGTTTTCTGCACACCGCGAGGAGCTCGAAGTCCGGAAAACTCTAGGAACAGAGTGGAGTTCAACGCCCAGGCCTAAAGTACGCCACATTGTCGCAGCCACAGGTGAGTCTTCTGTTTTCTTTGTAGTTCTTCCTTGGGTTCGAGATCTTGATTTTTCAGAAGCGTGGGTGTCCTGGGATGTCAGACACCTTTTATTTTTGTTGTGTTGTGTTGTGTTATGTGGATTTGTATGGCATGTGTATCACCCATAAGAGGATCCAGGTGCTTAGCAGGTGGGTTAAGCAGTTGTCTCCTTGGTGAGGTAATTAAAAAACCCAGGTCTTCAGGTTCTTGCGGAACGGAGAAGCACGGAGATGCTATGATGCGGTGATGGAGGGAGTTCCATTCTTTGGGGAAGATATAGGAGGCGGCTCTGACTGTGGCTCTGTGAATGTGGGGTCTGCGTGCCAGTGAGAGTCCGGCTGTGCGGAGCTGCCTGGAAGGTGTAGAGCAGTGTATGCGGCTTTTAAGGTGGACAGGGCCAGTGTTGTGCAGTGCCTTGTATGTGTGTGTGAGCTGTCTGACCCGGGTGCATTTGTGGATTGTGAGCTAGTGCAGTTCTCTGACATGTGGGAGGATTTGACAACAGTGAGGTAGGTTGAGGATGAGCCTTCCTGTGATGTTTTAAATGTTTTGGAGTCTGTTCAGGAGCTTTTTAGTGATTCCTGCATAGAGTGTGTTGCCGTAGTCAAGTCTGCTGATAATCAGGGCCAGCGTAACAGTTTTCTTGGTGTTCTCTGGTAGTCTTTTGAAGATCTTTTTTTAGCTTGCTAAGGATGTGGAAGCAAGTGAAGGTCACTTTGTTTACTTGAGCTGTCATGTCGAGCTGGTCTCCCAGGATGATTCCAAGATTTCTGGCGTGGGCGGTGGGGTTGGGTGTGGGTCGAGGTCAGTTGGCCTCCAGGTGGTGTCCTTAGCCAAGGCATTCCTTCTGAAGATGCCACTTCAGCTTTGTCTGTGTAGGGTTTGAGGGCGGTGGAGTTCGCTCATGTGGTTACTGCGGGCATGTTGGTGGCAAGGTTGTTTTTTGCAGTGGGGACCTCGTCTGACAGGGAGCGTATCCGTTGGTGTTGTTTGCTTAGTAGAGTATGTTGATGTTGCATGATCTGATGAGGTCCGCCAGTGGGCTCATGCGTGTGTTGAATAATGTTGGACTGAGAAATGATCCTGGTGGGACTCCACATATGAGGTTCTTGGCCGCGCCATGTAGCGTGGCAGGTTGAATCATGCTGCTCTACCTGTGAGGATACAGTCTTGGCATGTCATTGTTTTACTATGATCCCTTTGAGATGGGGGGGTGGGGGCTCTTGGAATGCACAATTGTGCACGTCTTGGTAGACCTGTCATTGTCCAGAGAGCAGGAAACCTAGAAATATGTAGTGAGAAAGGATGGAGGACATAGGACAGAATAAAATAGAGAACCAGACAGAGAGATCAAGCAGCAGGAGTGGCAGACCGAGCCCAGTGCTGGCACTGTGGCAGGGGCACCTCTAGCCTGCAGGCATTGCTCTCGAGCTCATCTCATTGATGTAAGCGGGGTTGGTACCATATCTTGGATACTGGGGTACACCATGCCCGGCCCAGCGTTAGCAGGCATTAGCTAAATCAAGGGCGTGTGCCACCAAAGGCTGCAGCCTCCTTTCTGCACCCCTTTGGGCAGAGTCCAGGGCAAGCTCAGGCACCTCCAATCTTGCCCCACCTCATGCTGCATTTCCCCAGAGGGAGTGCACTGTAATTATTGACTCAACGTGTGTCCTGCGCCTCCTGCGTCCCTCTCTGCAACGCCTTTTCCATCATTAGTTGTGCACGGTCAGGCTCTTTCCACTGAAAGGTTTAGAGCAGTGGCAGCCTGCAACTAGAGCATGAGGGGGCAGGAGGCAACACACGCACATATGCACGCTCATACCCATGCATCACATGTGCACACGCACACACATTCACACCCATGCATTCACACGGATACACACCCATTCACATCACGCACTCAAATATATACACATCCGTTCATACATACACTCATGCACCCACGCATCAGCCATTAAATACAAACCCCAAACTTACCAGCTGCAGCATCTCGCCTCCAAAGCTCCAGGAGGGTTGGGACTGCTTCCTCCTCTCATTGGCTGGCCAGGATAGGAGGCTGCCGTCCCTTACTCATCACAGAGTGCGATGGGGTCAGTGGGAGAGATCTGACCACTCTGCCCTTAAGGAGGGGCAGCCGCTGTTGTTGAAAGATGTCCTAGTATTGGGGTGAAGTCTAGCGGTGCAGGTTGTCTTTGTCATTGCAGGCACAGGATTCTGAGCATAGTGCAGTAGGGCTGGGGTTGGCGGACTGTAATTTGTGGTCGGAGCACATGCTGTGGAGGGCTGACGTCAGAGCACTGAGTGTCATGGATGTAGTTTGAGTGGTCGCACTGACTGGTGGACGTGGTGCGAGTGGCAGCGTCATGCTAATGTTTGACCTCAGTGCATTGATGCTGGTGAATAAAGTGTCAAACATTGACTCCTGTGGATGTGACCTGTATAGTAGTATTGTGATGGTGGGTGCCAGTGGAGAACGGACTCTTCTGGTAGTGAGATCGGCGGTAACATCGTGTGGGTACACTCCCTCCAGTGGACGGGGTTTGCGGTAACTTCTCATCACTGATTGATAGTGGAGCAATGACGCTGGTGCATTTTGTTTGAGTGGTAACATGCCTTTGGTGGTTGGCATTGGAGCATTGAGTCTTGGGGAGGTGAGCCACGTGGTAACAAGATGTTAGGGGTTAGCACGTTAACATCGACTCTTGTGAAATTGGCATGTGTGGGAACATGTTGAGCATTGACTCTCGAGTGTGAGATGTGTCACAATATGTCTGTTGGTAATATCTGAGCACTGCCTCTTGTGGCCATGAGGCAAGAAGTAGCATAATGTCACTAGCTGCCATCGAAGCATTGACTGGTGGGTGTGGGGTGTAGACGCGGCCGGTTCTTAAGGGCGTAAGGGCCCAGCGCCCACACCGTGCTGAAGACATGAAGAGTGTCTGTCAGACACTTGACACCTGCAGGTGCATGAAACAGGTGTACGGCTGCACCTTGAATAGGCCACGTTATAACGCCTGTGTTTGGAACCCATGCCATTACACAACGCGGTCATTACAACGGCCACGTTGTTACACTGCATACCATTACAACGACTTGCTGGTGGGGGGCGCTGGATGTTGGAATGGTATTTACTATTCCAACTCCAGTCTGTGCTACAGTAGGGAAGGTGTTGGATTTAAACTCAAACACCTTCTGCCCTCTAGAGCAAGTCATTGTAACAGCTTGTGTTGTAATGGCATGCAATGTAACAAGGCAGTTGTTGTAATGACTGCGTTGTAATGGCATGCGTTGTTTCGCATGCGGGGTAAATAATGTTTCCCCTCCACCTTGCACCAGAAAAGTCCATCATGGGCACCAGGATCTCACTGTCTGCACTCTGCCAGCTGAGAAGGGATCTGTGCATTTCTTTCTGGTATCTTGAGCACATACATGAACACGAAATATATCCGAGTTAGTGCGTGTATGGCTGACAACAAAGCTCAGAAACACAGGGAAGTAACTGCTTCTTTGTGTCTCCAGTCCCTGCTCCCTCTTCAGCGTCGCCTGCGTTCTCTGCTTCAGCCTCAGTCGTTTCTGCATCCTCCTCAGCAGTGTCTCCCTTTTAAGCAGTCTCTCACTGCTCACTCTTCAGCAGCATCTTACTGCTCACTCCTCAGCAGTGTCTTGCTGCTCTCCTCAGCAGTGTCTTGCTGCTCAGTCCTCAGCAGTGTCTTGCTGCTCAGTCCTCAGCAGTGTCTTGCTGCTCACTCCTCAGCAGTGTCTTACTGCTCACTCCTCAGCAGTGTCTTCCTGCTCACTCATCAGAAGTGTTTCGCTGCTCGCTCTCCAGCAGTGTCTTGCTGCTCGCTCTCCAGCAGTGTCTTGCTGCTAACTCCTCAGCAATGTCTTGCTGCTCACTCCTCAGCGGTGTCTTGCTGCTCACTCCTCAGCAGTGTCTTGCTGCTCACTCCTCAGCAGTGTCTTGCTGCTCACTCCTCAGCAGTGTCTTGCTGCTCACTCCTCAGCAGTGTCTTGCTGCTCACTCCTCAGCAGTGTCTTGCTGCTCACCCCTTCAGCAGTGTCTTGCTGCTCACCCCTTCAGCAGTGTCTTGCTGCTCACCCCTTCAGCACTGTCTTGCTGCTCACTCCTCAGCAGTATCTTGCTACTCACTCCTCAGCGGTATCTTGCTACTCACTCTCCAGCAGTGTCTTACTGCTCACTCTTTAGCAGCGTTTCTCTACTCACTGTTCAACACTGTCTTGCTGCTCAGTCCTCAGCAGTGTCTTACTGCTCACTCAATAGCAGCGTTTCTGTGCTCACTGTTCAGCAGTGTCTTGCTGCTCACTCCTCAGCAGTGTCTTGCTGCTCACTCCTCAGCAGTGTGTTACTGCTCACTCCTCAGCAGTGTGTTACTGCTCACTCCTTAGCAGTGTGTTACTGCTCACTCCTTACCAGTGTCTTGCTGCTCACTCCTTACCAGTGTCTTGCTGCTCACTCTCCAGCAGTGTCTTGCTGCTCACTCTTCAGCAATGTTTCTCTGCTCACTCCTCAGCAGTGTCTTGCTGCTCACTCTTCAGCAATGTTTCTCTGCTCACTCCTCAGCAGAGTCTTGCTGCTCAATTCTCAGCAGTGTCTTGCTGCTCACTCCTTAGCAGTGCCTTGCTGCTCACTCTCCAGCAGTGTCTTGCTGCTCACTCTTCAGCAGTGTTTCTCTGCTCACTCCTCAGCATTGTCTTGCTGCTAAATCCTTAGCAGTGTCTTGCTGCTCACTCCTCAGCAGTGTCTTGCTGCTCACTCCTCAGCAGTGTCTTGCTGCTCACTCCTCAGCAGTGTCTTGCTGCTCACTCCTTAGCAGTGTCTTGCTGCTCACTCCTCAGCAGTGTCTTGCTGCTCACTCCTCAGCAGTGTCTTGCTGCTCACTCCTCAGCAGTGTCTTGCTGCTCACTCCTCAGCAGTGTCTTGCTGCTCAATGCTCAGCAGTGTCTTGCTGTTCACTCTTCAGCAGTGTCTCGCTGCTCACTCCTCAGCAGTGTCTCACTGCTCACTCCTCAGCAGTGTCTCGCTGCTCACTCCTCAGCAGTGTCTCGTTGCTCAATGCTCAGCAGTGTCTTGCTGTTCACTCTTCAGCAGCGTTTCTCTGCTCACTGCTCAGCAGCGTTTCTCTGCTCACTCCTCAGCAGTGTCTTACTGCTCACTCTTCAGCAGCGTTTCTCTGCTCACTGCTCAGCAGTCTCTCGCTGCTCACTCCTCAGCAGTATATCCACTGCTGTCTCCCCAGCAGCTCGGCTTCGCTTCATGATTCTAAAGTGATTATCAAGACACCTGCTTTTCCATTCAACTTTGACTAAACCTTCCGTCTTCCTTCATTAAACCAAACGTATCCGCCCCGCTCCCCCCTGGGGCTGCAGATCTGCTGCAAAGTAAATGAGGGCGCAGGACTATCCTCCAGCCTGCAGCTCTCGGATCTGCACAGGTCTCTTCAGGATGATGAGCCGAGGTGGAATGGATGTGCTGCCAGGCATAGGACGCTGTCCTGCACTCAGAGCCAGACAGCAGTGCCTATGTCGCCCTCCTCCTTTCAGCAGCATCCTCATGAACAGGGCTGCTCCACCCCGCAAAGAGCGTGGGACAGCTACTCCTTCCTCAGAGAAAGGGCTCCAACACCCTCCGAAGAGCTAGGGGCTGCTACAGCTTCCTCAGACACAGGGCTCCAACACCCTCCTAAGAGTTAGTGACTGCAACACCTTCGCCAGAGCTCCAACACTCTCCGAAGGGTCAGTGACTGCTACACCCTCCTCAAAGCCAGTGCTCCAACACCATCCTAAGAGCTGGTGACTGCTACTCCTTCCTCAGAACTAGAGCTCCATCACCATCCTAAGATTTAGTGAAAGTTACATTCTCCTTAGAGCCAGGGCTCCAACACCCTCCTTGGAGCCAGGGCTCCAATGCCATCCTAAGAGTCAGTGACTGCTACCCCTTCCTCAGAGCCAGGGCTCCAACACACTCCTAAGAGTTAGTGACTGCTACACCTTCCTAATGCAAGTGACTGCTACACCAACCTCAGAGCCAGGGCTCAAACACCCTCCTAAGAGTTAGTGACTGCTACAACCTCCTCAAAGCCAGGGCTCCAACACGCTCCTAAGAGTTAGTGACTGCTACACCTTCCTAATGCAAGTGACTGCTACACCAACCTCAGAGCCAGGGCTCAAACACCCTCCTAAGAGTTAGTGACTGCTACAACCTCCTCAAAGCCAGGGCTCCAACACCCTTCTAAGAGTTAATGACTGCTGCACCTTTCTCAGGACCAGAGCTTCAACTCCCTCCTAAGAGTCAATGACTGCTACACTTTCCTCAAAGCCAGGGCTCCAACACCCTCCTAAGAACTAGTGACTGCTACACCTTCCTCAAAGCCAAGGCTACAACACCCTTCTAAGATAAGTGACTGCTAAACCTTCCTCAGAGCCTGTGCTCTACCACCCTACAAAGAGCTTGCAGCTTCTACACCTTCCTCGGAGCCAAAGCTCCACCACCCAGCAAAGAGCTAGTGAGTGCTACATCTTTCTCATAGCCAGGGCTCCAACACCCTCCTAACAACTACTGACTGTTGGAGCCCTGGCTCTGAGGAAGCTGTAGCAGTCACTAACTCTTAGGAGAGTGTTGGAACCCTGGCTCTGAGGAAGCTGTAGCAGTCACTAACTCTTAGGAGAGTGTTGGAGCCCTGGCTCTGAGGAAGCTGTAGCAGTCACTAACTCTTAGGAGAGTGTTGGAACCCTGGCTCTGAGGAAGCTGTAGCAGTCACTAACTCTTAGGAGAGTGTTGGAGCTCTGGTTCTGAGCAAGCAGTAACACTCTCCTAAGTGTTAGTGACTGCCACACCCTCCTCGGAGCCAGGGCTCCAACACCATCCTAAGAGCTAGTGACTGCTACAGCTTTCTCAGAGCCAGGGCTCCAGCACCCTCCGAAGAGTTAGTGATTTCTGCATCATCCTCAGAACCAGAGCTCCAACACCATCCTAAGAGCTAGTGACTGCTACACTTTACTCAGCAAAAGACACACAACTGATGGATGGAATGCAGAACAAATCAAAACATTCACCCCCAGTCAAGAGATCTGGGTTGAATCCATCATTCTTTTGCTCACCATGCCATCCCAGTTTAGACCTGGCCATATGCAAATCAGTCTTGACCCTGTGCCTCATGGGAACAGTCCAGCCCGAACTGCCAAGCCAGGTCCTCCCTGGGCCGGAAACAAGAATCCTAGGACCGGTTTCGGGCTTTCACCCCTCTTCAGCCAGGATAGCTTGATTCCAGTGACACAGTGAGCCCAGGACCCACGTCTGGGCATACCTGGCGCACTTAGGGCGAGAAGTCCATCAATTGTGTGTCTTTTGCTTTCTCGCCCTAAGTGCGCAGTGGACAGTGGGAGTAAACTCCCCAGTGTTTGGGGAGGGTGATGTTTTAAGGCAGAAGCTAAAATAAGACCCCTCCCCACCCATGGTCAGTGTTGTGAGACGGGTCTTTATACATTGTGTTCCATTCTTGGATGTATTTACCCTCCCAGAACTCACCTTCCATCTGTTCATTCAATCAATGACACCTGCAACAACGTCTGCCATCTCCATCAGTCCAATCAATGACTGGACAAGGTTCTATCATGAAATGTGTTCTAAAAGACACCGTATTTGTATTTTTGTTCTTATCTTTTGGGGATGACTAGCTGAAGCCCCCCTTCCAGTGGTCAGGGTTTCTCGCACACTACGGGCAGTATCGGGGCCTGTCAGGCGTTGCCAGCCTTTTGTTTCGAAGTCTGGCGCTGTGTATGAATGAATGAATGAATGAATGAGTGCGAGGGGATAACTCCCGTTCAGGAGTAACTCCCGCTACCCGCCAATTAACTGGTTCGAGGAGAAAATGTCTTTGCGACTTTTGTAGTAAATCCAGTGCTTTAAATGGGCCGGTACTCACCGGTACTGAGTACCGGCACTTCCAAATTTTCTAGCCGTCAGTACCGGCACTTTTCTTGAGTCAGGGAGCGCACCGGTACCCTGATTGATGCCACGGGAGGCTCGGGTTCGGTATCTCGTTCCAACGCAGGACAGATGCTGCTCTGGTTCCGGATCTCGCAATCGCACGGAGCCTGTGAAGCAGACTTTTGCAGGGACGCTGCTAAAGTCCAGGGGCGCCCCTCTAAGTTTGTTGCAGTTCATCAAGATAAATAATGCAGAGTGCAGAAGTTTGACAAAAAAGTTTTGATCTAAGGAATATACTGTGGCTCATTGAGCAAAATACATGTCTAAACAGTCTGCCCAATGGAGGGCGGGATTCAGTTGAAATTTGGAACTATTCCAAAAATGTCCCGAACTGGAAGTATTGTGATAGGGAACTATTCCAACAATGATACTGAGCGTAAAACGTTTGTAAACATATAGTGAAAAACTTGCCACAGTTTTACCATTAGAAACAATGCGTTATGCACAGGTATTCAATTTATATGTTGAATGAGATCACTAAAACAAGAAAAAATGCACTAAATTCTACACAAAAGGTGGTGGAACCAACAAAACGAGGTGTTTTCCACATTTCACACTACATCACTCACAATACAAAGCGTGTAACCAAATGGAAGTGATGTAATCATGTAGAAATTGTATTTTTTCAATGCGAGAAGGCAGCGCTTTATGTACCCGTGAGCAAGGTTCTTATAAGACTGAAACGCGTTGGTCTGTGCTGTGTTGCCCCAGTTATGAAAATTAACAGAATTGGACCCTGATTATATCCGTGAGTGCTTTTGGAACTTCTCCTGTTGGAGAAAATCGTGTATTTACAAACGGCTTGGCTCTGCCGCAGCATGTCTTGCCCTTAGCCCCGCCCCTAGCCCCGCCCACTTGCCACACCTCTAGCTCATTTTAATGAGTACCTGCACTTATTTTCCCATTTAAAGCACTGAGTAAATCCCAGCTCCTGCAAAGCGTTGTTTTATTCGAAGGAGTGGCCTGCGGGAAAAAATGTGCGACACTGCATACCGGCGTCATTTTCTGACTCCTCGCATATTTTGCTCAAAGCAAAATCGCGCAAACAACGGAAAATTATGCAAGGATAACAAAAATGTGACAGGGCCTATGGCGGGCAGCACGCCGGCATCTCCCGTCCTGCGCCTCTCCCCAGGGGGGGGGCAGCCTCTAAAGGTCACTGCCAGCCTCGGAGATGGGGGCTCTGGCAGCACTGATGAGGAGAGACGGGTCAGCGCCGCCCCCCAGGGGTGGGCAGTGTGCAAACGAGGGGAGGCAGAGGCGCCTGCAGGGGGTAGCTTGGTCAGTGAGATGGGGGGAGGGGGCGGGGCGGAGAGGGTGAGCATAATGATAAAATACAATAAAGGACAAGCAGGGCGCATGTGTGGGGATTAAGGGGCAGTAAAGAGAATGCAGATTGGTATGGGTACTAAGTGAGAGAAAACACAGTATTTTGTAAATTAACCAACAATTTTAAGACTTTCAAAACGGAGAGAGGTACACAGTGTGCATTGTGTTCGGTGTGTATGTCAAAGTTCATATTGAAATCGACAGACACATCACCATACCCCCATACCCGACTGAAAGCACCTCTACTCAACTATTTACCAGAGAAGAGATGTATTTGAGCGGATATAACACCCCAACCCCCCCCCCCCACCTAAGCTACGCCCCTGGGTGTCAGGCATCCTCAGACAGCACCGCACGCTAGGTTTGTTTGCGCCCCACTCTAGGTTTGTTTGCGCACACTTCGGTTGCATGGACATCCTTCACACACACACACCCTGAACAGACATCCTTTTACTTCACACACACCCTGAACAGACATCCTTTTACTTCACACACACCCTGAACAGACATCCTTTTACTTCACACACACACACACACACACACACACACACACACACCCTGAACAGACATCCTTTTACTACACACACACACACACACACACACCCTGAACAGACATCCTTTTACTTCACACACACACACACCCTGAAGGGACATTCTTTCACTTCACACACACACCCTGAACAGACATCCTTTTACTTCACACACACACACACACACACATACCCTGAACAGACATCCTTTTACTTCACACACACAGACACACACATACCCTGAACAGACATCCTTTTACTTCACACACACACACCCTGAACAGACATCCTTTTACTTCACACACACACACACATACCCTGAACAGACATTCTTTTACTTCACACACACACACCCTGAACAGACATCCTTTCACTTAACACACATGCCCTGAATAGACATCCTCTCACTTCACACACAGCATCACCCCACTCATCCACACGAACGCACACACCACCCATTCCACTCATCCTCACACCGCCCCACGCCATCAGCACACACAGTGTCTTCCTGAGCCTCTGTCAAGGACAGAAGACTCCCAAAACAGACATCTGAGGACAAGAGCTTTGATGTATCAATTAGCCGCTAATCTTTACTTTTCATTGTAAAATCGGTTCGTACGGCTCCGAATTATTCAGAGGACAAGATGCAAACTTCCTGAATCTTCACCAATCAGAGTTATTCAAATACATCTTTCAGATCCCGCAGTTTGTATCTCAAGCACAAGTACGTCTGGAATTTGGGCTATTAAACCAGCACCCAGTCAGACAAGCAGCAATATTAAAAATGTGTCGGAAACTAAAAGCAGCACAAGAGGATTCCTTGATGGGGCACTGTTGGATCGAAGTAAAGAATCAAACAAAGGGGAAAAAAGCCTGGAACACAGTCCTAGAAGAAGCATTGGTGACCCTTAAAATGCAAGAAGCCTGGAATACCAACTACAGCTTTGCAGCTTTTAAAAAAATAGCCAACAATGCGGCAAAACAAAAAGCCTGGATCACAGATAAAGCCGCCCTAGCGAAGAAAAAACACGGCTGGACGGTATTAGCTTCATATGAGAGACGCTCCTCACAACCAAACGTAGTCAACCATATAACAACAGCTATTCAACAACGCTACTTCGAACTCGGTTGGGGGCTTTTATCTCAAAAGATCAGGTTCCAGTATGGAAACAAACATGGCCAACAACACTCGGCAGACTTTGCGGCCAAGCAGAAGAATCTCTGATTCATTTACTGTGCATTTGTCCAACTGTGAATAACATGAGACGTTATTATCTATTACAAGCATTTCGTACATATCAAATTAGATCATGTCGGCCAGCAGTAATGTTAGCACTGAATAGCTAATTGTTACAGGTAGCATGCAGGGCCACCAGATTCATGCAGAAAGTCAGTTTCTTACTAGAGAAATCTGAAAAATAGCACTTTTTTTCAATCTCTGGCTATGGGAAAAGAATGATGCCGAACTTTACAGTTTTCTTCCCTCCTGACATCATTTTTTAATATTTCGTTTTATTATGTAACCATTATATCGTTATCTCAGGATCTGCACACCGTGGCATATTACAGCGTATGAAATCAGATGTGTATAACCAAAGGACCGAGGTGCAAATTACAGCACAGCACCGAATTCAACCTCAATTTTGTAAATATGATAATATATTTTACCTGTGCATCCTTTTTTACCTTTTAAACGTTATCTGGATGATTTTAGCACAAAAATTGTAAAGGTTTTAATTAACTATATACAATAAAATGTACTTACTTACGTTTCAGTGCCCTGCCTGATGGAGAGATTTGTTCCTCGTGAGTGCTGGCAATGTGCGTCCTCACTGCACACACCCTCGACACACGTGTCCTCCCTATACGCACCTTCCATGCACACATCCTCACTGCACACACACACTCTGTGCACTCATCCTCGCCGCATACACCCTCCGTACATGCATCCTCGCCACACACGCACTCTGTGCATGCGGTGCAGCTTTAGCGCTGTTGGTGCCCAGCACAACAATCATTTTTGGTGCCCCGTCCATGACCACCTCCTCAGATTACCTCACGACCACTGGGCAAAAGTGTCCCTAATCTCTCAATCGTCCCTCTCTCACATATATTTCATTTGTTTTAAAGCGCTGGTGAAGGCTGACTTTACTAATGAGAATGTATATCTACCCAAAAAATACTTTTCAGCAACATTAGGAATAGATAATGAAAGACTGGGGAAAAAACAGAATGTCCTAACCTATTTTATGCAGTTTGCATGCAGCTCTTTTATTACAGTTTGTGACAGTCACTGTTCTATATTAGGGTTGTATCTTCTGAACTGTGGTAACAAAAGGATCTCTGTGACAAAAGCAGTGGTCCACTGAGCTATCCACATAAAATTCTGATCTAAGATATGCACAGTTCGCATTATTTGCAAAAGGCATATTAACACTCTGCACTACTTTATGGCAAGTCAAAACTGCCCTGACACAAAACTTGGATCTCTCTCTCTCTATCAGGAACATTAATCACAAGAGTTATCTTGACATTTTTAGTGCTGCCTGAATACTGGAGGCACAGGGAACTCAATTAAGATCTTTTGAAATCATAAATTATTGCTAACACAGCAACACCCCCCCCCACGGCACTCCCCCCTCCCAAGAGGTCAGCACCCCCTGCCCAGGCCAGCGCCCAGAGTGGCCGCACCGGTCGCACTGCCCTAAAGTCGGCCCTACGTGCACACATCCTCGCTGCATATGCCCTTGATGCATGCACCCTACCTGTACACACCCTCCAGACATGCATCCTTACTGCACACACCCTCAGTGCATGCATCCTCACTGCAAAAGCCCTTCATGCATGCACCCTGCCTGTACACACCCTCTAGGCACGTATCCTTGCTGCACACACCCTCCCTGTACACACCCTTGTGCATGCATCCTCACTGCACATGCCCTCTGTGATTCCATTCTCGCCGCACACGCCCTCAGTGCATGCATCCTCACTGCACAGGCCCTTGATGCACGTGCCCTCACTGCACACACCCTCAGTGTACTCATCCTCCCCACACACACCCTCCTTGCCCATACCCTCCATGCATGCATCCTCGCTGCACACACCCTCTGTGCATCCATCCTAGCTGCACACACCCTCCATGCACTCATCCTCACCCCGCACACCCTGCAGAATGCATCCAACGTAGAAGTAGCAAATCATCATTCATCATTGTTTATGTGCAGGGAGTGACACCTTCCTGCACATAAACAATCATTAATGGCAGTTTGCTCCTTCCATGTGTGCTGAAGAATGCGGCACAAATAGAAAAAGTTTGGGGCACTGCCTCAGATGTACACCTCCTTGTAAATCTGAGGCAGCGTCAAAAGCAATGGGTGTTTTCGGCGGAACGCTCACAGCAACACCCACGGCACGCCCCTTTCACACTAAGTGATGAGTGTAAAAAGGCCTAATTTACAAGGTGGCATGAAGCCTCAAAACGTAGTTTAACGCCGCTTTGTAAATATGGAGAAGGACATATCGCCCCCAGAATGTCACTAACAGTGACGTCTGGTGGCGATATCCCCTTGTAAATATGTCCCATTGTTTCAGAGAAATGGAGGTAAACTGAGCAATGGCCTCGAAGCTCCTGCCCACCTCATTGTCCTCTGTGGGAACTGGGAGAGAACAGGAGCCTCAGGTCCCCAGGGGGAGCAGAGCACCTGATGATTTGACCTGAGAATAAACATTGGAATCAGGGCCTTTCAGGTGAACATGGTCCTCAGTTCTCAAAATGACTCTCCTATACTAAGAAATGTTTCATGATGTGGGCCACTTTTTAGGTCTCGTGCCTAGCGTTGAAGTGTGTAGCACTGCTCGCGCAGGGAGAGACCTCATGTAGGGGGTTCTGAAAGCTGACCACACGCTTGTGCGTGTGCTTTTGTTTTCGTCAGCTGCTATTGAGTCTTTGTAAAAAAAGGCAGCACGCCATTGGTGAAAGGCGTGTGAATGTCCCAGCTTCTTTCTAAATGTAACCGCCCATTTCCCAGTGGTGTCTGTTACGCACACCAGCAGCACAGACAACAGCCTCCCTCGTCCCCGCTCCTCTGTGGTGCGCGCGCACCTCTGGTTTCGATTCCCGCTTCTCTGTGGTGCGCGCGCACCACTGGTTTCGATTCCGTGCTTATTTTTCTGCATTTAGTCTACAACATTCCTGTCTGGGTTGTTTTGCTGATTAGATAGGGTTAATGTTCCAGCTGCAGCGATCTCCGTGTCCTGACGGTTTCAGGGTTCCACCTATTGCGCCACCTCCTCTTCGGCAGGTAGGGAGTAAGAGAGTGCTGAGTGCAGCGCACTGACTGAGGCAGATCTGCTCCGGGCGCCTGGGAAATGTCGCTCGTGGAATCGTGGCTGGTGATGAAAGGGTCAGACTGAAGCACATTGCCTCTTCATTAGATTGACCACCCGTGCCAGTTTACACTGCCCACGAATGCCTTACCGCCGGTGCCATCTCCCAAAACTACCTGCTGGTGCTAATCTACACTTCCCACCATTGTAACCTCCTCAGAATATTCCCTTGTGTCAGCTGTTCTTCCCACGGTCTACTGGTGCCACCTTCTTATGCTGCCCACGCGGACCCACTTCCATATAGCGCCCACCAGTGCCATCTCCTTACATCAACACTGCCACCTGTAACAGCTCCCCAGAAAGCCCAGCAGTGTTCTTTTTGCACACACCTGCCTGCGCCTACTCACACAGCCCAGCCGTGTCTTTGGTGCATCTCGTTACTCATCGTATTGGTACCAGAGCTCTCCTCTTCATTGGCGCCAGTCCTGCCAGCGTCACATACGTCACCATACCAGCATCTCGCCATCCACCAGTGACAGCCGCTGCCACACTGTTCACTGCTACAAGAACCGCACTTTCCTATTTTACTCATGACTACCGATTCAAGCATCCTGCCTTCACAGGTTTACAACTTATTTCAGTTTCTCAACAGTTTATTCTACAGTGGGAAAAAAACTGGTGCAGCAAGAGGCGAATCACTGCAGTGGAACGCTCTGATTGGCTTGGTGGCGTCACTTCGATTTATGACTGGTGGCCTCTGCTTGTCGCTGGGCGTGTCTGTTTGGTAAGGATCATCGCATCAGTGGCAGCGGTTGACTACTCATGTTTAGTTGCTTGACTTCTGTGCTTCGCGCTCCGGCACGTCAAGGGATCTTTTGTGTGCCATGTATTTTCAGCATATTATTCGTTTTAGGAGTAAATTGAGGAAATCAGCGTGTTTGTTTTCCAGGTTTAAAATGTGAGGAAGTTTAGAAAATGCTAATTTAATATTACGAAAATGCCACTAAAAGTTCGAGCCAGACAGGGACATCTGAAGAATTTTGGGGGCCCTAGGCCAAAAGTATTTTGGGGTCCCCTGTTCGGACAACTTTAGTTTTATGATCCAATTTCAACTCTTTTTTTGGCTTCTTTGGCCAGGCCACTGGCAGTGGGCACACTCGTCCAAATTCTAAATGTTTTTACATCTAATATCCTGGGATAGTGATGTGTGTTTTCAGTATTGTAACACAGCAGCAGCTCACTAATAATACTGCAAATAATCTCTGCGACACCCTCCCATATGTGTCATGTTTTGGTCAAAAAAGAAAAAAAAACACTTTTTCATGGATGTTGCATGAAAACGGCATTTATAACAGGACAGAGTGGGCTCTATGAGGTGGCCCCCTGAAAGGCTGGGGCCCTGGGCCAGAGCCAACTTTACCCATGCCTTAAAATGTCTCTGGAGCCAGGTTTGAGGTCCTTGTAAAACCTCAAGGCCAAAGCGAGCCGAGATTTCATGGTAGGGTATGTGTCCCTCCCAATAGGTAGGGCTGCAGACTCACGATGATCGAGAACAAGCCTACGATCCAGGCATTGGATCACTATTGTGTAAATCAGTGCAAAACATTTCATTTTGTTGTGTCGATAAAATGTACAACATAGATTGGGTCTGTTGTGAAGTGCTAGTAACAAAGAACTCTCTGGACACGAGCTGCTTTTACAGTTCCCGCTTTATTTGGTAAATCTGAAGCCTAAAAGCCTGGGTGTGCGATCCCCGTGGAGCGCTCTTAAGAGAGGGCCTGGCTGAGGAGCAGAGACAGCGCTGAGGGAAGGAGAAGAGAGGGCCTGGCTGAGGAGCCGAGACAGTACTGAGGGAAAGAGAAGAGAGGGCCTGGCTGAGGAGCAGAGACAGTGCTGAGGAGAGGAGAGGAGAGGGCCTGGCTGAGGAGCAGAGACAGCGCTGAGGGAAGGAGAAGAGAGGGCCTGGCTGAGGAGCAGAGACAGCGCTGAGGGAAGGAGAGGAGATGAGATGGCCTGGCTGAGGAGCAGAGACAGCGCTGAGGGAAGGAGAGGACAGGGCCTGGCTGAGGAGCAGAGACAGCGCTGAGGGAAGGAGAGGAGAGGGCCTGGCTGAGGAGCCGAGACAGCGCTGAAGGAAGGAGAGGAGAGGGCCTGGCTGAGGAGCAGATACAGCGCTGAGGGAAGGAGAAGAGAGGGCCTGGCTGAGGAGCCGAGACAGCGCTGAGGGAAGGAGAAGAGAGGGCCTGGCTGAGGAGCCGAGACAGCGCTGAGGGAAGGAGAGGAGAGGGCCTGGCTGAGGAGCCGAGACAGCGCTGAGGGAAGGAGAAGAGAGGGCCTGGCTGAGGAGCCGAGACAGCGCTGAGGGAAGGAGAGGAGAGGGCCTGGCTGAGGAGCCGAGACAGCGCTGAAGGAAGGAGAGGAGAGGGCCTGGCTGAGGAGCAGAGACAGCGCTGAGGGAAGGAGAAGAGAGGGCCTGGCTGAGGAGCCGAGACAGCGCTGAGGGAAGGAGAGGAGAGGGCCTGGCTGAGGAGCCGAGACAGCGCTGAAGGAAGGAGAGGAGAGGGCCTGGCTGAGGAGCAGAGACAGCGCTGAGGGAAGGAGAAGAGAGGGCCTGGCTGAGGAGCAGAGATAGCGCTGAGGGAAGGAGAGGAGAGGGCCTGGCTGAGGAGCAGAGACAGCGCTGAGGAGAGGAGAGGGCCTGGCTGAGGAGCAGAGACAGCACTGAGGGAAGGAGAGGACAGGGCCTGGCTGAGGAGCAGAGACAGCGCTGAGGGAAGGAGAGGGCCTGACTGAGGAGCAGAGACAGCGCTGAGGGAAGGAGAAGAGAGGGCCTGGCTGAGGAGCAGAGACAGCGCTGAGGGAAGGAGAGGAGAGGGCCTGGCTGAGGAGCAGAGACAGCGCTGAGGGAAGGAGAGGAGAGGGTCTGGCTGAGGAGCAGAGACAGCGCGGAGGGAAGGAGAGGAGAGGGCCTGGCTGAGGAGCAGAGACAGCGCTGAGGGAAGGAGAGGAGAGGGCCTGGCTGAGGAGCGGCAGTGCTGAGGGAAGGAGAGGAGAGGAGAGGGCCTGGCTGAGGAGCAGAGACAGCGCTGAGGGAAGGAGAGGAGAGGTCCTGGCTGAGGAGCAGAGACAGCGCTGAAGGAATGTGAGGAGAGGACCTGGCTGAGGAGAAGAGAGTGCTGAAGGAAGGAGAGGAGAGGGCCTGGCTGAGGAGCAGAGACAGCGCTGAGGGAAGGAGAGGAGAGGGCCTGGCTGAGGAGCAGAGACAGCGCTGAGGGAAGGAGAGGAGAGGAGAGGG
The DNA here is from genome assembly GCF_964204655.1 of Triturus cristatus. Taxonomy (NCBI): domain Eukaryota; kingdom Metazoa; phylum Chordata; class Amphibia; order Caudata; family Salamandridae; genus Triturus; species Triturus cristatus. The sequence goes on from NC_140590.1 coordinate 59,660,007, forward strand.
CCTGGCTGAGGAGCAGAGACAGCGCTGAGGGAAGGAGAGGAGAGGTCCTGGCTGAGGAGCAGAGACAGCGCTGAAGGAATGTGAGGAGAGGACCTGGCTGAGGAGAAGAGAGTGCTGAAGGAAGGAGAGGAGAGGGCCTGGCTGAGGAGCAGAGACAGCGCTGAGGGAAGGAGAGGAGAGGGCCTGGCTGAGGAGCAGAGACAGCGCTGAGGGAAGGAGAGGAGAGGTCCTGGCTGAGGAGCAGAGACAGCGCTGAGGGAAGGAGAGGAGAGGAGAGGGCCTGGCTGAGGAGCAGAGACAGCGCTGAGGGAAGGAGAGGAGAGGGCCTGGCTGAGGAGCAGAGACAGCGCTGAGGGAAGGAGAGGAGAGGGCCTGGCTGAGGAGCAGAGACAGTGCTGAGGGAAGGAGAGGAGAGGGCCTGGCTGAGGAGCAGAGACAGCGCTGAGGGAAGGAGAGGAGATGAGAGGGCCTGGCTGAGGAGCAGAGACAGCGCTGAAGGAAGGAGAGGAGAGGGCCTGGCTGAGGAGCAGAGACAGCGCTGAGGGAAGGAGAGGAGAGGGCCTGGCTGAGGAGCAGAGACAGCGCTGAGGGAAGGAGAGGAGAGGGCCTGGCTGAGGAGCAGAGACAGCGCTGAGGGAAGGAGAGGAGAGGGCCTGACTGAGGAGCAGAGACAGCGCTGAGGGAAGGAGAAGAGAGGGCCTGGCTGAGGAGCAGAGACAGCGCTGAGGGAAGGAGAGGAGAGGGCCTGGCTGAGGAGCAGAGACAGCGCTGAGGGAAGGAGAGGAGAGGGCCTGGCTGAGGAGCAGAGACAGCGCTGATGGAAGGAGATGAGAGGGCCTGGCTGAGGAGCAGAGACAGCGCTGAGGGAAGGGGAGGAGAGGGCCTGGCTGAGGAGCAGAGACAGCGCTGAGGGAAGGAGAGGAGAGGTGAGGGCCTGGCTGAGGAGCAGAGACAGCGCTGAGGGAAGGAGATGAGAGGAGAAGGCCTGGCTGAGGAGCAGAGACAGCGCTGAAGGAGGGACAGCAGGAGAGGGCCTGGCTGAGGAGCAGAGACAGTGCTGAAGGAGGGACAGCAGGAGAGGGCCTGGCTGAGGAGCAGACAGTGTTGAGAGGGCCCCGAAGAAGATTTACTAGACAGTCCTGAGGGAGGACAACAGAGGCGAGCAGCGAGCTTGTCTCGGGCCGGAGAAGGAGCCGGCCTCCATGATGAGAGGGCGGCACCGGGAGATGGATGCTCTGCGTCCCTTGGTCTGGCTCTCGGACACATCATTTCTCCGCCGTCCCCTGAACAGCGGAGTTAAAGTCCGGCTCTGCATTTGAAAAACGGAGCCAGCGTGTGAGGGGCGGAACAGGACCAGGGCAAGCGGCAGTTGATCAATAACCAGAGGAACTGAGAAATAGGAGACACTTTAGAAGCTGCGAGCGGACTCAATTAGGGCCGGCCTTGCTCTTCCGACGGGAGCATTGCAGGGCGGTCTGTGGGAGCGCGGGAGTCTGAGGTGTCAGTGAGTATGCGGGTGTCTGTGGGAGCGCGGGAGTCTGAGGTGTCAGTGTGTCTGTGAGTATGCGGGTGTCTGTGGGAGCACGGGAGTCTGAGGTGTCAGTGAGTATGCGGGTGTCTGTGGGAGCGCGGGAGTCTGAGGTGTCAGTGTGTCTGTGAGTATGCGGGTGTCTGTGGGAGCGCGGGAGTCTAAGGTGTCTGTGGGAACGTGGGAGTCTGAGGTGTCTGTGGGAGCGCGGGAGTCTGAGGTGTCAGTGTGTATATGAGTATGCGGGTGTCTGTGGGAGCGCGGGAGTCTAAGGTGTCTGTGGGAACGCGGGAGTCTGAGGTGTCTGTGGGAGCGCGGGAGTCTGAGGTGTCAGTGTGTATGAATGTATGCGGGTGTCTGTGGGAGCGCGGGAGTCTGAGGTGTCTGTGGGAGCGCAGGAGCATGGGAGTCTGAGGTGTCTGTGGGAGCGCGGGAGTCTAAGGTGTCTGAGGTATGTGTGGGAGTGCGGGAGACTAAGGTGTCTGTGGGAGCGCGGGCGTCTGAGGTGTCTGTGTGAGCGCGGGTGTCAGTGTGTCCTTGAGAGTGCTGGAGTCTGAGGTGTCAGGGTGTCTGTGGGAACGCGGGAGTCTGAGGTGTCTGTGGGAGCCCGGGAGTCTGAGGTGTCAGTGTGTCTGTGAGAGCGCAGGAGACTGAGGTGTCTGTGTGTCTGTGGGTGTCTGTGGGAGCGCAGGAGTCTGAGGTGTCTGTGGGAGCGCGGGAGTCTGAGGTGTCTGTGGGAGCGTGTGAGCTTGGAGTCTGAGGTGTCTGTGGGAGCGCAGGAGCGTGGTAGTCTGAGGTGTCTGTGGGAGCGCGGGAGTCTGAGGTGTCTGTGAGAGCGCAGGAGCATGGGAGTCTGAGGTGTCTGTGGGAGCACGGGAGTCTGAGGTGTCAGTGAGTATGCGGGTGTCTGTGGGAGCGCGGGAGTCTAAGGTGTCTGTGGGAGTGCAGGAGCATGGGAGTCTGAGGTGTCTGTGGGAGCGCGGGAGTCTGAGGTGTCTGAGTTATGTGTGGGAGCACGAGAGTCTGAGGTGTCAGTGTGTCTGTGAGAGCGCACGAGACTGAGGTGTCTGTGTGTCTGTGGGTGTCTGTGGGAGCGCAGGAGTCCGAGGTGTCTGTGAGAGCGCGGGAGTCTGAGGTGTCTGTGGGAGCGTGGGAGTCTGAGGTGTCTGTGGGAGCGCAGGAGCGTGGTAGTCTGAGGTGTCTGTGGGAGCGCGGGAGTCTGAGGTTTCTGTGAGAGCGCAGGAGCGTGGGAGTCTGAGGTGTCTGTGGGAGCACGGGAGTCTGAGGTGTCAGTGAGTATGCGGGTGTCTGTGGGAGCGCGGGAGTCTAAGGTGTCAGTGTGTATGTGAGTATGCGGGAGTCTGTGGGAGCGCGGGAGTCTGAGGTGTCTGTGAGAGTGCAGGAGCATGGGAGTCTGAGGTGTCTGTGGGAGCGTGGGAGTCTGAGGTGTCTGAGGTATGTGTGGGAGTGCGGGAGTCTAAGGTGTCTGTGGGAGCGTGGGCGTCTGAGGTGTCTGTGTGATCGCGGGAGTCTGAGGTGTCAGTGTGTCCTTGAGAGTGCGGGAGTCTGAGGTGTCAGGGTGTCTGTGGGAATGCGGGAGTCTGAGGTGTCTGTGGGAGCACGGGAGTCTGAGGTGTCAGTTTGTCTGTGAGAGCGCAGGAGACTGAGGTGTCTGTGTGTCTGTGGGTGTTTGTGGGAGCGCAGGAGTCTGAGGTGTCTGTGGGAGCGCGGGAGTCTGAGGTGTCTGTGGGAGCGTGTGAGCGTGGGAGTCTGAGGTGTCTGTGGGAGCGCAGGAGCGTGGTAGTCTGAGGTGTCTGTGGGAGCGCGGGAGTCTGAGGTGTCTGTGGGAGCGCAGGAGCGTGGGAGTCTGAGGTGTCTATGGGAGCACAAGAGTTTGAGGTGTCTGAGGTATCTGTGGGAGCGCGGTTGTCTGAGGTGTCTGTGGGAGCGCGGGTGTCTGAGGTGTCTGTGGGAGCACAGGAGTCTGAGGTGTCAGTGTGTCTGTGGAGCACAGGAGTCTGAGGTGTCAGTGTGTCTGTGGAGCACAGGAGTCTGAGGTGTCAGTGTGTCTGTGGAGCACAGGAGTCTGAGGTGTCAGTGTGTCTGTGGGAGCGCAGGAGTCTGAAGTGTCAGTGTGTCTGTGGGAGCACAGGAGTCTGAGGTGTCAGTGTGTCTGTGGAGCACAGGAGTCTGAGGTGTCAGTGTGTCTGTGGAGCACAGGAGTCTGAGGTGTCAGTGTGTCTGTGGGAGCGCAGGAGTCTGAAGTGTCAGTGTGTCTGTGGGAGCACAGGAGTCTGAGGTGTCAGTGTGTCTGTGGAGCACAGGAGTCTGAGGTGTCAGTGTGTCTGTGGGAGCGCAGGAGTCTGAAGTGTCAGTGTGTCTGTGGGAGCGCTCACAGGGGGTCTTCAAGAGACATGCACACGCAGCCCTCAGGCTGGGCTTGACTCCCTAGACCAGTGGCCTTCCCTTGGGGTCCACAGACATCTGGAGTCTGCCCTACCAAGAAACACAGAGGCCTTACAGATTCCCCCTCTCTCTCCACAACCCGCCCCTGGGTCCTTGAGTAGTGTGTGTGTCTATCGGTCTCTGTGGCATGAGGGCCTTCTAGACTCTGAGATGTGATAGTCCAACCCCCATCACCCCCTTCGAACCCAACACGAGGGCTGTGTGTGTGTCTGTGTGTGTGTCTGTCTGTGGTAAAATAGGGGCCTTGTAGGGTATTGGGTGCCAAGGGCAGCCCTTTGCTTCAAGCCCAGCACTGGGCTGTGTGTCTTGTAGTGTCAAGCCCCACTTGGGGGTCCCTGGCTGTAATCTCAGAGGGGCCCAAATCCCTCTTCAAGTCCTTGTAAATGAAGAGTGGCAGCAGGTTCAAACACCGGCTAAATAGAAGAAACTATTCTGTAATAAAGTTATTGCTCTTTCAGGCAACTGCGTAGAAAACAGCTCCGACCTGTGATAAAAATGGAAGTAGATCTAATGAGTGGGGAATCCGCATTCTGAAACCTCAGTTGGTTAATGCGATCACTGCAGATGTTTCTGTGCGTCTCCAAAGAGTCACAGCATTGAATCCTGCCTGGTGCACTGGAGAATAGTGACTTGTGTATGTTTATTGCCAGGAGGTCTCAGCCTGTGACAGAAAGCACTGTGAATATGGAAGTCATTATTAAAAAAATAAAATAAATAATACACACAGTACAAGATAGGCTGTAGAAAAAGGAATTAGTGTTGAAGATAAAACATTTGCTCTGGAATATATATTTGAGCAATTCATAATGAGGCTGTTCTAGTGCTAACATTTTCGTAAGAGCCCATTAAAAGAGGGCATTGCAGAGCTCAGCTGATCACCCCCTTTCATTACCTCTCCAAATAATAATACATCTTTGTCACCACGAAGCTTCAGGTGACTTCTTCAGTTGAGGCCCATGGAGCCCCCGAGTAGCCTTTCCTTTTAGGGGTGACCCTCTGTGCACATTTGCGTATCTTTCAGGTGTCTTGAGCTCTCTGCCTATCTTGGCTTCACAGGAGATACAACACCCCCTTCATTGTCAGCCAGGGGCATCACAAGTTCTGCATTAAACCATCCAAGCGCGGTTATTTTTGAACAAGTATGAGAACTTTTTTGTAAAATGAAATAATCCTGGGCATGTTGGTGCCCTTAGATCCCATCCGCGTCAACCCCTGTTCACGTGCAGATGCACTTTCAGGTGAGACGAGGGGGGGGCAGGGAGGAGGCCAGCAGAGTCGCATTCAAACGCAGGGCCCTCATAGTCTCGGCCTCTGGGACCTCAAAGTAAGGGCCCAAGAAAAGAGGAAGGGAGTGAGATCCAGGGATATCCTCAAAGAGATGGCCCCGAGGAGGGAGCACTATGTGAGAGCTGAGTTATTAATATTATTATCGTTAGAGTTTATAATGCTCAATAGTAACCCACATAGGGTTTCCCGGAGCTAGGAGACAATTGAGGTGCAGCCAGAGCCTGTCAACTCAAAACATCGAGGTCTTTCGCTGTTTCCGAAAAGTAGTCAGTGAGGCGCAGCTTCTCAAGAATAGAGGACGGTCGTTCCAGAGCCTAGGGCCCTTGTAGGCAAAGGACCGGACTCCTATACGAGTCCGTTTAACTCAAGGAACCGTGCATAGGGAAAGATCACAGGAACGTAGGGAGCAAACTGGTTGGTAAGGTCTCACTGGTCCGTGGATGTATCGGGGGGGCCATCTCTCGACCTAGCTCTCTGATCAAAGCTCAGGGCTTGAATTTGACCTGTTTCTCCCCCTTAAGCCAATGCAACTCTCGCAGACGTTTTTGGGGGAGTCTGTAGGGCAGCCTGGCCGCCTGGGCCCCTTGCAACCTTCTCATAGAGGCTTTCTCAGCTCCCAAATGGTGGATATTTCCGTAGTCCAATCTAGGTAGAATGAGTGCCTGAATGATTGTCCTTTGGGCTGAGAATGGAAGAATCCAAAGGATGTTTCACAGATATTTCAGGACGGCAGAACAGGTGCCGGCCACCTTCACCACCTGGGGCTTCATGAACAGCTCTTCGTCCAACAAGACGCCAAGGGTCTTCACCTCTCGGGCTGGAATGGGAAGAGCACCTAGGTTTTCAGGCCACAGATGAACAGAGAAAGCGTCCCCAGACTGGTGCCCTGAGGAAGGCGGTGAGACTGGGTGCTTGTGTTTTTTTATAGGGCCATTAATCCCATTAGTGCAAGAGGTGAAGTGACACTGAGGCCTGGAGTATGAGGGGACACTGCACACCATTTATGGCTTTGTCCCAACCAAAAATGAAAATAGGGGATCATTTTCTTTCTAGCATTAGAGCCCACGTTACACTTGCTGTGCAGGGAACAGGACCCAAGGAACAGTGGCGAGACGTGTTTTTTTCCCCTCTTTGGTTTCTACACAAAGGGGCAGACATCCTGGTGTGGGCCTCAGGATTAAGAGTGCTGGCCAGGGGAGCAGCAGAGGAGAAAAGGATGTCAGGATCATTGGTTCTGAAGGTGCAGTGACACCGGGGTCCAGTGGTGTGAGGGGCCTACTAAACCCCAATTAGGGCTGTCTTGCTATCTTTTCTTGCATTAGGGCCCAGTGCACCCTTGCCTTGGTGGTGGTGGGGGGGAAATAAAACAGAGGGGACACCTTATCTTTGACTCAGAGAGATTGTGGGGAGCAGGTGGGGAAAGAAGCGGGCCCGTATTTTTAGCAAAGGGCAGAGACGTCGCACTTCACGAGGTATTGCGAGTCGGGGTGTTGGGGTCCCCCAGCATCAGCTGTGACTCTCTTACTTTACAAGAGGTGCATTAGAGCGGGGGGTGGGGGATGCTTGCTGCACAGAAGGAGGCAACACAGGAAAGATCAACAAATGTTAAAGGGGCAGTGAACTGTTTCAAAATTGGAGTGATGGGGAAAGGGTGAAAGAGGCACAGGAGACAGCCTGCTGCTCAGAGCTGCTGCTATGAAGATGGCTCCAGGTGCCGCTGCTTGGGGACCCTGGGGTGGGAGAGGCTCGCATCAATCCAAGTTTGGGAAGCAGTGTTTTTTGTCCAGCTTCAGTTTATATTTGAAACATCTGCTCTTGTATAAACCTCACAGTTAATGGATTATGAGACAGAGACAAACTACCCTTGAAATAATCTCATAAGCCCCACCCTTTGTGCTTAGCCCCGCCTCTCCCGCTCGCGCAATCCTTACCAGAAAGTTTAGAAGGAAGGTCCGACTTCAAAACATTTTGCTTGGGGTGGGAGGTGGGTGTTGAGCAAAAACGCTTGAATACCTGGCGTAGAGTGTCAGTGGCCTTTCACTTCCTACCGGCTATTGGAATTGGTTTCACTGAAAGTGTTGAACCGCTCCTGAAACAGATATCTGTGTTAAGTGAGACAAAGGCGGTCATATCAGCTCCCCTAGGAATTAAACAAAGCGTTACATTTTGATGCAAATGGGAGAGAGACAGAGGCGGCCCATCCAGTGGCTGAATTGCATAATATGAAACCTGAAAGTCTGGGACCAGTTCTGGTGTCTCCGCTTCATCAAGTTGTGTGATCTTGGACAATTAAAGTGTTTCACTGTGATTTCTTTTTCTTCATCACCACATTTTAGAGCACCTCAAAATATGTTACTTCAGGATGTGCACTAAACAAAAACGTATCTTGTAGATCTTTTAATAGACTAGAATGTTGCTCCATCTTTAACAATTTAGGCTACAGATAAGATGTAAATTATAACAAACTTGTCTCTTGGCTCACTGATGTCATCGTCATCAGGGTGATGGGGGGGTGAATGTTTCTAACTTTATGTTAATAAACTATCACTTCTAATAAATGCCGCTCAGTGCAGTGAAACCATCTATTGTTCTAAAGTAAAACACGGTTGCATGTTAGACAAATGGACTTGCTTGAACTTTGAAGAGTTTTTAAACATATTTTTACATGTCCTGTATTGCATGATTTGCATTTCAAGTATGGTGGTGCTTAACTGGTGTGATGGCTCTTGGAGCGGACTTCCCTGCCTCTACTGCTGGCTCAGCACCGAACTGTAGATGTGTTGTGATTGTGATATCGGAGCTGCGCGGGTTTTTGTAGTCTGGCGTGTCAAACTAAGCGCCCCCCGCCAAGTTCAGTACCGAATGTATGTGTCAGTGTTAGGCCTGGGCGGTGAACTTCACTCTGCTCGCGGAGTTTGTGGAGTTTTCTGCACTCCGTGGAGCTCGCGGAGTGCAGAAAACTCCGCTTCACGGTGTGCAGCAGAGTTTTTTCCCCGCTCGCGATCGCGAACGGTAAGTTTGCGAGCACGAGCTGCTGCTCGGGTAGAATTTGAACCCGAGCGTCAGGAATAACAGCACAAACTGCAGTTCGCACTGCACTCCGCCAGTCGTGGAACTTCGCGGAGTTACACGTAGCAAAACTCTGCGAACTACACCCAGGCCTATAAAATGTCTTTGTGGAGTTCTTAATGAAGCAGACACTTGCAAGTCCATCTCCGCAGTGCTGCCGTTTGCATCCTAGCGTCTAGAAGGGCTGCTGATACCCTTTTTACATCTGTGGAACCCACGGAATCACTACTGTAATTGTCCCATACCGGGCAATTTTAATAATTTGAACCGCAAAACAACACAAAGAATAGAAAAACGAGTATACATGAAACAGATAAACAATTGTAATGGGAAAGTTGAAGCTTTTTAAAATGTGGCTTTGTTTCTAAATATTGAAGTGATATGTTTGTTGGCACTGCACACGTGCATCTCTCGAGGCCAACAAGTGTCCTTGTTAAATTCTGTTTGCTGTACTCGGGCTGCTGCAAAGAATCAAGCTAAGATACCAACTTAATGTTTAGCCTCTGATTTCAAATTCCTTCACATTTACAGAGTATTTTAAAAAGTTACATTTTGCTTTCTTATGTGTATATCTACTTTATTAATTTGCTACTAATATTAATATTTTAATAGGTTTCTGACCCCTGTCTTGGTATAGCAGACTCCAGGTGTCTGTGGACCCCAAGGGAAGGCCACTGGTCTAGGGAGTCCAGCCCAGCCTGTGGGCCGCGTGTGCATGTCTCTTGTAGACCCCCTGTGAGGCCAGTACCACAGTCTGATGCTGGGGTGGGAGACGTTTAGTGTCATATCCGGTTTATGCCTTTGGTGGGCTCACCAGTGTCCTCTGAGGTAGACTGTCAGAATCTACCTCCTGTCCCGGACCAGCTTAGTGCCTGGGACCCTCAACTGCCCACTGCGGCGCCCTGTCCAAGCTCCTGTCCTGCCCGACGACAGAGCTCGAGCTGCCTTCTCACGATAGTCGTGATAGAACACTGATGGACAACCATAGTAAAGGGGCTTCTGTACCTGGGGAGGGAGCTTCGTGCCTGCTTTGCTGATGGCTCCTTAACTTTGGTCAGGCTGGAGGGAGAAAAAAAACCCTCGCTGCCTGCGCGTTGCTCCTGGAAAGCAGGCGACGTGCAGGCGCTGCTGAACGCAGGTGATGTGCAGGCGCTGCTGAACGCAGACGACGTGCAGGCGCTGCTGAACGTGTCCTTTCTGTGGGGCCCAACTTCTTGGCAGGGGGACGGCGTCCACCCTGTGAAAATAGTGGGTGAACACCGTGTGCCTGCGGGTACCCCCGACTCGTGCCCTAACTACATCCTCCCCTTTTCAAGAGATCAATGATTCACTTGGGTCTTTTGAAGACATGAGGGCCTATTGCCTCGGTGCAGTTCCGCCCACAAACTAGGACTTGGAATTCAGTTCCCAAATGGAAGTGGAATCCCTGGTTTAACTCCGAGTTTGAGATCCTTGGGTTAGAGTTGCGCCGAGCTGACCGACTCTGGGTACTAAACATATCCCAGATGCTGAAAGCTGGTATCTACAGAGAGAATTCATATATAAATCCAAACTTAGAGAAGCTAAGGGTCTTTAATATTCTAACCATGTACCATAATTCTGCCAATCTACCCTAAGAACTTATCTCCATAGTTAAAGGCTTAGCCACGCCCCTTCCGTCAATCCTCCATTGATCCGATTGCCTGATGCAATAGTTTTGCAAATTGCCTCTCAAAAAATAGCTCTTATCAGGTCAGATATTAATTGCCTCATAATTTCCGTGGCTTTTGTTGATCCATCTGATGCAGAGAACCTTCCAGCGCCCTCATCCTTGTTTCATTTCCGTCCCATCCGTCCCACCCATCTAGCGCCTTGAGACCCTCACGAGTATGTAGTGCGCTCTATAAATGCCATGATTGATTGATTGATTGTTTGATTGAGAGCTTGAAGTTCCAAAGGTGATCCAAGCATCCTGGGCCTCAGGACTGACTGACATCTGCCAGCGTGGGTCAAGAACTCACTGATCCCTCGCCTGAGTTCCAACTTGACTTGTATATTTAATTCCTCCTTTGGAGGCCGCCGCAGTTAGACCTCTACTTAAGAAACCGCACCTGGACGACAATGAACCATCCGCCTGCTGAAAAATGTCGCTCCTTCCGTACCCGTGTAAGATTTTAGAAAAGATGGCATTCAGACGAATATAAATGTTCATTGACGACTTAGGTCTTCATAACATGTTGGGACCAGTTTTAGAGCTGGCTGGATCTACCAGTCAGTGATGAGTTTCATTGCGCCGTCCACCCCAGAGAAGTCCTTGTTCTTATTCTACTGAACCTCTCTGTGGCAATCAGTTCTCTCGACTATTTTATTCTGCGTACGCGCATTAAGAAAATAGGGGTTCGCAATGAAGCTGTTGGATGGATTCCATCCTTCCTTTCCAACAAACAGTTTGATTCGGTTCCTCCTGTGCACGCGTCACACCAGTCAAACGAGGGATACCCCAAGGATCAGTTTTATATCCACTTTTGCGCAATGTCTGCATGCCCCCCTAACTCATTGGAGTAAAATACTATATTTGTGCGGATGATACCCAACTTCTTTTCAAGTTTGCACCATGTTCTTCTGACACCCTTGTGACTCTTCGTCTTTTGTGGCTGGAGCACTTTCCTTCATTCGCTCCTGGACGGCATTTAATTTCTTAACACTCAAGACTCCCAAGATGCAAGTCCTGGTTTGCAGAAATGTTGTAGATCATTGGAACCACGAGCTCTGGCTCCTTCTGTGGCTCCACCTCCTCACACGGTAAATGTAATAAAATATTTTGACGTCATTATTGGTGCTAATCTTTCACCTCAGCCGCAGATCTTTGCCAAACTGCCCAAATCTGGTTTCTGACATCTGAAACTACCTAAAAAAAAACCTTCCTTTCATCCCTAGCCTATCTCTTGAAATAGTTTTACCACATTCATCCAATCACGGTTAAGATACAACCAGGCGTGTTATCAAGACCTTCTTAGGAAAATGGAACAAAAGTCTTCAATTCATCCAAAATGCTGCTGCCGGGTTATTTTGCGTTCTCCACTCAGGCACATCAAACCCAACTTTTGTTTTCTCTTACCGGGCTGCCAGTTTGTTGGCCAAGAAAACCGGGTTTGGTCATGTATGATCATATGCATACTAGTCATGGACTTGAAGACAATGTGGGGCTCTACTATTGTCTTCAAGGCCGTGACTATTATGCATAAGATCATACATGACTAAACCCAACCAGTTCCTTCATTACACCCCGAGTGACTCCCTTTATTCTGGGCAGTGGTACTTTTCTGGCCCAGGGCTCCCAGGTCAGAACCTCTCCCTGGGGTCAGAAAGCTTTCTTGGTTGCCACAGACAGGAAATCGAATTCTTTACTTGCTACCTTACGATCCGTACCGTCATAAAGCAATTTACTCCTCTGTAGACTTTTATTTCCTCCCATTGTGCAGTGTACTTGGGAGCAAGCGCCAAGAAACTTCAGTATAAGTGCGCACCCCAAACACCCCAAACCTAAACATGCCCTCCGAGGCCTGTTCCATTCGCCTCTGCCCGTCGTCGGCTCTCCTCCTCACACGTGTACTCTCTTTCCTCTGTTGTCACACACACTTTGTTCCTGGCCTTGTCTCCTCATTTCTTTCTATCTGCCCCCTCATTGTCCCTCCTGGCTCCTCTGATTGTCAATACATGGGCACGGCTGTACGACTTTGGACATCTCACGCCGAGAGCGCACATCTGACCCAGATCTTTCTGTCCTGTTCCCCTCCCCTGACTGTTCCTTAACCCGTTCGGTGCGCGCGTCGGCCAACGGCCATCGCGAGCACTACCTGGCTAGTGCTGCGCACGTCCGTTGGCAGACGTGGCCCCGCCCACTTATTAAAACTCCCGCACCACGGCGGAATTTGCGCTGCGGTTAACGGGTTAACATAACATAACATATGTTTTTGTGAACAAACATTTACCCGTGGGCATCTTGGTGCTCAATAACAGATATTTATTGTTACCCAACTCAATGGTACTCATGACCCAACTCAGTGATACTCCTTTTATCGACCTCAGAAGGATGAAAGGCTGAGTGGACGAGCCAGGATTTGAATCTGTGATCATGAGGTCGAACACAGGCCCCTACAGTGGACGCTTTAGTCCACGAAGCCACCAGACCGAGTGTGTTCCAGGTCTGCTTTCCCGCTTCCTTTCCTCCTCCCACTATCCCTTCTTTTCCACTCTTTTCCTTCCGTCCCTCACACAACCCCTCATTCCGACTTTCTCACTTGCCTTTCTCTCCCGTTCAAATTCTTCCCTCCTCCTTTTTCCTCAGTCGCGGCCCAAGCAGGTAAGGACGTTGGTGCGAGGGAGGTGTGGGGGGGATTTTAACAGACGACTATGAGGGAACATTAATTATTTATTTAATTTTTCCTCATGGTCGTCTGTTGAATCTACCCCATACCGGCCCCACTGCCCCACCACTCTTACCTGCACAGGCCGCTCCTGCTTGTCCCTTCTCTTCGGCTCCCCATGCCTTCCTCTTCTGCCCAGGTCCGTCCCTCTCTCACACACCCCTTTAACCCTTCCTTTGCCTTCCTTCCAATCTCCTGGTCTTCCTTCCCTCCTCTGGTCCTCCCTTACACTCCTCTTTGCCAGGGGTTTAGTTGGGCCTGGCCCTGACGGATCAGAGACCCCCATAGATTCAAACCCGACTTTGAAACTGAATCCTATACGGCTCTATAGTCATGTCCTTAAAAGGCAAAAAGCGGACCTATTTGTCAACAAGAATTGTAAAAATCCCACATGAATCTTGTATAGCGCCTACTTTGAAGTGAGTCACCTCCAGTGTAGAAGGGTGTTCACGATGGGGCACGATTGAGAGCTCTGAAGTTGTGGCAGAATCAATGAGAGCAGTGCTTTAAATGGGCAGGTACTGTCCGGTACTGAGTACCTGCACTTCTTTCGTTTGAAAGGGAGAGTACCGGCACTTCTCAGCACTGCTGCCATATATTTAACGGAAGAGAACTGACACTTCTCAGCACTGCTGCAATGCATTTAATGGGAGAGTACCAGCACTTCTCAGCAGTGCTGCAGTACATTTAAAAGGAGAGTACCAGCACTTCTCAGCACTGCTGCCATATATTTAACGGAAGAGAACTGGCACTTCTCAGCACTGCTGCAATGCATTTAATGGGAGAGTACCAGCACTTCTCAGCAGTGCTGCAGTACATTTAAAATGAGAGTACCAGCACTTCTCAGCACTGCTGCAGTACATTGAAAAGGAGAGTACCGGCACTTCTCAGCAGTGCTGCAGTACATTTAAAGGGAGAATACCAGCACTTCTCAGCAGTGCTGCAGTACATTTAAAGGGAGAATACCAGCACTTCTCATCACTGCAGCAATGCATTTGAAGGGAGAGTACCGGCACTTCTCAGCAGTGCTGCAGTACATTTAAAAGGAGAGTACCGGCACTTCTCAGCAGTGCTGCAGTACATTTAAAAGGAGAGTACCGGCACTTCTCAGCAGTGCTGCAGTACATTTAAAAGGAGAGTACCGGCACTTCTCAGCAGTGCTGCAGTACATTTAAAAGGAGAGTACCGGCACTTCTCAGCACTGCTGCCATATATTTAACGGAAGAGAACTGACACTTCTCAGCACTGCTGCAATGCATTTAATGGGAGAGTACCAGCACTTCTCAGCAGTGCTGCAGTACATTTAAAAGGAGAGTACCAGCACTTCTCAGCACTGCTGCCATATATTTAACGGAAGAGAACTGGCACTTCTCAGCACTGCTGCAATGCATTTAATGGGAGAGTACCAGCACTTCTCAGCAGTGCTGCAGTACATTTAAAATGAGAGTACCAGCACTTCTCAGCACTGCTGCAGTACATTGAAAAGGAGAGTACCGGCACTTCTCAGCAGTGCTGCAGTACATTTAAAGGGAGAATACCAGCACTTCTCAGCAGTGCTGCAGTACATTTAAAGGGAGAATACCAGCACTTCTCATCACTGCAGCAATGCATTTGAAGGGAGAGTACCGGCACTTCTCAGCAGTGCTGCAGTACATTTAAAAGGAGAGTACCGGCACTTCTCAGCAGTGCTGCAGTACATTTAAAAGGAGAGTACCGGCACTTCTCAGCAGTGCTGCAGTACATTTAAAAGGAGAGTACCGGCACTTCTCAGCAGTGCTGCAGTACATTTAAAAGGAGAGTACCGGCATTTCTCAGCAGTGCTGCAGTACATTTAAAGGGAGAATACCAGCACTTCTCAGCAGTGCTGCAGTACATTTAAAGGGAGAATACCAGCACTTCTCAGCACTGCAGCAATGCATTTGAAGGGAGAGTACCGGCACTTCTCAGCAGTGCTGCAGTACATTTAAAAGGAGAGTACCGGCACTTCTCAGCACTGCTGCAATGCATTTATTGGGAGAGTACCAGCACTTCTCAGCAGTGCTGCAGTACATTTAAAAGGAGAGTACCGGCACTTCTCAGCAGTGCTGCAGTACATTTAAAAGGAGAGTACCGGCATTTCTCAGTGTTAGAAAAGGTAGACGGACCGGGAGGGTCGGCCGGGGTCAGGAGGAGAGGTCTCCGGGGAGAGCCGTCTCCAGCGATCGTACAGACAAGTAACTTCCCCCCCACAGACAGATATCACACACGGATAAGGTTCAGTGATCTTTATCGACACTTATTTAAGGTACGGTAAAATGGTACAAGGAGGTCTGGACTCAGGGGTCCCCTCGATTAGAGTCTCGTAAGGTAGGGAAGGGGGTAGCGGGACAGTCTATTTACCAATCAGGTAATTCGGATGAGATGGTGATGAGCTCACAATCCTCGAGCTTGGTGGTTAGGTGGTATGGGCCGCGGCAGCGCCAGCAGGTCCCGGTGCGGATGGTCGATACAACGGGCCGCGGCAGCGCCAGCAGGTCCCAGGAAGATGAAGGTTGCAGAGGGCCGCGGCAGCGCCAGCAGGTCCCGGTGAGGATGGTCGGTACAACGGGCCGCGGCAGCGCCAGCAGGTCCCAGGAAGATGAAGGTTGCAGAGGGCCGCGGCAGCGCCAGCAGGTCCCGGTGAGGATGGTCGGTACAACGGGCCGCGGCAGCGCCAGCAGGTCCCAGGAAGATGAAGGTTGCAGAAGGCCGCGGCAGCGCCAGCAGGCAGGACGATGGTTCACAAGAGCGGGCTACGGCAGCGCCAGTAGACCGTCAGGGTTGAGTTCACTCGGTGTCTCTCGACTCCAGGATACAACTGCCTTCCTGCTCCGGAGCTGTCTTAGTTATAGGGCTGGTGCCCTTTGATGTCCGGACCCTCGCACTTGGAGGTCGGAGGGTCCGGGATGAAGGTGTCCAGACACCCAGCAGGGGGTGGAGCCAGCGCCTGGGGGCTGCTGGAGGCGATCGGCACCTGGCGGGGGAAGAGCTCTTGACGCTTCGTTCTCCCATTGACCTGCCAAGTGGTCCGCTCACCTCCTGGGTGGATGGTGGTGCCGGGATGTCGGGGCCGGCCAGGCCCGGGGTTAGGGTCGAGGTGAGGCCACGCGGCCGCGTGGTGCAGGGCCCAAGATGGCGGCTTGACCTGGCCGGGGAAGCCGGTGGGGCTGGACCCCGTGATGAGTAGGGGTCCGAGGGCAGAGGGTCCGTCGGGAGACGGAGTACAGGGGCTTGTCACGGGGGTATGCTGGGCGGGCCGGAGCTCGGGCCCTGTCGTGCGGGGGGGGAGCCAGCCCTCTGTGTGGCCTGTCCAACATGCGTCCCCCCCAGCTGAAGGCGGGGAGAGTCACCCATCTCCTTGGGGACTCTCTTCGTCGAGGCGGAAAAAGCGGGACAGGCCGTCCGCGTTGGCGTGGTCTTGGCCTGGCCGGTGCTCCACAGTGAAGTCCATTCCCTGCAGGGAAATGGACCAGCGCAAGAGTTTTGGGTTCTCCCCCCGCATCTGCATCAGCCATTGCAGGGGTCGATGGTCGGTTTGTACCCGGAAGTGGGTACCGAAGAGATAGGGCCGGAGCTTTTTGAGGGCCCACACTACTGCAAATGCCTCCCTCTCGATTGTGCTCCAACGCTGTTCTCGGGCCAGGAGACGTCGACTGATGAAGGCCACCGGCTGGTCATGACCTTCGGGGTTCAGCTGAGAGAGGACGGCCCCGATGCCGTGGTCGGAGGCGTCGGTCTGTACTACAAATTCCCGACTGTAATCGGGGGCCTGGAGCACCGGGGCGGTGCACAGGGCGGCCTTCAGCTCTTCGAAGGCCGCTTGACAATCAGGAGTCCAGTGGACCCGCTTCGGTTGATTCTTGGATGTGAGTCCCGTGAGGGGCCCCACGATGCTGCCGTAGTCCTTCACGAACCGCCGGTAGTAGCCGGTGAGCCCTAAGAAGGCTCGGACCTCGGTCTGGGTGACGGGGGGCTGCCAGGACTGGATGGCAGCAATCTTAAGTTGTAGTGGGGCCACCAGCCCGCTTCCCACTTGGTGCCCCAGGTAGGTCACAGACCCTTGGCCAATTTGGCACTTGCCGGCTTTAATGGTGAGGCCGGCCCGCTGGAGGGCTTGGAGGACCTCTTGGAGGTGACGGAGGTGGTCGGACCAGTGGCGGCTGTATACAGCGATATCGTCCAGGTAGGCAGCGCTGAATTCTTCGAGCCCTGCCAAGACCTGGTTCACAAGACGTTGGAATGTGGCGGGGGCATTCTTCATGCCAAAGGGCATGACCTTAAATTGATAGTGGCCATCGGGGGTGGAGAAGGCTGACCGTTCCTGAGCCCTGGGTGTGAGGCCGATCTGCCAGTAGCCCGCCGTCAGGTCGAAGATACTAAGGTAGCGGGCGGCCCCCAGCCGGTCGATCAGCTCGTCTGCTCGGGGGATGGGATGAGCGTCGGTCCGGGTGACAGCGTTCAAGCCCCGGTAGTCGACGCAGAATCTCAGTTCAGGGGCGGTGCCGGGGGCAGCGGCCTTGGGAACTAATACAACCGGACTGGCCCAGGGACTGTCCGAGGGCTCGATGACCCCGATCGTGAGCATCTTGGCCACTTCCTCCTGTATGCAGGTCCGTACCCGATCTGGTACGCGGTAGGCCCGGTGCCGGACAGGGGGACTGTCCCCGGTGTCTACGTCGTGCAAACACCAAGGGGTGACCCCGGGGGTGAGTGAGAACAGGGCAGCGAACTGCAGCAGGAGGTCCCGGCAGTCCTGGCGTTGCTCCGAAGTGAGGGCGTCGGAGAGCCGGACCCCATCCACGGAGCCGTCCTTCTCCTGAGTCTTTAAGAGATCCGGGAGGGGCTCGGAGTCTTCTTCTGTACCACTGTCGGTCGCCATCAGGAGGCTTAGTTCGGAGCGCACAAAGTGTGGTTTGAGCCGGTTGGTGTGGAGGACCCGCAGGGGGTTCCGGGTGGACCCCATGTCGACGAGGTAAGTGACGGGGCTTTTACGCTCGACCACTTTGAAGGGCCCCGTCCACTTGTCTTGCAGGGCACATGGTTCGGTGGGGGACATCACCCATACTTGCTGCCCAGGCTCGAACTCAACGGAGGAGGCATTGTGATCATACCACCTTTTCATGTCCTCCTGACTGGCCTCGAGGTTCGCCTTGGCCATCTCCCTGAAGCGCCGGGTCTGGTTTCGTAGGGCCAGGAGGTATTTGAAGACGTCTGGAGGGGTCGTTAGGGGGGCCAACTCCCAGCCCTCCTTCACGAGGCTGAGGGGCCCTCGCACAGGGTGTCCGTATAGGAGTTCAAAGGGGCTAAAGCCGAGGGACTTCTGGGGTACTTCTCGGTAGGCGAAGAGGAGGCACGGGAGCAGTACATCCCACTGGCGACGGAGAGGCTCTTCCAATCCCCCAATCATCCCTTTGAGAGTGCGGTTGAACCGCTCCACTAGTCCGTTTCCTTGGGGGTGATAGGGGGTCGTGAATCTGTATGTGACCCCGCATTGTTGCCAGAGGGACTTCATGTACTTCGATATGAAGTTCGTACCTCGGTCGCTGACGACTTCTCGGGGGAAGCCTACCCGGGAGAAGATCCCCATCAGGGCCCGGCCAACCACTGGAGCGGTCACGGTCCGTAGGGGCACCGCCTCGGGATAGCGGGTGGCATGGTCCACTAGTACCAAGATGAACCTGTGTCCTTGTGCCGTGCGAGGGTCCAGCGGCCCCACAATGTCTATCCCCACCCTCTCGAACGGGGTGGTGACCACCGGGAAGGGTTGTAGAGGAGCCTTAAGCTTCCGGCCACTCTTCCCGCTTGCTTGGCATGTGGGGCACGATCGGCAGTGGTTCAGGACGTCATTCCTCATTTTTGGCCAGAAAAAGTGGGTCACCAGTCGACTGTACGTTTTATCTTGGCCCAGGTGCCCAGCCAGGGGGACATCGTGGGCTAGGTTGAGTAGAAAGTCTCGGAAGCGGAGCGGTACCACCAGAACTCGACTGGCCCCCAGCTCGGCGATTCTTTGCTCGCTGTAGAGCAGGTCGTTATCCCCGTAGACCCAGTGGGTTCCGGTGGTGTCCCCGGCGGCTTGGGTGCTGGCTTGTTGGCGAAGCCCCTCGAGGGAGGGACAGGTCTTTTGCTCCTGGCGGAACTGTTCTTGGGTGGGCCCCCCTTCTTGCCGCCACTGAGCCAGATCCGGAAGGTCCTGGGGTTGCGCGTTTTCTTCGGGGGCCGGGTCTGGGAGGTCGGCCTCGCCGTTGTCCTCTACGGGGGCAACCGGGGGCGGAGGTGCCGGCCATTCGGTTTCTCCTGATCGGGGGGCGGCCCGGCCGGCCATGGATCGGGTGGTTATGCAGGCCCAGTCCGGGAGGCCCAGCATCCCCAAGTGCTCTCTTCTCTCGACGGTGGCCCACGGGGAACTCTCGAGGTCATTCCCCAGGAGGCAGTCCACGGGGGCATCGTCCCGGACCGTCACTTTCAGTAGGCCGGAGACCCCTCCCCATTCAAACGGGACGCAGGCCATCTTGCACATGCTTTCAGAGTTATCTGCCGAGCGGACGGGGCAGAGAATGTTCGGCAAGATCTGCTCGGGCTTCACCAGGTGACAGCGGACGGCCGTCACGCTGGCGCCGGTGTCGCGCAAGGCCTCAGCTCTCTGTCCATTAATGGTCACCCACTGACCGTATTTCCTGGTGTTGGCGGGTAGGGGAGCCCGCGGAACCATGTCTCTTCCCCCTAAGCATGCCAGGACCATGGCGGCCGGTTCCCACCCTTGCTGGTCCGGCTCACACTCCTCGGGACCCTCCAACGACTGCTCCTCCCCCAGGGCAGCGGCAGCTACCTGGCGGGGTTTGGGCGTTTGGTTCAGCGGGCAGTTCGGATCGTTGGCGTAGTGGCCTAGTCGCTGGCATCTGTGGCACGTGACGTTGGCTCGGTACCCAGGCCGCAATGGGGGGTTGCCCCGGCCGGTCGGCGGCGGGGTGCTGGCCACGGTTGTTGCTGGCAAGGCGTCTCTCCCCCGCCCCTGGCCTCCTCCTCCTCCCCGAGGACGGTGCTGGCCTTGGTTGCTTCTGTTCTGGTCGTGTGGCCCTTTCCGGCCCACTCGGGTGCTCTCCCACCGGTCAGCTTCGGCGGCGAGCTGCCGGGGGTCAGTCAGCTTACTGTCGAGTAGATGCTGCCGGAGCTCGACGAAGCAGTTGTTTGACAGGTGTTCCCATACCATGAGGTTGAAGAGCTGTTCGTAGGTGGTGACCTGACTTCCCTTGATCCAACCCTCGAAGGCCCGGCTGAAATAGTTCACGTATTCCACCCAAGTGGTACCTGGGATCCGGGTGCAATCCCTGAACCTCTGGCGGTACATCTCGGGCGTGAGGCCGTAGCGGGTGAGGAGGGCAGCCTTCATGTGGTCGTAGGACGACATTTGGTGATCGGGGAGCTGCAGCAGGGCATCGCGACCCTCGTTGATAAATCTCCCCCAAAGTCCGGCTCCCCAATCACTCCGGTCGATCCGGTGGGAGGTCATTGCGAACTCATAGGCCTTAAACCATTGTTGTATGTCGTCTTCTCGGACATACTCGCGGACCACATCCTTGGGGATGTGAACTTTTTTCTCAGTTGGTCCCGGGGTGTGGGGTCTTTCAGGCACCCCCAAGTCCTTATGTTGTTTGCGCAGTTCTATCTCTGCCAATTGGCGCTCGTGCTCGAGCGTTATCTTTTTCTCTTCCAGCTCTCTCTGTCTCTGTTTTTCTTCTCGCTCCTCTCGAATCCGCATCTGCTCGAGGTTGAGTTTCTGTTCAGCTAACTTGAGCTCCCCATCCATCTTGAGTCGTGCCATCTCTAATTCGTGCAGTCTGACTCTGTCTCTTTCTCGTATCTCCTCCGGTGATAGGCCCGTTCCCCGTTCCTCGGGAGTCGTGGCGTTCCCCTCTGGTGTGACGCTGTTTTGGTCGGAGGGTCTTGCGACCCCCGTTTCTGTCCACGACTCAAGGGCGTGCTTTAGGTCATCCTTGGTACTCAGGCCAGTGGTAGCAATGCCAAGTTCTATGCAAAATTGTCTCAGTTCGCGGTGGTTGTACTCCTCTAGTTTCTCCATTTGGAACTTCTCGGTGGAGCTGCTATCTTTGGTCGACATCGTGCTTTGTCGTGGGGTGAGCTACTCTCTGTACGATTACGCGTTGATTCGGATCGCGCCGCTGGCCACCAATGTTAGAAAAGGTAGACGGACCGGGAGGGTCGGCCGGGGTCAGGAGGAGAGGTCTCCGGGGACAGCCGTCTCCAGCGATCGTACAGACAAGTAACTTCCCCCCCACAGACAGATATCACACACGGATAAGGTTCAGTGATCTTTATCGACACTTATTTAAGGTACGGTAAAATGGTACAAGGAGGTCTGGACTCAGGGGTCCCCTCGATTAGAGTCTCGTAAGGTAGGGAAGGGGGTAGCGGGACAGTCTATTTACCAATCAGGTAATTCGGATGAGATGGTGATGAGCTCACAATCCTCGAGCTTGGTGGTTAGGTGGTATGGGCCGCGGCAGCGCCAGCAGGTCCCGGTGCGGATGGTCGATACAACGGGCCGCGGCAGCGCCAGCAGGTCCCAGGAAGATGAAGGTTGCAGAGGGCCGCGGCAGCGCCAGCAGGTCCCGGTGAGGATGGTCGGTACAACGGGCCGCGGCAGCGCCAGCAGGTCCCAGGAAGATGAAGGTTGCAGAGGGCCGCGGCAGCGCCAGCAGGTCCCGGTGAGGATGGTCGGTACAACGGGCCGCGGCAGCGCCAGCAGGTCCCAGGAAGATGAAGGTTGCAGAAGGCCGCGGCAGCGCCAGCAGGCAGGACGATGGTTCACAAGAGCGGGCTACGGCAGCGCCAGTAGACCGTCAGGGTTGAGTTCACTCGGTGTCTCTCGACTCCAGGATACAACTGCCTTCCTGCTCCGGAGCTGTCTTAGTTATAGGGCTGGTGCCCTTTGATGTCCGGACCCTCGCACTTGGAGGTCGGAGGGTCCGGGATGAAGGTGTCCAGACACCCAGCAGGGGGTGGAGCCAGCGCCTGGGGGCTGCTGGAGGCGATCGGCACCTGGCGGGGGAAGAGCTCTTGACGCTTCGTTCTCCCATTGACCTGCCAAGTGGTCCGCTCACCTCCTGGGTGGATGGTGGTGCCGGGATGTCGGGGCCGGCCAGGCCCGGGGTTAGGGTCGAGGTGAGGCCACGCGGCCGCGTGGTGCAGGGCCCAAGATGGCGGCTTGACCTGGCCGGGGAAGCCGGTGGGGCTGGACCCCGTGATGAGTAGGGGTCCGAGGGCAGAGGGTCCGTCGGGAGACGGAGTACAGGGGCTTGTCACGGGGGTATGCTGGGCGGGCCGGAGCTCGGGCCCTGTCGTGCGGGGGGGGAGCCAGCCCTCTGTGTGGCCTGTCCAACACTCAGCAGTGCTGCAGTACATTTAATGGCAGAGTACCGGCACTTCTCAGCAGTGCTGCAGTACATTTAAAAGGAGAGTACCGGCATTTCTCAGCACTGTGGCACTCTGTGAGTTGGCAGGTATGCCCTCCCCCACCTTTTTCACACCACTTAAAGCACTTCCCTCTTTCTTTTCTCTCTCATTGCCTCTCTTTCCTATTCAACTCCTTCCTCCCCCCCTCCTTTGCCCCTCCCTCGCTCCCCTTGTCTTCCTTCCCGCTCTCGCCCCTCCCCCTACGTGTGCCCGCTTTGCCCTTCTCCCCCTTGATCTCCGTGGCCCCGCCCAGTGTCCCTCGGCCGATGCCACTGTCGGTCTGAATCAGCCCCACTTGCTACCCCGCTGCGTTCCCTCTGCTCTTTTGGGGGGCACCCGGGGACAGGGTGCGTTATCCAGGATTGGACAGATGGGTGAAGATTCTGCACAGCCCCTGCTCAGCAGTGGGGGTGTCAGCCTGCCCCCCTGACCCTTCAAAGACAACCAACAGACGGCGTAACGCTCCACCCCAGAGATGACCTTGTAACGCCTGCTGAGCCCCCCAGTCAACACCCCAGACCGGGTTTGACGCCCCCTCCTCCTAGGGCAGACGGTCTCGGCGATCAGGGGTGACAGGGGGTGCTATCTGAGGTGATACATGTATGTCCCAGAGATTACCGCGGGTTGCTGTCTGAGCACGTTCATCTGCAATGTACTTATGAAAGGCAGCGTAAAGATGTGAAGGTCACTCGGTGCCCATTGTTAGCTGTACTTTGAAGCAAGCAGCCTTTACAAGCTGAGGGCTGCGATGTAAACATGACATATAAAACATACGCAGTTGGTAACGTGTAGTACAGTCCAATATTGCGAAGTCACAGTTCTGGTGACATGCAGATAACCCGGCCTCCGTCCTCGTGGTTTCTGAAGCCACCAGAACCCTGATATGACACATTGACCATATTACACTTTGACCATATATATATATATATCATATCTAGGTAGTTCCCACGTGAGTGGAGCTCCCCCCCTAAACTTGGGAACTATCCAGCGTTCTCTACTTTTTTTGCGTAATTTCTGTGGTGGACTAACCCACTCCACAGGTCTTTAAAAGGCCATTTGATTTTTTCCTTTTTTAGCCCTTCACCCCCTCCACCCCACCCCCCCCCCCCCCCCCGAAATTTGGCTCTAGTTGCGCCTCTGCCCTCAATCCCTCTTCCTGGAGCTGACAGTTGATCAGAACTCTCAGACCAGGGGTGATCAGAGGATGCTGTCTGGAGTGCCCCTCGCTCCAGGCCTCCCTGGTGAGGGTCCGACTTCTTCGCCCCAGGGGTGACTGCAAGGGCCTGTCTGAGCCGGCCCTCCCAGCGCCCACCCCACCAGGGAGGGACAGATGTGTGTGCATTCAGTCCAGGGGTGACCACAGGATGCGTTCTGGGGTGTCCCTCGCTCCAGGCCTCCCTTATGAGGGTCTGACTTCTTTTCGCCCCAGTAGTGACTGCAAGGGCCTGTCTGCGCCGGCCCTCCCAGAGCCCACCAGGGAGGGACAGATGTGTGCGCACTCAGCCCAGAGGTGACCCCAGGACGCTGTCTGAGCTCTGATGAGCCGCACAGACGGGCCCTAAGGCGCGCCGGCGATTAATTACACGCTCCGATAACGGCCCCCGGGGGCTTATCTCTATTTACCTAGAACCGCCTTCATGGGCAGAGGACGGACATTAAACAGTAGCACTGAAGCCAGACAGAGCGGACTGAGGCCGATCCAGAGACGGGGGGAGGAGGGCTCCAAGCGACCTGTGGAGGGAGCCGGCCCTCCTCGGAAACGAAGCTTTCCCAGCCCGTGGGAGCCCCGCCTGCTGCTCCCCGAGACCGTACCCTCTCCACGCCTCCATTCTAGCACCATTAGAAATACATCCCTCGTTTCACAACCTGTCACTCAACCCACCTCAGACACAGAGGGACAGCTTAACGATTTTGGGGGCCCCAGGCCAAACTTATTTTGGGGGCCACTGTTGGGAACATCTTTGAATTCCTGATCCAGTGTCAGCTCTCTGGTGCCCTCTGTGGCAGGTCAGTGACAGTGCACGCGCACTGGTGCAGCTTCTAAGTGTGTCTGCATCTAATATTCAGGGATAGAGACTTGTGTTCTCAATATTGTAAAACAGCAGCAGCTCACTAATATTACTGCAAATAATCTCTGTGTGCACCCCCCCCCCCCCATCCACCCCATTTCTCATGTGAGTGGTCCTGTTTTGTTCTAAAAGAAACTTTTTTATGGCTGTTGCATGAAACGTAAGCACAGCGTTTCTCTGCAAAATGTCTATAAAAGGCTCTCACACATGACCCACATTCCAAATAAATTACAGAAAAGCAGTATTTAAAACAATCTGTTTAAGAAATTTTCCAGGTCACTGGGGCAAGATTCTCTGCAGAACAGAGCAGGTTCTATCAGGAGCCCCCCGTAAAAGCTGGGGCCTTGGGCCAGGCCATTTTGCCCATGCCGTACAATGTTTCTGAAGACACGAGCACCGTCAAACAAAGCCAGAGACCGCATTTAAACTTTTTCTTTACGCTGCGGCGTAGCGGCGCTTCATGTCACTAGGAGAAAACCATGTGGTATCCTTCAAGGAATGGACTCCTTGATGTAAGGCGCTGGACCCATCACATGTCCTTACATTGCCAAAGGAGTGTTACCTTTGCAATGCCTGGAACAGGAAGTGCCCATTGGCTGCTGCAGGCACTCATTCAGACTCTTCAGTCATAGCGCCAATATTGGCAACACACCCCAACACAGAGCATGCATGCTGAATGAATAAAAACACAACACAACTTTTGTTTTGGAAACATATTGCTGCAGGTTTATTCCATTCAAAAGTATGCATCCTGGTGGGTTATCGTACGTGCGATCCAAGTGCAGACAGCTGTAACCAAACTATGCCTGCCTGCTCTCCTAACCATGTCAACTGCCATATCTAAGAAGCAGTAGGAGACCGAACACGTCCCCTCCTCCAACCAATGGTTAACTGAGTTGCCCTCCGGATAAGACAAGTGATGGATCAACCGAAAGGCCCCAGGTTCTTTCTTGGGGACCACCCCAGCGGGGAGATCAAGAAAATCTTTAAAGGTGGCTGATCAAAGGGGCCTGCAACCCTGCCCAGTGTTGGTTCCTTCCGAACTTTTTCCCTTTCTATGTCAGGTAGCTCTCTGGGTGACTATAAGTTCTCTACATGCCTGTCCACTAAGGGGCCTAGGTATGGTATTTTAAAGCCCTCCACAAAGCCTTCTGCTAGGAGCCGTCTGTCCTTGGGGTGCGGGTAGTCTCGGAGCAGGGGGAGGAGGTTGGAAATGACAATGGGGAAGGGATCCTTGACCATACTCTACCCAGTTCCTTGTCGCGCAGGAAGTGACGCGCCTAGCGTGCCACAGCCAAAGGGAGACTTCTCCCTGAGTCCCGACATCAGAGGGGGTGGATTCGTGCCCAAATGGCACTAAAGGGGCCGCCCACTTAGGGTGGCCCCCTGCGTGGGCCGCGGGCAGCCGCAAACACTGCATCGCCATCTTGGATTGGGAGCTGCTGCAGCCTTAAACACGAGAGATGGTGCACTGTCTTACTTTTTTTTCAAGGACTAGAGTCAAAGATGATGTTCGGAACAGCATACTGCAGGCTTGGGGGTGAATGAATGAATGAATGGGCCGTGGGTGTGCTCTAAGAGTGTCTGTGATTCATGATGCTGTATTTAAGTGAAGATGGATTGCTGTGCGCCCTCAGTGTGCAGAGGGAAGGCACACTCATCAGATACGCCGCCAGCACTCTGAGGCACCGGGCACTGTGTGCCCACTGTGGCTGTGTAGCGCCTAACATTCACCATGCGCTGAACTGGCACCGGGTGCCCGGACTCCAAGGACGTCAGCAGAGAGATGCCGACAGCTGCTCTGGGGCCTGAGGCTGGCTGAAGGAGGCGGAGACCAGTGTGGGTGGTCTGGTGGGCACTGGTGACACTTCCCACAGCAGCATCTTTGGCACGTTCAGAGATCTGCTCTGGGCTGCTTGGGATCTGCAGCCTGGCACTGCTCTACAGCAGCTGGCGCTGCCCCATCAATGCCACACAAGACAACCGGAAGTGACAGGTGCAGCAGCAAAGGCTTGAAGCATATGTAGCCACGCTCTGTGTGTGGAGCTGCCTCCCCTCTCCCTGTCCTGGATGGAAGTTTCTGAGACATCTTACGCCCCAGCAGCCTGAGGGGGTGCAGGGGAGAGAGGAGGGGGCACTGTCTCGCCCTTCGGTACACCTCACACACACCTCGGTGCCATGGTGGGCGGCACAGGGACACACAGGCTTTCTCTAAGAGATATTAATGTCCACACACTGCACACGGAGTGCCAGGTGGTGCAGAGAGGAGGCGCTGCAGGGGTGCCACCCAGGCAGATGGTAAACAGGTAGGTCTCGCCAGTCGGTTCACCTCACACTCCCCTCGGTGCCCCTGGCCATGGTGGGTGGCAGAGGGACACAGAGGCTTTCTCTAAGAGACAGTACCAGGTGGTGCAGAGAGGAGGCGCTGAAGCGGTGCCATCCAGGCAGATGGTACCCAGGTAGGTCTCGCTCGTCGGTGCACCTCACATTCCCTTCGGTGCCCCCGGCCAAGGTGCGCGACACAGGGCAACAGAGGCTTTCTCTAAGAGACGCAGTACCAGGTGGTGCAGCAAGGAGGTGCTGCAGGGGTGCCACCCAGGCAGATGGTACCCAGGTCTCGCTCGTCGGTGCACCTCACACTCCCCTCGGTGCCCCTGGCCACGGGGAAGCGGCACAGGGAAACAGAGGCTTTCTCTAAGGGACGCAGTACCAGGTGGTGCAGATAGGAGGCGCTGCATGGGTGCCACCCAGGCAGATGCTACCCAGGTCTCACCCGTCGGTGCACCTCACACTCCCCTCGGTGCCCCTGGCCATCGTGGGCGGCACAGGGACACAGATGGTTTCTCTACGAGATCTTAGGTGCCCGAGGCCTTGGTGACGGAGATTTTCTGTGAGAGATCTCAATGCACTACTGCAGGCACCCACTGCACGTGATGAAAGAGGCTGCACGTGCTCCCGGCGAGAGCACGCACTCTCATAGGAGTATGCACTGCACACGCTCACACATGCACACGTACAAACAGGGCTCTAACCCCCTCTTTATTTCCTGTCGTCTGCACTCCTGCCTTTCATCCACCTTCTCAACAGCAAATGAAAGGTTATTTATGGGGCAAGGATGGGGTCAATGGTTCCAAGATGTGATGTCGTCATGGTCCGAGTGTGTGTGATGTCACTGCACTACCTTTGCTCTTTTGATGATCGAAGTCGGTGCTCTCTTCCCCCTGATGAGGAGGAGGAGATGGGCGAGGAACTCACCAGGCGGTGAAAAAGAGACATCTGAAATGCACGTGCATAACCCCCCCCCCCCACCCCCCCCACCCGCCGCCCCAGCACCACCCGACGAGGAGGTGATGGGTGAGGCACTCACCTGGTGATGAAAAAGAGGCATCTGAAATGCACAGCTCAGCAGTGCACACCACTACAGCCCCCCCCCCCCCCAATGAGGAGGTGATGAACCCACCAGGAGGTGAAGGGGCATCTGAAATGCACGTGCATACCCCCCACCCCACCACCACCCGACGAGGAGGAGATGGGTGAGGAGCTCACCAGGTGGTGAAAAAGAGGCATCTGAAATGCACGTGCAAATGCACAGCTCAGCAGTGCGCACCACTACAGCCCCCCCCCTATGAGGAGGTGATGAGCCCACCAGGAGGTGAAGGGGCATCTGAAGAACATGTGAGGTGCGGACTCCTCCTGCGCTTGGCAACATTATTTCTCTCATAAGGGAATTCTATGCATTTAGGCCCAAAATATGCCCTCTGACTAATTGTGAATTAACAGTATCCCCCCCCCCCCCCAAAAAAAGTGCTCTAATAGAATAAAGAGGCAATGCTTAAAAAATAATTGATTAACACATGATAATCTATTTGTTACAAAAACGAAATTACAAATCGAATCAAACAATTTGTGATAACAAAAATGGTTATGTTATATCTATTTATAGAGAGCAACAAATCACACCCGGAAGTGCATCTCACTGAAGGAAAAGATATTGATTCTTGGAAAAGCAAACACAATTTGCTACAAAGAAGAATGTATTCACGTCTGGTGAATCCAAATGTTTAGATGTTTAGCGCCATCAGTGGTGGCTGGTATGAAACGAGAGTGGAGGGGGGTGAAAACAATATAGCACTTACCTCTGCACGGCCGCCATCTCTCCCCCATCGTCTCTCCTCCTCTCCTCTTCCTGACTCCCGGAAGCTGGAAGTACACAGGCTTCCTTAAGCGAATCACGACGCTGCTGTCACCAGCATGACAGCAGCGTTCTGATTGGTCTGAGTGACCTGGTTCAGTGCTCAGACAGGAAGTGGGCGCCTGTGCATGTGCTACAACCAGGCTGTGAAATACAGCCAGGTGGAGAACATGCTAAGTGCGCGTGACAGTTTGGCCAGCACAACGCAGCGGGCAAAACCATCATGCACATTTAAGTGCACATATTTCCTCCTCCGCCCTGCTCTGACAGCCCAGCCCCACCCTAACATGGCTCGCACTGAAAAATAAAATGATAGTAACATCTTGGTATTATTATTTTATGTTTCCTTTTTTTGCTCTGCCGAGAAGCAGTGGGCGATGCTCTCCCGCCTTAGCAGAGGATCCGCCTCTGAGCACTATTCGATCCGGGACACAACATTAACTATTATTCAAGTCTTACGAAAAACCCTACAGAGAACCGGGGCAGTACCCCCATTGTGTCCTTTAGCAAACATTGAAACTCCAATGTTCCTGCCTTTAGAGTTAATATATATAATGTATTTCTGCTAATATTCACGATTCTTCCTCCTAATTAGAAAATACGACAAAGGAGTTCTTTCCTTTTTCGTTTCCTTCTCTCCTTATTAACTCATTTTCATTATTATATATTGTCATGCTGTTATTTATTATTAAGACTGTTGACACTTTAAACACTGTTATTTGAATTAGACCCACGGTTCACCTATTGGACATTGTTGAATTAGCCATAATATCTGCCTTTGAAATGCTATATTTATGGATTTGGATGATATTATCTCTACTGTCCTCTAACTATTTATAATATATGGTTCAATACAAGTTGCATTCAATCACCATAATCCCCTCCCTTGTCCACCTCCCGACTTCTTTCTTTCCAGGTTTTCTCTTCTAGGTCTTCTTTCTAAGATCTAATTCACAGCTGAATGCATTATGAATACTTTCCCTGATACTGTATCTGTTGACATCTGCATTATGGTTTTTTGTGTTTAAAAATCTGAGAAGTTAGCATTTTATAGTATTTTAAAGTGAGACCATAACTTGATATAATGTTTAATTATCTTTTTTTGTCATATTGTTTATATATTGACATCTACTTCTCAGTCAAAATCTATAACAACAAAAAAACCCTAATGTTCCCCAGCCTCAGATGCAAGCTTCACCCCACAATCCCTCCGCACTGAGTCCCTCCAACATCTCCATGGTGACCTCATCCGTCGCAGCTCTCGCACGCCCAGCTCTGCACGTTGTGATTGGCTGTGAGAAGCCTGTGGTGCTGCCTGCATGTACAGGCAGGCTCCGTCCGCCCCTCTGACTAATGACATGCTCCATGGTGGCCCAGAAGGCACCTCCCCGAATGTGGGCATGTTCTAGCTAGTGTGGAGGTGACATGAGGAAGGGTCGCCCCCCAGAACACCGGAGAGGCTCCAGGCAGGGCTCACGAGCTGAGCTGCCCTACCTGACAGGCACGTGCCCCAGCGCAGGAGATCCAGAAATGGACCAGTGGATGCAGAGCACAGCATCGCCTGGGCCGGATTGCAACCCATCATTCTTTTGCCCTTCATGCCACCGAAGACCATACTCACCCAAACTCTTCCAATTGGAGCAGGACCAAGACTGATGTGCACATGGCTGTGTCCAAACTGGGGGAGCATGGTGGCCAAAACAACGAGTTGAAATGCTACCCCAAGAGATCGCTAGTAGTTAGACTTACTACAGGCACTCCTCCCATAAACTTCTGTGTGCTTGACTCTTCTCTATGCTCTATGCCTCAATGTGCGGTGTGTGTGCTGTGTCCACCCTGTGCTGTGCATACACCTTCCACCACTGCCGGCCACTGAATGTCCAAGTGTTCAACCGCTCAGTAGGCTGTGTGTGCCCTGTCCGACCTGTGCTGTGCATATACCTCCCAACACTTCCTGTCACTGAATGTCTAAGTTCAACACCCCACTGTGCTGTGTGTGTGCTCCTCTGTGTGCTGTGCATATTCCTCATATCTGTCGCTGAATGGCGAATTCTTCTACACCTCGGTGTGCTGTGCAGGCTCCCTGCAGCTCTCTGTCGCTGAGTGTCGAAGTGTTCTACACCTCGGTGTGCTGTGCAGGCTCCCTGCAGCTCTCTGTCGCTGAGTGTCGAAGTGTTCTACACCTCGGTGTGCTGTGCATGCTCCCTGCATCTCTCTGTCACTGAGTGTCGAAGTGTTCTACACCTCGGTGTGCTGTGCTGTGCAGGCTCCCTGCAGCTCTCTGTCGCTGAGTGTCGAAGTGTTCTACACCTCGGTGTGCTGTGCAGGCTCCCTGCAGCTCTCTGTCGCTGAGTGTCGAAGTGTTCTACACCTCGGTGTGCTGTGCATGCTCCCTGCATCTCTCTGTCACTGAGTGTCGAAGTGTTCTACACCTCGGTGTGCTGTGCTGTGCAGGCTCCCTGCAGCTCTCTGTCGCTGAGTGTCGAAGTGTTCTACACCTCGGTGTGCTGTGCAGGCTCCCTGCAGCTCTCTGTCGCTGAGTGTCGAAGTGTTCTACACCTCGGTGTGCTGTGCAGGCTCCCTGCAGCTCTCTGTCGCTGAGTGTCGAATTCTTCTACACCTCGGTGTGCTGTGCAGGCTCCCTACAGCTCTCTGTCACTGAGCACCGAAGTGTTCTACACCTCAGTGTGCTGCACATGCTCACTGCAGCTCTCTGTCGCTGAGTGTCAAAGTGTTCTACATCTCGGTGTGCTGTGCAGGCTCCCTGCAGCTCTCTGTCGCTGAATGTCGAAGTGTTCTACACCTCGGCGTGCTGTGCAGGCTTCCTACAGCTCTCTGTCACTGAGTGTCGAAGTGTTCTACACCTCGGTGTGCTGTGCATGCTCCCTGCAGCTCTCTGCCGTTGAGTGTCGAAGTGTTCTACACCTCGGTGTGCTGTGCATGCTCCCTGCAGCTCTGTCGCTGAGTGTCGAAGTGTTCTACACCTCGGTGTGCTGTGCAGGCTCCCTGCAGCTCTCTGTCGCTGAGTGTCGAAGTGTTCTACACCTCGGTGTGCTGTGCAGGCTCCCTGCAGCTCTCTGTCGCTGAGTGTCGAAGTGTTCTACACCTCGGTGTGCTGTGCAGGCTCCCTGCAGCTCTCTGTCGCTGAGTGTCGAAGTGTTCTACACCTCGGTGTGCTGTGCACGCTCCCTGCAGCTCTCTATCGCTGAGTGTCGAAGTGTTCTACACCTCGGTGTGCTGTGCAGGCTCCCTGCAATTCTCTGTCGCTGAGTGTCGAAGTGTTCTACACCTCGGTGTGCTGTGCAGGCTCCCTGCAGCTCTCTGTCGCTGAGTGTCGAAGAGTTCTACACCTCGGTGTGCTGTACAGGCTCCCTGCAGCTCTCTGTCGCTGAGTGTCGAAGAGTTCTACACCTCGGTGTGCTGTGCAGGCTCCCTGCAGCTCTCTGTCGCTGAGTGTCGAAGAGTTCTACACCTCGGTGTGCTGTGCAGGCTCCCTGCAGCTCTCTGTCGCTGAGTGTTGAAGTGTTCTACACCTCGGTGTGCTGTGCAGGCTCCCTGCAGCTCTCTGTCGCTGAGTGTCGAATTCTTCTACACCTCGGTGTGCTGTGCAGGCTCCCTACAGCTCTCTGTCACTGAGCACCGAAGTGTTCTACACCTCAGTGTGCTGCACATGCTCACTGCAGCTCTCTGTCGCTGAGTGTCAAAGTGTTCTACATCTCGGTGTGCTGTGCAGGCTCCCTGCAGCTCTCTGTCGCTGAATGTCGAAGTGTTCTACACCTCGGCGTGCTGTGCAGGCTCCCTGCAGCTCTCTGTCGCTGAGTGTCGAAGTGTTCTCCACCTCGTGGTGCTGTGCATGCTCCCTGCAGCTCTCTGCCGTTGATTGTCGAAGTGTTCTACACCTCGGTGTGCTGTGCATGCTCCCTGCAGCTCTGTCGCTGAGTGTCGAAGTGTTCTACACCTCGGTGTGCTGTGCAGGCTCCCTGCAGCTCTCTGTCGCTGAGTGTCGAAGTGTTCTACACCTCGGTGTGCTGTGCACGCTCCCTGCAGCTCTCTATCGCTGAGTGTCGAAGTGTTCTACACCTCGGTGTGCTGTGCAGGCTCCCTGCAATTCTCTGTCGCTGAGTGTCGAAGTGTTCTACACCTCGGTGTGCTGTGCAGGCTCCCTGCAGCTCTCTGTCGCTGAGTGTCGAAGAGTTCTACACCTCGGTGTGCTGTGCAGGCTCCCTGCAGCTCTCTGTCGCTGAGTGTCGAAGAATTCTACACCTCGGTGTGCTGTGCAGGCTCCCTGCAGCTCTCTGTCGCTGAGTGTTGAAGTGTTCTACACCTCGGTGTGCTGTGCAGGCTCCCTGCAGCTCTCTGTCGCTGAGTGTCGAATTCTTCTACACCTCGGTGTGCTGTGCAGGCTCCCTACAGCTCTCTGTCACTGAGCACCGAAGTGTTCTACACCTCAGTGTGCTGCACATGCTCACTGCAGCTCTCTGTCGCTGAGTGTCAAAGTGTTCTACATCTCGGTGTGCTGTGCAGGCTCCCTGCAGCTCTCTGTCGCTGAATGTCGAAGTGTTCTACACCTCGGCGTGCTGTGCAGGCTTCCTACAGCTCTCTGTCACTGAGTGTCGAAGTGTTCTACACCTCGGTGTGCTGTGCAGGCTCCCTACAGCTCTCTGTCGCTGAGTGACGAAGTGTTCTACACCTCGGTGTGCTGTGCAGGCTCCCTGCAACTCTCTGTTGCTGAGTGTCGAAGTGTTCTATACCTCGGTGTGCTGTGCATGCTCCCTGCAGCTCTCTGTCGCTGAGTGTCGAAGTGTTCTACACCTCGGTGTGCTGTGCAGGCTCCCTGCAGCTCTCTGTCGCTGAGTGTCGAAGTGTTTTACACCTCGGTGTGCTGTGCAGGCTCCCTGCAGCTCTCTGTCGCTGAGTGTCAAAGTGTTTTACACCTCGTGTGCTGTGCAGGCTCCCTGCATCTCTCTGTCGCTGAGTGTCGAAGTGTTCTACACCTCGGTGTGCTGTGCAGGCTCCCTGCAGCTCTCTGTCACTGAGTACCGAAGTGTTCTACACCTCGGTGTGCTGTGCATGCTCCCTGCAGCTCTCTGTCGCTGAGTACCGAAGTGTTCTACACCTCGGTGTGCTGTGCAGTCCCCCTGCAGCTCTCTCTCACTGAGTACCGAAGTGTTCTACACCTCGGTGTGCTGTGCATGCTCCCTGCAGCTCTCTGTCACTGAGTACCGAAGTGTTCTACACCTCGGTGTGCTGTGCAGGCTCCCTGCAGCTCTCTGTCACTGAGTACCGAAGTGTTCCACATCTCAGTGTGCTCTGCAGGCTCCCTGCAGCTCTCTGTCGCTGAGTGTCAAAGTGATCTACATCTCGGTGTGCTGTGCAGGCTCCCTGCAGCTCTCTGTCGCTGAATATCGAAGTGTTCTACACCTCGGCGTGCTGTGCAGGCTTCCTACAGCTCTCTGTCACTGAGTGTCGAAGTGTTCTACACCTCGGTGTGCTGTGCATGCTCCCTGCAGCTCTCTGCCGTTGAGTGTCGAAGTGTTCTACACCTCGGTGTGCTGTGCAGGCTCCCTGCAGCTCTGTCGCTGAGTGTCGAAGTGTTCTACACCTCGGTGTGCTGTGCAGGCTCCCTGCAGCTCTCTGTCGCTGAGTGTCGAAGTGTTCTACACCTCGGTGTGCTGTGCACGCTCCCTGCAGCTCTCTATCGCTGAGTGTCGAAGTGTTCTACACCTCGGTGTGCTGTGCAGGCTCCCTGCAATTCTCTGTCGCTGAGTGTCGAAGAGTTCTACACCTCGGTGTGCTGTACAGGCTCCCTGCAGCTCTCTGTCGCTGAGTGTCGAAGAGTTCTACACCTCGGTGTGCTGTGCAGGCTCCCTGCAGCTCTCTGTCGCTGAGTGTCGAAGAGTTCTACACCTCGGTGTGCTGTGCAGGCTCCCTGCAGCTCTCTGTCGCTGAGTGTTGAAGTGTTCTACACCTCGGTGTGCTGTGCAGGCTCCCTGCAGCTCTCTGTCGCTGAGTGTCGAATTCTTCTACACCTCGGTGTGCTGTGCAGGCTCCCTACAGCTCTCTGTCACTGAGCACCGAAGTGTTCTACACCTCAGTGTGCTGCACATGCTCACTGCAGCTCTCTGTCGCTGAGTGTCAAAGTGTTCTACATCTCGGTGTGCTGTGCAGGCTCCCTGCAGCTCTCTGTCGCTGAATGTCGAAGTGTTCTACACCTCGGCGTGCTGTGCAGGCTCCCTGCAGCTCTCTGTCGCTGAGTGTCGAAGTGTTCTACACCTCGGTGTGCTGTGCATGCTCCCTGCAGCTCTGTCGCTGAGTGTCGAAGTGTTCTACATCTCGGTGTGCTGTGCAGGCTCCCTGCAGCTCTCTGTCGCTGAATGTCGAAGTGTTCTCCACCTCGTGGTGCTGTGCATGCTCCCTGCAGCTCTCTGCCATTGATTGTCGAAGTGTTCTACACCTCGGTGTGCTGTGCATGCTCCCTGCAGCTCTGTCGCTGAGTGTCGAAGTGTTCTACACCTCGGTGTGCTGTGCAGGCTCCCTGCAGCTCTCTGTCGCTGAGTGTCGAAGTGTTCTACACCTCGGTGTGCTGTGCACGCTCCCTGCAGCTCTCTATCGCTGAGTGTCGAAGTGTTCTACACCTCGGTGTGCTGTGCAGGCTCCCTGCAATTCTCTGTCGCTGAGTGTCGAAGTGTTCTACACCTCGGTGTGCTGTGCAGGCTCCCTGCAGCTCTCTGTCGCTGAGTGTCGAAGAGTTCTACACCTCTGTGTGCTGTGCAGGCTCCCTGCAGCTCTCTGTCGCTGAGTGTCGAAGAGTTCTACACCTCGGTGTGCTGTGCAGGCTCCCTGCAGCTCTCTGTCGCTGAGTGTTGAAGTGTTCTACACCTCGGTGTGCTGTGCAGGCTCCCTGCAGCTCTCTGTCGCTGAGTGTCGAATTCTTCTACACCTCGGTGTGCTGTGCAGGCTCCCTACAGCTCTCTGTCACTGAGCACCGAAGTGTTCTACACCTCAGTGTGCTGCACATGCTCACTGCAGCTCTCTGTCGCTGAGTGTCAAAGTGTTCTACATCTCGGTGTGCTGTGCAGGCTCCCTGCAGCTCTCTGTCGCTGAATGTCGAAGTGTTCTACACCTCGGCGTGCTGTGCAGGCTTCCTACAGCTCTCTGTCACTGAGTGTCGAAGTGTTCTACACCTCGGTGTGCTGTGCAGGCTCCCTACAGCTCTCTGTCGCTGAGTGACGAAGTGTTCTACACCTCGGTGTGCTGTGCAGGCTCCCTGCAACTCTCTGTTGCTGAGTGTCGAAGTGTTCTATACCTCGGTGTGCTGTGCATGCTCCCTGCAGCTCTCTGTCGCTGAGTGTCGAAGTGTTCTACACCTCGGTGTGCTGTGCAGGCTCCCTGCAGCTCTCTGTCGCTGAGTGTCGAAGTGTTTTACACCTCGGTGTGCTGTGCAGGATCCCTGCAGCTCTCTGTCGCTGAGTGTCGAAGTGTTTTACACCTCGTGTGCTGTGCATGCTCCCTGCAGCTCTCTGTCACTGAGTGTCGAAGTGTTCTACACCTCGGTGTGCTGTGCAGGCTCCCTGCAGCTCTGTCTCTGAGTGTCGAAGTGTTCTACACCTCGGTGTGCTGTGCAGGCTCCCTGCAGCTCTCTGTCACTGAGTACCGAAGTGTTCTACACCTCGGTGTGCTGTGCATGCTCCCTGCAGCTCTCTGTCGCTGAGTACCGAAGTGTTCTACACCTCGGTGTGCTATGCAGGCCCCCTGCAGCTCTCTCTCACTGAGTACCGAAGTGTTCTACACCTCGGTGTGCTGTGCATGCTCCCTGCAGCTCTCTGTCACTGAGTACCGAAGTGTTCTACACCTCGGTGTGCTGTGCAGGCTCCCTGCAGCTCTCTGTCACTGAGTACCGAAGTGTTCCACATCTCAGTGTGCTCTGCAGGCTCCCTGCAGCTCTCTGTCGCTGAGTGTCGAAGTGTTCTACACCTCGGTGTGCTATGCAGGCTCCCTGCAGCTCTCTGTCACTGAGTGTCAAAGTGTTCTACACCTCGGTGTGCTGTGCAGGCTCCCTGCAGCTCTCTGTCACTGAGTACTGAAGTGTTCCACATCTCCGTGTGCTGTGCAGGCTCCCTGCAGCTCTCTGTCACTGAGTACCGAAGTGTTCTACACCTCGGTGTGCTGTGCATGCTCCCTGCAGCTCTCTGTCGCTGAGTGTCGAATTATTCTACACCTCGGTGTGCTGTGCATGCTCCCTGCAGCTCTCTGTCGCTGAGTGTCGAATTCTTCTACACCTCGGTGTGCTGTGCAGGCTCCCTACAGCTCTCTGTCACTGAGTGTCGAAGTGTTCTACATCTCGGTGTACTGTGCAGGCTCCCTACAGCTCTCTGTCACTGAGTACCGAAGTGTTCCACATCTCAGTGTGCTGTGCAGGCACCCTGCAGCTCTCTGTCGCTGAGTGTCGAAGTGTTCTACACCTCGTGTGCTGTGCAGGCACCCTGCAGCCTTCTGTCGCGGAGTGTCGAAGTGTTCTACACCTCGGTGTGCTGTGCATGCTCCCTGCAGCTCTCTGTCGCTGAGTGTTGAAGTGTTCTACACCTCGGTGTGCTGTGCAGGCTCCCTGCAGCTCTCTGTCGCTGAGTGTCGAATTCTTCTACACCTCGGTGTGCTGTGCAGGCTCCCTACAGCTCTCTGTCACTGAGCACCGAAGTGTTCTACACCTCAGTGTGCTGCACATGCTCACTGCAGCTCTCTGTCGCTGAGTGTCAAAGTGTTCTACATCTCGGTGTGCTGTGCAGGCTCCCTGCAGCTCTCTGTCGCTGAATGTCGAAGTGTTCTACACCTCGGCGTGCTGTGCAGGCTTCCTACAGCTCTCTGTCACTGAGTGTCGAAGTGTTCTACACCTCGGTGTGCTGTGCAGGCTCCCTACAGCTCTCTGTCGCTGAGTGACGAAGTGTTCTACACCTCGGTGTGCTGTGCAGGCTCCCTGCAACTCTCTGTTGCTGAGTGTCGAAGTGTTCTATACCTCGGTGTGCTGTGCATGCTCCCTGCAGCTCTCTGTCGCTGAGTGTCGAAGTGTTCTACACCTCGGTGTGCTGTGCAGGCTCCCTGCAGCTCTCTGTCGCTGAGTGTCGAAGTGTTTTACACCTCGGTGTGCTGTGCAGGCTCCCTGCAGCTCTCTGTCGCTGAGTGTCGAAGTGTTTTACACCTCGTGTGCTGTGCATGCTCCCTGCAGCTCTCTGTCACTGAGTGTCGAAGTGTTCTACACCTCGGTGTGCTGTGCAGGCTCCCTGCAGCTCTGTCTCTGAGTGTCGAAGTGTTCTACACCTCAGTGTGCTGTGCAGGCTCCCTGCAGCTCTCTGTCACTGAGTACCGAAGTGTTCTACACCTCGGTGTGCTGTGCATGCTCCCTGCAGCTCTCTGTCGCTGAGTACCGAAGTGTTCTACACCTCGGTGTGCTGTGCAGGCCGCCTGCAGCTCTCTCTCACTGAGTACCGAAGTGTTCTACACCTCGGTGTGCTGTGCATGCTCCCTGCAGCTCTCTGTCACTGAGTACCGAAGTGTTCTACACCTCGGTGTGCTGTGCAGGCTCCCTGCAGCTCTCTGTCACTGAGTACCGAAGTGTTCCACATCTCAGTGTGCTCTGCAGGCTCCCTGCAGCTCTCTGTCGCTGAGTGTCGAAGTGTTCTACACCTCGGTGTGCTATGCAGGCTCCCTGCAGCTCTCTGTCACTGAGTGTCAAAGTGTTCTACACCTCGGTGTGCTGTGCAGGCTCCCTGCAGCTCTCTGTCACTGAGTACTGAAGTGTTCCACATCTCCGTGTGCTGTGCAGGCTCCCTGCAGCTCTCTGTCACTGAGTACCGAAGTGTTCTACACCTCGGTGTGCTGTGCATGCTCCCTGCAGCTCTCTGTCGCTGAGTGTCGAATTATTCTACACCTCGGTGTGCTGTGCATGCTCCCTGCAGCTCTCTGTCGCTGAGTGTCGAATTCTTCTACACCTCGGTGTGCTGTGCAGGCTCCCTACAGCTCTCTGTCACTGAGTGTCGAAGTGTTCTACATCTCGGTGTACTGTGCAGGCTCCCTACAGCTCTCTGTCACTGAGTACCGAAGTGTTCCACATCTCAGTGTGCTGTGCAGGCTCCCTGCAGCTCTCTGTCACTGAGTGTCGAAGTGTTCTACACCTCGGTGTGCTGTGCATGCTCCCTGCAGCTCTCTGTCACTGAGTGTCGAAGTGTTCTACACCTCGGTGTGCTGTGCAGGCTCCCTGCAGCTCTCTGTCACTGAGTGTCGAAGTGTTCTACACCTCGGTGTGCTGTGCATGCTCCCTGCAGCTCTCTGTCACTGAGTACCGAAGTGTTCCACATCTCAGTGTGCTGTGCAGGCTCCCTGCAGCTCTCTGTCGCTGAATGTCGAAGTGTTCCACATCTCAGTGTGCTGTGCAGGCTCCCTACAGCTCTCTGTCACTGAGTACCGAAGTGTTCTACACCTCGGTGTGCTGTGCTGGCTCCCTGCAGCTCTCTCTCACTGAGTGTCGAAGTATTCCACACCTCGGTGTGCTGTGCAGGCCCCGTGCAGCTCTCTGTCACTGAGTACCGAAGTGTTCCACATCTCAGTGTGCTGTGCATGCTTCCTTCAGTCATGTGCTCATGTGCCACACACAGAAGCCTGAATTGCCCCGGTCGGCCAAAACTAAACCTATAAAATTACTATTTTTGTAGGAATCCTAAAGATGTTGTTGTCCACTGTAGGATAGCCCAGGGGATCTCTTGGTCGGGGTCGCTCTAGTCCTGAGTCTCTGTGAGTTACAGTCTCTCCAGGCCTGGTTCCCTCTAGGCCGGTTTCCCTCTCGGCCTGGTTCCCGCTAGGCCTCGTTCTCCCAAGGCCTTGTTCTCTCTAGGCCTGGTTCTCCTAAGTCGTGGCTCTCTTTGCCTGGCTCACGATAGCCCTGGATCTCTATAAGTCTGTCTGCTGTCTAGGCCTGGTTCCCTCTAGGCCTGGTTCCCTCTAGGCCTGGTTCCCTCTAGGCCTGGTTCCCTCTAGGCCGGGTTCCCTCTAGGCCTGGTTCCCTCTAGGCCTGGTTCCCTCTAGGCCTGGTTCCCTCTAGGCCTGGTTCCCTCTAGGCCTGGTTCCCTCTAGGCCTGGTTCCCTCTAGGCCTGGTTCCCTCTAGGCCTGGTTCCCTCTAGGCCTGGTTCCCTCTAGGCCTGGTTCCCTCTAGGCCGGGTTCCCTCTAGGCCGGGTTCCCTCTAGGCCTGGTTCCCTCTAGGCCTGTGTAGGAAGGTGGATATCTGACTATGGTTACCCCCAAATTTTTGCCTAGTGTCTAGCTGGTTTTTCGACTTAGTTGGCCTGAGATCCTGCTATTCAGGATCTCAGCCTGGCTGTTCTCTCTTTAAAATGGACTCCATGTACCCTAGGTACATACCCAATTGGTTGGATCACCCTGTCAGCCCCTGTACCAGTGTACACTAGGTACCCAGGGCATTGGTGTACCCAAGGCCTGCCAAGGGCTGCAGCATGTATTATGCCACCCCAGGCTTGGCCTAACAATTTGACACAACTGGCTGATCACTCAGCTGGGGTAAGTTGGTGTAATCACCTCTTACTTAGGTGTAGTATACCTATACCTAACCTTAAATGGGACACCTGGTAACCTATAAGTCACTCCTATGGCAGGCCTTAACAATCCTGAAGGCAGAGTGCTTGGTTCCATGTGAGATGGTGCTCTGGCATGAGCTGAGCCTGTCTGCAGTGGTCGGAACAACTTCCTTCTACTGTTTCCAGATATCGTCATACCATATACTCTTAAGTGCATTATGAACCTCGCGGTTAAATGCTATCTTTGGTTTGGCTTTATCAAAACATGTCGAGTAAGGTGTCATACGAATTGGAATACTAACCCCTCGCCAATTCTGGCGACGGGGTTAGCATTCCACCCTTCTAGAGGGACACGACATGTACAGTACCTGAAACCCGGGTAAAATCAGACATAGCCTCAGCTCCACAAAATGGATGCTGCCACCACAGACACAAGTCTGCCCTCCTGCTGCTGGGAGTCCTTCCAGCTTGGGAGGTGTGGACAAAGGGTTTCCTGCCAGGGGAGGTGCGTGCACCACCCCAGACAGGATTTTGTGTATTGGTCAGGTAGGGCTTGAAAGAAACCAGACATGCCTGTGGCTCACAAGGAGCCTCGGTGCATATGCCAGTTCAAACCGGTCCTGGGGCACACCAGTCCCGGGCCTGGGGCGAGCTGGACAAAGGATTGGGGGTGTAACCACCCCCCTTCCTGGTCCCACCCATAGGGAGGGACCTAGCAGGTAGTCCGGCCCCTAGAATCCGCTTAAAGGTAGGAGCTGTGTCCTAAGACTTCAGACATCCTGGAATCAACTTAAAACTAAGAAGAAGACGGGAACTTCGACGCTCTGCTGCACAGAGGACTGAAGCCAATCTCCCCTGTGGTCAGGGAGTGACCACCTTGCTAACGCAAGCACCATCCAGCGAATCAACGTCTGCTTTGCCGCCGCCTCCCGCCGGAGCCCGAGCCCAGAGACTGACAAGACCTGGACCTCCAGACCTCTCACCGCCCGATCCACAGTCCCTGCAAAGAGGAGACCCGTGGAGGCACCGAGACACGTGGAGCCAGCCATCTTGAAACGACTACGACAAGCTGACCAGTGCAACAACCGAGGCTCCCTCCAAGTTGTGCTTTGGGTCCTGAGAAGCCCAACCCTCGAGCAGCATCTGCACCAAAGGTGAGCCCTCCAGCATCTCCACGATCTGCGTGGGGCCCTTCTGCATTTTGCCACTCGACGCGCCTAACCGGTTGCTGGCCCGCTGGCTAGTGGCCATCTTGGCGACGAAATCTACGACAAACACCGCTGGTCTGGTTGCTCCAGACTGGCCCTTGCTCCCCTCCAAAGGAGCAGTTCCTCTGACCTTGCTGGTCAGAACCATCAGCTTATCTCCTTGCCTACAACAATTGCTTTTGCCAAGGCTTGTTTGCTTCGATCAAGTCGCCGACACCGCCGACAGCGAGAGCCTGCGTGGGACAGCTCGTGACTCGACTCCTGGACGTCGTCGACCTTCAGGGACCACGTGGCTGCAGAGTCAAGCTACACCTTCCTTCCTGTTTGCACCCGACATCGCCTGGTACCCACCTGGTGCCACGCTGGTCACTGGCTAGTGACTGTGAACACTGTCCCCTCTGCTTACAGGTCTTCAACATCTCCGATCCACCCTTGGATCCACTGCATCTCTTCCCGACCGACCGCCTGCAGCACTTTTGTCTACAGGCCCCACGGAACCGATAGAAGAAACCCGACGCACTTCGAGGCCTATGCACCCGCTTCCTGTGGGTGAGGTAAAGCTGGCACTCCTGTGCCCAAGTGTAGTATTACATCTCTAGTGCCTGTGTTCCAAATCTTAAGTTCCTAGGTCATCCGGAAGATTCCTTTTGCAGTAACTTTGTACTTTTTACGCACCCATTGAAACCTATGGGAGCACGCGTGTGACTATTTGCTCTGCACACGCCACCCGTGGACCTCCTGGTCACTAACTGACGTTAGCTCCTTGTAGGCCCAGCGATTCTAGAGGCCCTAGGCCTTTTCCCTTTTCTGTTCGTGGTACTTATACCACTATTTTAGTATATGGTTCGAGTGGCCACCAGGGCCTATCCATATAAAGTGCAACTTCTGTGTATTCTGTGATAATCTTGTTTGACGATTTGTGCTCCTGTGCTCATAAAGAGACTAGGGGTTACTTTGAGAAATAAATACATATATATTTTGAATATATATCTGTGTGGTGTCCTTTCATTGGTATAAAAGGGGGTTACTATTGGTAAAACAGCTTGCTTAACACGCATCACGAGTTTAGCCTCAAAGACTGCTTAGCCTACGCTACCACTAGGGCAGCTAGTCCAAAAAGGTTGACTTACAACCACACCATAAGGGTTGCTTGGCATGGTACAAGGTGGTCACTAGAACTAGTGAACAGCATATACCAGGCCAACTTCTCACAGCCTGGTTCCCTCTAGGCCTGGTTCCCTCTAGGCCGGGTTCTCTCCAGGCCTGGTTCTCCCAAGTACTGGCTCTCCCAAGTCCTGGCTCTCCTTTGCTTGGCTTACCCCAGAGTCTCTATGTCGCCGTCTGTCTAGGCCCGGTTCACGCTAGGCCTGGTTCACGCTAGGCCTGGTTCACAGTAGGCCTGGTTCACAGTAGGCCTGGTTCTCTCTAGGCCTTGTTCTCTCTAGGCCTTGTTCTCTCTAGGCCTTGTTCTCTCTAGGCCTTGTTCTCGCTAGGCCTGTTTCTCCAAAGTCATGTCTCTTCTTCGGGTTCCTCTTCATAACCCTATGTCTCTGTAAGTCACAGTCTTTCTATGCCTCTTTCTTTCTAGGTCTGGTTCCCTCTAGGTCTGATCATTCTAGGCCTGGGTCTCTTAAGGCTGGAGTCTGTCTGTGCACTCTATGCTTAGCTCTGCCTGGGCCTTTCCTTTCTACGTTTAGGCTCTCCCTAGGCCTAGGCGACACAAAGCCTTGTTGTCTCTAGGCCTATCTCTCTAGGCCTATCTCTCTAAGCCTGGGTCTTTCTATACTTGGGGCTCCCTATCCGTGGTTGTTCCTAGGTCAGGGTCTTTCCGGGCGTGCATTCACAACAGTTGCCACTCCTCCAAGTGGCTCTGAGGCTGCCCATGCTGTACCCTCTTTCTGAATATTGAAGGCTAAGCATTTCTTGCCTCATTCTTAAACCTCCATGAGCCCGGCTTGATTCAGTATCTTTCTAAACTGGGCCATGGGGTTCACCCTACATCCTTCCCTATAAGAATCCCCTACAGCTTTATCCTGTGGACTCTCCCGACACTCTTCTCTACTCAACTCGTCCTGCACCTGCCCTTCTTAGACTCGCCTTATACCACTGCCTTTTGCACTCACGCTACGCCTTTCCCTACTGGGCTCACTCTGACCCATTCCTGTAAACAATTCGGTTATTATTTGGGGTGGGCGACTGCCCTCTTCAAATAACAATCAAAAGTCTTGTCAGGGTGATCCTTAAAGTCACTAAATTATCATGAGCTCAATCCCAGTTAGCCGTGGCACCAAGCAGACAGGGTTAACTTAGGGCAACGATTAGAGTGTTCATGTAGTACCAAAACAATAATAACGTCAAAATGCATAAAAATATCAAACCAAATCAGAAAAATGAGGTAACATTTTTTAACAAAATGAGACAAAAATTACAAAAATCCAATTAGGCAGCCCAGAGATATGAATTTTTAAGTCACAATTGCACCAAAAAGCATAAAGTGCCAACGATAGTCAATGGTCATGGTAGACCGGGACCTAGGCACAATTTCAGGCCATCAGCAATGGACACGGGCCGGGTATACCCACCAGGTTCACTCTTGTCACAGATTTTACCTTTTTCTTAGTCTTTTAAGTCCCAACCAACCACAG
Organism: Triturus cristatus; assembly: GCF_964204655.1. Lineage (NCBI taxonomy): Eukaryota > Metazoa > Chordata > Amphibia > Caudata > Salamandridae > Triturus > Triturus cristatus. Next base: position 59,703,947 of record NC_140590.1, read on the forward strand.
GAGTAAACTTCTTAGGCTCCCAGCACCTTGGTTCACAAGGTGTCAGATAGAGGTCAATAACGGAGTTCAGTCCAGGTCCAGTTGCCACTGGTCAGCTGGGCACTTCCAAGAATGTCTCTTGCCACCTGTTGTTTCCCTGTAGCCACACAGGAGGTCAACCAACTCACCCTTGGAGTCCATTCTTTATCCTGGGTACAAGAGGAAGCAGGTCCAGTCCCTCTGGACCTCTCTCAGGTCACAGATAGCAGCTCCAGTCCTCTTCTGATCTTCTGTATGTACAGAAAGTGATCCAAAGAGGCCATATTTATGTTTTGCATGAGCTAGTGATTGGGGTGAGAACTGTCCCCTCCATAACCAATTAGGTAAAAGTTCATAGGGGTAACTCTTCCCACCTTTTCAGCAGTTCCTGTTTTCTTTTCTGCAAACTGGCCTAAAATGCCATGTGCCATGACTTTTTCAAGATGGCAAAAGTCGTGAGCCACACTAAACTTGTATTTTGATGGCTTGGGTGTGTGTGTGGGGAGTGTAATATGGTAACTCTAGTGTCCTCTCGCATCTAACACTGCACTTCAGTTTGGGTTAGGCACTGTACCTACAACAAACCCGGAGACAGAGGTTTGGTAGGACAAAAGCAGGGTCCTTCAGCAACCAGACAGATGATCCACAATAATGACCTTGCCATCCTTTTCTCTCTTTTTCAAGTGCGCTCCAAGTGTTACATGTGAGTCAATGGACCTTTCAAACAGAATTTGACACTGTTCTGTCAAAAGGAGGCCAACATCCCCCACTCTGCATATTTGTTTGAGCTAAGAAGAGTCATCCCTTCCCATTCAGATCAGCCTGTTGATTGTTCCGGGAAGGTATTTCACACCTTTTTACACATATTCAAGACCAAGCACAGACTGAGAGCTGGCAGAGGTTTATGCTAATTAGTCTTCGGGCAGTTCAGACAGGTAAAAGATAACTTTCTAAAATGTTACTTTTACATAATAATTATTAAAAATCTTGCTTCACTATTAAATCAGATTTTTTTTATAAGTTATAACTATTAAAAATAGTGGTTTAATTATGTTTCCACTTGTTCCCATTCCTGAGATACAGCATTAGTGTATAAATAATGTACTCTGGTTTTCTACATAGGACAGCTACGCCTGCCGCAGTGAAATTGTGTAAAGGCGTTGTCACTGCAGAGGCATGGTAATAATAATGTTCTTCATGTCCCACTTTTAAATACCATGTACCTTACATTGTGGGATACAAATCTCACATAAGGTTGACTTACTGATATTTAAAAGGGAGGATTTTTCCTGATGAAAAGGGTAACAATGCAGTGGCCAGGCTACACGGGGTAGGCCTGAAGCCCTTTTTGCTATGCCACTGTAGTGGATGGCATAATAGGTGCTGACGTCCAATAGTTTCACCTACCTTCCAGGGCCTTGACACACTTTGTACAACTTATACTAGGGACTTAAAGGCATATTAATAATACCAATTAGGAACAGGCCAGTTCAATTATGTTTAAAGCAGGATTTCCAGCAGTTTAGTACTGGTTAGCCAGGGTACGGTGCACATAGTTCTAAAGCCAGCAAAAATATAGGGCCCAGCTAAGGCGGAAAAAGGGGGTGACCATGCAGAAAAGGCAGATATCCTAAACTTACTTCCCTACTAAATTTTTCCTGACTTCTTTGTTATAGGACTCTATCTCCACCCTTCTGTATCAGACTAGCCGTGTACCCTTCCGTAGCATACCCCCTTCCTTATTGGTGCTCGCTTGACGTACTCCCTCTTAACTCATTATGTGCCCTTCCTGATGAAACTCTGATGACACCCCTACATCCTTTCCTACTGGACCCTCATGAAACCCTTTCCTAGCAGACTCATCCCTGCACCCTTCCCTCTTAGACTCACCCTGCACCTTTCCCTCTTACTCTCACCCTTACACCCATCCCTCTAACTCTCTAACCCTACACTCTTCTCTATAGGGTGACGGGGAACGTGTTCCTATCAGATATACCCCGCACCCCTCCCTATCACCTTAAATTCATCGCTATTCTATTCTCCCTAAACCTTTCCCAATATGGGTCTCCCTGAACCCTTCAATGCTAAAATCTCTCTAAACCCTTCCCTCTTGGACTTGCCCTTTGCTATTTCCTTCCAGACTCGCCCTGCCCCCTCCCCTAGCGGACCCACCCTACACCCTTCCCCGTAGGACATGCCCTACCCTATTCTCTATGGGATGACCGTTCACCCATCCCTTCCAGACTTGCCCTGCCCACATACCTAGCTGACTCACCCAGCATCCTTTCCTCTTAGGCTCACCCTACCCCTTCCTTCTTAGACTCACCCTGAATCCTTTCCTCTTAGGCTCACCCTACCCCCTCCTTCTTAGACTCATCCTGAATCCTTTCCTCTTAGGCTCACCCTACACCTTCCCTATGAGACACGCCCTACACTCTTCACTATTGGGCGGCCTTTTACTCATCCCTCTCAGATACACCCTACGCTCCTCCCTGGCAGATACGCCCTACATCCCTCCCTATAAGATACACTGCACGCCCCTCCCTATCACCTTAGATTCTTCACTATTCTAATCCCACTAAGCCTGTCCCTGTCAGAGTCTCCCTGAACCCTTCAATGCTGAAATCCCCCTGCATCATTCCCTCTAAGACTCACCCTACCTACACCCTTCCCCATAAGACACGCCCTATACTCTTCTCTATGGGGTGACCGATCACCTATCCCTTCCAGACTCGCCCTGCCCTCTTCCATCTTAGGTTCACCCTGCACCCTTTCCTCTTACGCTCACCCAACACCCTTCCCCATAAGACACATCCTACCTACACTCCTCTCTATGGGGTGACCGTTCCCCATCCCTTCCAGACCTGCCCCGCCCCCTAGCGGACTCAGTCCTTTCTTCTTCCATCTGTGCTGAGACGGCCAGAATGTGCATTGCGCCTCCAGGACCCGGAGTAAGCGAGGCTCTCGTGTGAGGAAAGCGTTTGGCTGCCCCCCCCCCCCCCCTCCTTCCACCCAAGGCCATGCGGCTGCTGATGTGTGCACTTCCACTGCGCAGGAACCGTGCCAACCCAATATGGCGTCTGCAGTGATGCGCTGCAGTCTGCGCCGCGCGCCCTCGTGGGGAGCTGGGGGGCCTCTGCTGAAGCTGGGCACGAGCACAGCTGGAGCGGGGCTGAGCCCTCAGTGCGAGAGGACTCATGCCAGCCAGTCAGTGGTGAAAGAGGAGGGCAAGCCCTGCAGCACACCAGGGTGCATGACCCCAGCACTAGTGTGAGGTCATGACCCGTGGGCCATCCAAGCGCGTACATTCCATGATAAGGCTCCAATCATGGACGTAGCAACCCATGGTGCAGCAGGTGCAGTGGAACCAGGGTGCCGGGAACTGAGTGGGGGGGGGGGGGGGCTACTGAAGCTTGGATAGGGGCCTTTTCCTTGCTTGCACGAGGGCCCACGGCACCCTCCCCTCACCGCTGGCTCGAATATGGGATGAATATAACAAATGGCGTAATTGGGGCATTTGGATTAAGTCTTGAGCAAAGCAACCTTCTGTGGGTAGCATTTCATGCCATCCTTTTGTAGATCATTGCTCCTTTAAAGAAAGGCCCCCACCTCATGCAAACGACTCGAGACTCCATCGAGGACAACTGCTCGTCCCTGTCTCATCTGAAGGGGGACGCACGCATCCATGGCCGGTGCAGCAAGACTCAAGCGAGCGCATGGCCCTCCCTGGGGGCGCCAATTACTGCCCATCACGGCGGGCAGCTGCCCAGGCGTGTAACCGCCGCCGGAGAGGGGGGCACTCGTCGGAGATATTGCGCCCATCCGCGCTCCCTCGCGTACCCGCCGTGGCTCGGCACTGCCCGCCCCATCTCACGGGCAGTATTGCCACAGTGACTGGGCAGAGAGCCCTCTCGCCGCCCTGACCTTTCCCGCGCCGCCTCGCCTCGGCCCTGGCCCGGTGCTCGCACTTAATGACGGCCACGGCGGCGGTAAATCCTTCCCGGCTCGGCTGGAGGCTGCGGCCGCAGAGGGCAGCGCAAAGGTCGCGCTGACCTTTCCCGCCGGCCGTGTAATGAGATTTAGAGAGGGTTCTCTGGTAAACAGATGCGGACCCCATACATTCCGAGGTGGGAGTGGGGCGGACGCCTCTCTGGGCCGCTCCACTGACCCTTCGCTAGAAGGGCCTCTCGGCGGCCAGGACCCTCAGGGATTTTCTGCCCCGCTTCATTTGACGTCGAAAGCAGGATTCCCAGGCTGGCACACGGGGCTTCGCTTCCATGGCAGGGTTCTCCCATGCCAGGCTTGCTTGCATGGTGTCGGTGCGGAGTTGTATGCGGGGGCACTGCGCTTGGCTCGCAGAGGGCGGACTTCCATCAGTGACCGCTCCTACCCCACCTCTTGGTCTCTCTCTACAGCCTGGCCCTGGAAGCCCCTTGTAGAGGGCGTCACTTCCACTGTCCTCTCAGAAAGCCCTCCTCCTTTTGCAGCGCCAAGAGGCGCCCGTCTTCCGCCTCGCCACATTGCACTGGCTTCTTGGCACACCGCCTGTCCTCTTGCTGCTTGTACCGAGGTCCAGGGAGGGCTTCTGTTCGCCTGGTTGTACCCCTGCTAGGGCTGGCTTTAGGGCAGTTTGACTGTCGCACCCCCTCGTGGGGGGCACTGTGTTTAGTAATAACTTATGATTTTAGAGATGAGGTGCGCTGTTGCACGGTGGTTGTGAGAGAATCTGTGGATGGAGGCGGTCGTGGGGTGTGGGTGCGCCCAAAATGATTGCCCCACCGGGCGCCAGCCGCGCCACCAGAGCTAAGACTGGTCCTGACCCCTGCCCCTTGGCAGGAGCACTTCAGAGGCATGCCCACTGGGCCAGTGGCACAGAAGTAGGCAGAGTACAAAACTCCCCCCACGGCTGGCACCACTAGGGGTCTTTCCACCCCCTCGCAGAGAAGTCTCCAGCACCCCTTACCCTAGGCACCATCAATCCAAGGCCCCTTCATACCACGCCCTAATGCTGTGACGTTTGAGTGTCAGTAATAAGTAGAGGTCGAAGTAGGCGGGCTCGGAGGGGCACGACGCACCCATACTTCGTTTCATTTTAAGAAAAACAACACCCCTACTTTTTGTGGAAAGACAATTGTCCCGGGAGGGTTAACTTCAACAGGTGAAATGCTTCCGCTGAAGCATTAGGGTGGGGGTCTCCTGTGCTGTGGAGAGGATGTGGCCTGTAGGGCCAGAGCCGCTTACCCTGGGACTGGAGAACCAGGTTGAGCCTCGGCGTCAGGCTCAGCATCCTGTGATTCTGGGCAAATCTCTAAATGTCCCTGTACATACCAAAAATGAATGTGTCCTTGTGTAATGTAACTGGTGCTCGTGTAAGCGCTCTGATTCCGTCAGCTCCAGTTGGCGCTATAAAGCTGTAAAAACCGAGAGAGGTGCAGACAGCTAAACAAGCCTTCCTGCCAAGGTGTGCCAAGGTGCCTTGTCTGCAAGAAATGCAAATGTGCGCAGCTGGTCAACCTGAAAATGAATGTGCTTGGAAGCCGGTGTTGGCTTAATTAACCGAAGCACTTGAAGCTTCCCGATAACGTTTTTATTCTCTCTGATTGGTATTGTTCTGGAGTTACCATCTGTGCTGTGACGTGCCTGCTTTTAAAACACACAGTAATAAAGAATGCACTATGTACATTACTAAAATCTATAATTTGGAAACACATTTTTATGTTAAGCCTTTTTGTGCATTTTGTAGCAGCCTATCGAATAATGTGTATAATGCAAGTTTAAAGCAATGACTTCAATATTCACAGTGCTTTCTGTCACAGACCGACCTCGCAGCACTAGACATACACACGTCACTATTCTCCACTGCACCAGCCTGGTTTCAAGCCTGTGGCTCTCTGGTTGCACAGACCTCTGCGGTGCATTCACTAATAGTGGTTTCATAAAGTAGGATAGCGCCTTATTTCACATGTAGTTACCTCAAGGTGAAAGCCCCCCAAAAATGTACATATTATTTTTCATGCCATGCTTTTAACCCTGCCGCAAGCTCACTAGCATGGCCCCCATTGCTTGCCGCACATCAGTCCCCATACTTTTTGTAATGCACTTCGACCGTGGCTTATAAAGTGGGCACAGGCCGTGCCCACGGTGAAGCCTCAGCCCCCCTGAGTGCTGTGGGTGCAGGGGTTACTTTTGTGGTACCCTTAGAGTTGTGTATTCCACAGCTCTGGTTCGACACCGCCTGATGTAAGCTTGGTGCAGGTACATTTCAGGGGTGCGCGAAATTTGGTGTCGCACAATTACGCGAAATTTCAGCAAACATACGCGAAATGGTTCATACTCTGCATAATTATGTGTAAATTTAAATCTGTTTTTTGTGCTATATTTTAGCAGAATTTTTTACACAAGGACGCATTTATTGCACAAAAAGCAACACAATCAACAACCACTCACATTCTGTTGCTCCATGTGTGTTTTTTTTTTTTACAGTGAAACACCGTAATTACACAAACTGGCACAATGGAATGACAGGTGTAACTTTGAATTTCTAAAATTACACGAATTACAGCGCTGTAATTAAAATTTAGCTCCGGCCTAGTCCAAATGGGATCTGTAAATAAGCAATCCCACCTCCCCCCACGGTAGGGCTGGGGACCCCTCCCAAAACTAGGAGCTTGAAAAGGAAGTTTCAATTTAGGAGACAAACAGTCGGGCAGCACAGCAGGAGGGGCGTGGCTAACTCTGGTGCAACAGGTTCAGTGGCACCTCGAGAGGCCTTTTCAACCCTGAAACCCAAAGTGAATCCTGGCAGTCCTCCTCACTCCGACCTCTTCTGCTGGGTCTGCAGTGTAGCCCCCAGCAAACTCCCCCGACCAATCCTGCCTGCTCACATGCTATCAACCAGCATGTGAGCAGTGCCCTGATTGGTGGGTGCTCCCCAGTGCCTTGGTGGCCTGCATTTGCTCTCAACCTAGCTGCCTTCAGACAGCTGGGATGAGAGGTTTAAAGTGCGCATGTCTGGCCGGCAGACTCAAGGGACATGCGCACTTTAAACAGTGCAAAGGCAGCCCTCTGCCCACCACTCCTTCCTGCTGTCACTCATCAGGCCCCGCCCTCGCCTAACGTGCGGTTCAGGACCGGACGATGAAAAAAATGAATTATCATTTTATTTTTCAATTTGGGAGGGGGCGACGCTCCTCCGCTCCAATGGAAGGGCCACCCCGGGCTTCCTTCTGTGTAGGGGCAGCAGAGTCCATGGGTGGGGACATCTAAGCGTATTGTGGTGGTAGCTTCTGTTAACAGAGAGCAGACAGGACCTCACAAGTAGGGGTTCCTGTTGGGGTAGTCTGCCTTTTATGAGGGGCGGAGTGCAGTTCAGTGGATGAAAAATGCTCCCCCGGTGCCTTAACTTTCTGTAATTAATATTCTAGAGAACAAACCCCTTGCATGTTGTGAAATGGAAATGTAGATGTTTCTTTTCATCAAACTGGCTGGAACCATGGAGGAGAGGGAATTAAGTTTCCTAAGCATCTTAAAAAGACTTGGAGTATTCTGCTTGTTGCATGGGGGGCATCCGGGGGCAACAGCGTGACCCTGCATGCTTGTGTAATGTTCCTTGTCAAATGAGAGGCCCCGGGTTGCAGCATGGCACTTATAAACAAAATGCACAAGAATTGCAAAAAGAACGAGACAGGGAGGCATAAATCATAATGTCACTTAATGTAAGGAGTGATCTATATTTAGAGCACGGTGTCCTCCCCCCTCGACCAGCCATGCCCTCAGCACACTTATTCCAAGGCGCTGCTCATCTTGCCGGCCGGACTTGATTTCCAGCATGAGCACTCTCTTCAATCATTTAACCTGGTCCTGAAGATGACCTGAAATGTATACAGGCTGAAACGCCATCAACCGTACAGCGTAATGTCGGGCGCAACTTTTGTGGTCCACTACAGGCATTTATCTCATGTAATTACTTTGTTAATAAATTGGAACCACAAAAAAGTCTTTTTGTATAAATTGACAATCCTGTCCTTACCGCTTCGTTTTTTCACTACTTTTTGCACTTGTCACTTGCACCGTTCACGTTGTTTTGCACGAGCACTATTGTGCACAAGACTTTATAGGTTATACATACATTTAATGTAACAGAGTTTTATGATTGTCTTTTTCTCCACCTTGCTCTAAATACGGATCACTCCTTACATTAAGTGACATTAAGATTTATGCCTCTCTGTCTCATTCTTTTTGCAATTCTTACGTATTATTTTTTATAACTGTCTTCAAGTACTGCCTGTTGAGACATTGTTATTTGCTGTACTAATCACCCGGTCTCAACTGGGTTTATGGGTACCCTCTTGTCACCTGTTCCTATTACCCAGAATACAGCGGCTTGGCACTGTACTCCTGTCCTACTCCCAGAATACAGCAGCATGGCACTGCACTCCTGTCCTACTCCCATAATACAGCAGCATGGCACTGCACTCCTGTCCTACTCCCAGAATACAGCAGCATGGTACTGCACTCCTGTCCTACACTCCTGTCCTACTCCCGGAATACAGCAGCATGGCACTGCACTCCTGTTCTACTCCCAGAATACAGTACTGCACTCCTGTCCTACTCCCAGAATACAGCAGCATGGCACTGCACTCCTGTCCTACACTCCTGTCCTACTCCCGGAATACAGCAGCATGGCACTGCACTCCAGTCCTACTCCCGGAATACAGCAGCATGGCACTGCACTCCTGTCCTACTCCCGGAATACAGCAGCATGGCACTGCACTCCTGTCCTACTCCCAGAATACAGCAGCATGGCACTGCACTCCTGTCCTACTCCCAAAATACAGCAGCATGGCACTGCACTCCTGTCCTACTCACAGAATACAGCAGCATGGCACTGCACTCCTGTCCTACTTCCAGAATAAAGCATCATGGCACTGCGCTCCTGTCCTACTCCGAAAATACACCATCATGGCACTGTACTCCTGTCCTACTCCCGGAATACAGCAGCATGGCACTGCACTCATGTCCTACTCCCAGAATACACCATCATGGCACTGCACTCCTGTCCTACTCCCAGAATACAGCAGCATGGCACTGCACTCCTGTCGTCCTACTCCCGGAATACAGCAGCATGGCACTGCACTCCTGTCCTACTCACAGAATACACCATCATGGCACTGCACTCATGTCCTACTCACAGAATACACCATCATGGCACTGCACTCCTGTCCTACTCCCGGAATACAGCAGAATGGCACTGCACTCCTGTCCTACTCACGGAATACAGCAGCATGGTACTGCACTCATGTCCTTCTCCTGGAATACAGCAGCATGGCACTGAACTCCTGTCCTACTCGCAGAATACAGCAGCATGGCACTGCACTCCTGTCCTACGCACAGAATACAGCAGCATGGCACTGCACTTCTGTCCTACTCACAGAATACAGCAGCATGGCACTGCACTCCTGTCCTACTCAAAGAATACAGCAGCATGGCACTGCACTCCTGTCCTACTCACAGAATACAGCAGCATGGCACTGCACTCCTGTCCTACTCACAGAATACAGCAGCATGGCACTGCACTCCTGTCCTACTCAAAGAATACAGCAGCATGGCACTGCACTCCTGTCCTACTCACAGAATACAGCAGCATGGCTCTGCTCTCCTGTCCTACTCCTGGAATACAGCAGCATGGCACTGCACTCCTGTCCTACTCACAGAATACAGCAGCATGGCACTGCACTCCTGTCCTACTCACAGAATACAGCAGCATGGCACTGCACTCCTGTCCTACTCCTGGAATACAGCAGCATGGCTCTGCACTCCTGTCCTACTCCTGGAATACAGCAGCATGGCACTGCACTCCTATCCTACTCCCGGACTACAGCAGCATGGCACTGCACTCCTGTCCTACTCCCGGAATATAGCAGCATGGCACTGCACTCCTGTCCTACTCCTAGAATACACCATCATGGCACTGTACTTGAGTCCTATTCCCAGAATACAACTTCATGGCACTGCACTCATGCCCTACTCTGAGAATACAACATCATGGCACTGCACTCGAGTCTTACTCCCAGAATACAGTGGAATGACACTGTACTCCAGTCCTACTCCCACAATACAGCGGCATGGCTCTGCACTCATGTCTTACTCCTGGAATACAGCAGCATGGCACTGCACTCATGTCCTACTCCGAGAATACAGTATCATGGCACTGCACTCCTGTCCTACTCCTGGAATAAAGCATCATGGCACTGCACTCGAGTCCTACTCCCAGAATACAGTATCATGGCACTGCACTCCTGTCCTACTCCTGGAATAAAGCATCATGGCACTGCACTCCTGTCCTACTCCTGGAATACGTGTATCATAAAGGAGAGTGATCCATTTGAGGACATTGGGGGCTGGGATCAATTCATAATATTTCATCAAAAATTACCTCCAAGACCATCAATCTAATCTTTCCTAACTTGAAGAAACCGACATGTTGTTTCTCCAAACGTTAGTAACTCGACGTATTCTTAATTAAGAGATTCTTCAGTGGTGTACACTAAAATATATCACGCCAATAGAATTGATATTAAAAGTGATCTTAAGATAAATGGGAATAGACAAGGAGTCTTGTTTCTTGATTCATTGCTTTTTTTGAGCCACTTATAAACAAAACAGACTTTGTATTCAACATCATGGCACTGCACTCCTGTCCTACTCCTGGAATAAAGCATCATGGCACTGCATTCCTGTCTAGGCCTGGACGGAGTTAGTGACGCAAAAACTCTGCCGTTTCTCGAGCGGCGACGTTTGGCAAGTAGCACTGCTCACACTGATTTTTTGTGCTGAGAGTTTGTCCTGCTCTGTAAAACCATCGCAGACAGCACTTTGTGCAGCCAAAGAGGGCGCTACTTCATTCTGCTGCTCGGGTAGATGTTCCACTCGAATGGCAGCAGCCTCATACGAGGGGCAGATTTCTCAACGTGTGCGGTCGCGACCTAACACAAACTGTCGCGACCTGCCGCACCCAACCGCACTGAGAAATCTCACCGGAAGGGCTAGCGCCTGATTTTTTCTCTTAACATTGGTGAGTCGCTCGACAGGAAAAACTCTGCTGCATGTCTGTTTGCAGAGTTTTGCAGAACTTTGCGCTGCAGCAAAATGCAGAGTGGGGAAAACCCCGCAAACTCTGCTGGAGGAGCGGAATTCTTCGCCCACCCTTACTCCTGTCCTGCCTGGTCTATGAGCTCCCAGAATGCAGCATCATGTGAATGAATGGTCTGCTCCTGCCTGGCGCCCCCTCTGTCGCTCCCTTTGGTTTATACTTGTTCTCCAGCCCTTCTCCTTTGTGTGTGATTGACAGGTCCTAATGGGCGGTGCTTGCAGACAGGTCATCTCCGGTGTTTACACATCATTCTCCCGTCTGTTCTCTCTCCTGTGTCATTTCTTCCACTTTCACCTTTTTTCTTCCTCTTACGCTTCACCCTTCCGTATATTCTCCAACTCATTTGTCAGACCTCTTCACCACCCTCCCCCTCCTGCTACGTCTTGCACTATTCTCTTTCTTCTCCTTTTATTATTATTATGGGATTTTGTAAAGCGCATGGTTACGCACCCCGGCGTGTCCCCGCGCTGAGAGGAGAGATAAGGCAATTCAAGCAGGAAGTCATAATAGTGCAGAGCGGTAGAGGTGAGTTTTTAGTGCTTTGCGGAATTTAGTCTCTGAGGGTTCGAGACGCAGCTCTATCGGGAGTAAGTTCCAGTTTTTGGCCGCAAGAAATCTAAAAGATCTCCCTCCCACTCGAGCTTTCCGGATTTTAGGGATGACAACAAGTCCAGTGCCCGAGGATCTTAGCGACCGCTCCAGTCTATAGGGGGTAATAAGATTGCAGAGAGGCATAGGTGCCCTGCTCATCATGATGCGATGGCACAGGCAGAGTGCCTTGAAGATAATCCTCTCCCTAACGGGCAGCCAGTGTAGGGTCCTCAAGGCGGCCTTAGATGACGCACGTCTAGGAAGCCTCAAATCTGTCTAGTCTTCCATTTACTCCTCCTTTCACCCACTCTACTGCCACCGTGTTCCTTTTTCTGTCCCTTTCTAGCCCACCATCTTTTATCTCTGATTCTCTAACTCTCTCTTGCTCTCTGTTTCCCCCTCTCTTTATCTGTTGTTGAGTTGTTTATGCCTCTCTTTCTCAGATCCCTCCTCACTACATGTTCTTAGTCTCTTGCCTCCACTCTCTGCTGCTCGCTCGTGTCCCCTTCTTTGTTGCTGTTTCTCCATCTCTCTCCCTTCTTAGATCTTTCCCTTCATTCGTCCTGTCTACCCACCTTGCCCTCCACAGCCTGCCTTCATATGTCCACATCTGTATCTCTTTATATTCTTTGTCCCTCCTCCTGTTTCTCTTTCCTTCCATGTTGTTTGTTCTTCCTCTTCCTGGCTGCCCTGAGTATGGCCATCCCTCACTCTATCTGGTGTCTGCAGGGCTGGGCTGGGACCCCAAAGCAGCCTTGGGACATGTCATCAAAGCAGCCCCACCCCCTGCACGGTGCATAGCAAGCGAGCCTGACAAGGGGTCTGAGGGAGGGGGTATTCTCTCCCAAGAACATTTGGGGGGAAATTGTGCATTCTACAACACAATTTTCAATATATATTCAACTGTATTGGTTTTTGAAGCATAGTAAATGATGACCTTACAGTGCACCCGGATACAACAATCTTTGTGGGGGCCCCTCACTGATTCCCTCACTATCGCCCTCCAACAGTGTCCCTTATCTCTCCACCGCCCCTCTCTCACATGGATTTCATTTGTTTTATGCCAGTGTAAGGTGTCGGAGCATTTTACATCACGCACACATACAGAGACAATGAATCATACATGCGTAAATCAGTGTATAGAAAATGTTACATAAGACAAAGGGGGCTACAAGGTGTAGGAATCACACCACCCATACTGGGAGGCACTTTTTAAGAGTGCTTGGTCTGGAAAAGCACAAACTCCGGATTCAGTACATAGTGTGGTTAGGGTTTACTTTACTAATAAGAATTTATTCCTAACCAAATATACCCTTTTTAGCCACATTTGGATAATGAAAGACTAGAAAAAAACATAACGTTCTAACCTAGATTACAGTTGTAATTTATGAACTGCACAGTGTCAAAAAAATATGTGTGACAAAAGCAGCAACCCACTGAGCTATGCACATAAAATACTGTTCTGTGATCTGCATGGTGCACGTTCATTGCAGCAGGCCTGTTAACCCTCTGCACTAACTTAGATGAGTCAAAGCTGCCACTAGACAAAACTCTGATCTCTCTCCAGCAGGTGCGTTAATCACTAGAGTTATCTTGGCACTTGTATTGTTGCCTGAAAACTGTTGGACACACAAGGAACTCTGCAGTGCTTTTACAACTGATGCCTACTAAACAACTGGCCGCCAGTAACAAAAGCACCCTCCCAACCCACCCTTCCAGCCTCCGAGAGAAACACCTAGTGCCCGGTACAGCCAGTACAGCCTTGTGTGTCTAACCATGCACGCTTGGGCCCTCACACTATCCAGTCTCTCCCTGCATGCTTTTTCCCTCACGCCATCCAGTCTCTCCTCGTATGCTTTGTCCCTCACTCCATCCTGTGTCTCTCCTCGTGTGCTTTGTCCATCACTCCATTCTGTGTCTCTCCTCGTATGCTCTATCCGTCACTCCATTCTGTGTCTCTCCCTGCATGCTTTGTCCCTCACTCCGTCCTGTCACTCCTCGTATGCTTTGTCCCTCACTCCATCCTGTGTCTCTCCTCGTATGCTTTGTCAGTCGCTTCATCCTCTGTCTCTCCTCATATGCTTTGTCCCTCACTCCATCCTGTGTCTCTCCTCATATACTTCCTCTCTTGCTCCATAATGTGTCTCTCCTCGTATGCTATGTCCCTCGCTCCATCCTCTGTCTTGCCTTCTATGCTTACTCCCTCACTACATCCTGTGTCTCTCCTCATATACTTTGTGAGTAGCTCCATCCTCTGTCTCTCCTCATATGCTTTGTCCCTCACTACATCCTGTGTCTCTCCTCGTATGCTTTGTCCCTCACTCCATCATGTGTCTCTCCTTGCATGCTTTGTCCCTCACTTTATACTGTGCCTCTCCTCATATGCTTTGTACCTCTTATCCATCCTGTGTCCCTCCTCATATGCTTTGTCCCTCACTCCATCCTGTGTCTCTCCTCATATGCTTTGTCCCTCACTCCATCCTGTGTCTCTCCTCATATGCTTTGTCCCTCACTCCATCCTGTGTCTCTCCTCATATGCTTTGTCAGTCACTCCATCCTCTGTCTCTCCTCATATGCTTTGTCACTCGCTCCATCCTGTGTCCCTCCTTGTATGCTTTGTCCCTCGCTCCATCCTGTGTCTCGCCTTGTATGCTTTGTCCCTCACTCCATCCTGTGTCTCTCCTCGTATGCTTTGTCCCTCGCTCCATTCTGTGTCTGTCCTCGTATGCTTTGTCCATCGCTCCATCATGTGTCTTGCCTCGTATGCTTTGTCCCTCACTCCATTCGGTGTCTCTCCCTGCATGCTTTGTCCCTCACTTCGTCCTGTGTCTCTCCTCATATGCTTTGTGAGTCGCTCCATCCTCTGTCTCTCCTCATATGCTTTGTCCCTCGCTCCATCCTGTGTCTCTCCTCGTATGCTTTGTCCCTCGCTCCATCCTGTGTCTTGCCTGGTATGCTTTGTCCCTCACTCCATCCTGTGTCTCTCCTCATATGCTTTTGTCTCTCACTCCATCCTGTGTCTCTCCTCAAATGCTTTGTCCCTCACTCCATCCTGTGTCTCTCCTCAAATGCTTTGTCAGTCGCTCCATCCTGTGTCTCTCCTCATATGCTTTGTCCCTCGCTCCATCCTGTCTGTCTCCCTGCACTGCACAGTTTGTCCCTGTGCCTCTCTGCATGCTTTGTCCCTCACTCACTCCATCCTGTGAGCCTCCGTACATGCTTTGTCCCACACTCCATCCTGTGTCTGTCCCTGCACGCTTTGTCCCTTACTCACTCCCTCCTGTTTCTCCCTGTATGCTTTGTCCCTCACTACGTCCTGTGGCCCTCAAGCCATTCATTGAGCTTAAGTGTCCGTCACGCCACCCGGTGTCCCTCACACCTTTCTCTGAGACCCTCACTACAGCCGTGTCCCTCACTCCTTTCTCCAAGCGTCTCACTCCACCCAATGTCTCTCACGCAATTCTCTGAGCCCCTCACTACACCCAGTGTCTGTCACGCCATTCTCTGAGCCCCTCACTCCACCCTATGTCCTTCACACCATTTTCTGAGCCCCTCAGTCCACCAGGTGTCCCTCATGCCATTCTTTGAGACCCTCACACCACCTGGTGTTCCTCACACCATTCTCTAAGCCCCTCACTCCACCCGGTGTCCTTTACGCCATTCTCTGAGCCCCTCAGTCCACCAGGTGTCCCTCATGCCATTCTTTGAGACCCTCACACCACCCGGTGTTTGTCACGCCATTCTCTGAGCCCCTCACTCCACTCGGTGTCCCTCACTCCATTCTCTGAGCCCCTCACTCCACTCAGTATCCCTCACGCCATTCTCTGGACCACTCACTCCACCTGATGTCCCTCACGGCATTCTCTGAAACCCTCACTCCACCCGGTGTCCCTCACGCCATTCTCTGAGCCCCTCACTCATCCCAGTGTCCCTCACGCTATTCTCTGAGCCCCTCACTCCTCTCAGTGTCTCTCACACTATCTCTGAGATTCTCACTCCACCTGGTGTCCCTCACATCTTTCTCTGAGACCCTCACTACACCCGGTACCCACACACCTTTGTCCGAGACCCTCACTGCACCCGGTGTCCCTCACGCCATTCTCTGAGCCCCTCACTCCACCCATTGTCTGTCACGCCATTCTCCGAGACCCTCACTCCACCCGGTATCCCTCATGCTATTCTCTGAGCCCCTCACTCCACCGGGTGATTGTCCCGCCATTCTCGGAGCCTCTAACTCCACTCAGTGTCCCTCACGCCATTCTCTAAGCCCCTCACTCCACTCAGTGTCCCTCACTCCACTATCTTGACCTCTCACTCCACCCAGTGTCCCTCACACCATTCCCATAACCCTCACTCCACCCGTTGTTCCTCACACCATTCTCTGTGCCCCTCACTCCACCTGGTGTCCCTCGCGCCATTCTCTGAGCCCCTCACTCCATTCTATGAGCCCCTCACTCCACTCAGTGTTGCTCACTCCATTATCTAAGTCCCTCGCGTCATTCTCTGGACCCCTCACTCCATTCTCTGAGCCCCTAACTCCATTCTTTAAGCCCCTCACTCCGCTCAATGTTGCTCGCTCCAATCTCTGAGCTCCTCACTCCATTCTCTGAGCCCCTCACTCCATTCCCTGAGCCCCTCACTCCGCTCAATGTTGCTCGCTCCATTCTCTGAGCCGAGCCACTCTCTCCACTCTCTGAGCCCCTCACTCCACCCGCTGTCCCTCACGCCATTCTCTGAACCCTCACTCCACCCTGTACGCCTCACGCCCTTCTCTGAAACCCCCCCCTCTGCCATCATCCGCCTTAGTCACAGAGGAGGGTGAATGCAGTAATGCACACGCCTCCCCGCTGGGTACCACTGCAGCCTCCCTGGGGACGGAGATAGCTCCTCTCGGGGGTTGCAGGCCCAGACTCTGCTGAGTGTGAGTTCTGTTAATTGAACGGCTGTAATTGGCCTGGCTAAAAATTCCCTTACCCGAGACTGTCGGGTGATTTGCCATCACTGCACTCTGCTCCCACAGTGCACTGCGGTAGAGCAATCTGCATACCATTAAACACGCCAAGAAAAGCCTTTCAACACTGAAAGGAAAAGCCATTGTCTTCGTGTGAGGCAGCGCACATCTCGGCGCATGCGCGATGGGTTGTGGGTGACGTGTGCGTAATGTGTCAATGCGGGAAGTAAAACCACGCACCCTACGCCCTCATACCCGCACTACCTCCGGACCATGCTTGGAAGTCCGGGTTCTCACTCTGGCACACTCCAGTACTGACCACGGACCCTCTCATGGGCAAGGCGACTGCTCCATCTAGATAACACTGCCACCCTCCGCCCAGAGCCCATCAAGTCACACTCCACCTAGAGCCCATCAAGCCACGCTCCACCCAGAGCCCATCAGGTCACCCTCCACCCAGAGCCCATCAAGTCACACTCCACCTAGAGCCCATCAAGCCACGCTCCACCCAGAGCCCATCAAGCCACGCTCCACCCAGAGCCCATCAGGTCACCCTCCACCCAGAGCCCATCAAGTCACACTCCACCTAGAGCCCATCAAGCCACGCTCCACCCAGATCCCATCAAGCCACCCTCCGGCCAGAGCCCATTAGGTCACACTCCACCCAGAGCCCATCAAGCTACACTCCACCTAGAGCCCATCAAGCCACGCTCCACCCAGAGCCCATCAAGCCACGCTCCACCCAGAGCCCATCAGGTCACCCTCCACCCAGAGCCCATCAAGTCACACTCCACCTAGAGCCCATCAAGCCACGCTCCACCCAGAGCCCATCAGGTCACCCTCCGACCAGAGCCCATCACGTCACACTCCACCTAGAAGCCACGCTCCACCCAGAGCCCATCAAGCCACCCTCCGGCCAGAGCCCATTAGGTCACACTCCACCCAGAGCCCATCAAGCTACACTCCACCTAGAGCCCATCAAGCCACGCTCCACCCAGATCCCATCAGGTCACACTCTACCCAGAGCCCATCAAGCCACCTTCCGGCTAGACCCCATCAGGTCACACTCCACCCAGAGCCGACCCTGCCACACTCCACCCAGGCCCCATCTGGCCACACTTCACCCACAGCCCATCAAGTGATACTCCACCCAGACCCCATCAGGTCACACTCCACCCAGAGCCCATCAAGCCACACTCCACCCAGAGTCCACCCTGCCTGACTCCACCCAGAGTCCATCAGGTCACACTTCACCCACAGCCCATCAGGTAATACTCCTCCAGACCCCATCAGGTCACACTTCACCCAGCGTCCCAATCAATCAGAGTCCCACCCGGTCACACTCCACCCAGACGCCTATTAGGTCCACCCAGAGTCCCACCCAGTCACACTCTACGCGGAGCCCATCCCGTCACACCCCTCCCTGAATCTCACTAGGCCACACTCAAACCAGAGTCCCAAAGTGTCACACTTCTCCCAGAGAACCACCCAGTCACTCTCCACTCAGAGTACCAGCCAGTCACACCCCACCCAGAGTCCCACCAGGTCACAGTTCACCCAGATCCCACCCGGTCACATCCCATCCTGAATCTCACCAGGCCACACTAAACTCAGTTTCCCAGAGGGTCACACTTCACGCAGAGTACTAACCGGTCACACTCTACTCAGAGTGCATCCGGTCACACTCCATCTAGAGCCCAACCAGGCATATTGCTTCCAGATACTTACCCAGCCACACTCCACCCAGAGCCCACCAGTCACACTCTAACCTGACACCTATCTGGTTACAGTCCACCCAGAGCCCCACCTCGTCACACTCCATGTAGAGCCTTCCGAGGCATATTCCTTCCAGATACTCACCCAGTCACACTCCCCCCAGAGCCCACTTGGTCACACTCCACCCAGAGCCCACCCAGTCACACTCCACCCAAATAACTATCTGGTCACACTCCACCCAGAGTCACACCTAGTCACACTCCATGTAGAGGCTAACCAGGCACAACTCCTCCAGGTACTAACCCAGTCACATTCCACCCAGAGCCAACCCATTCACACTCCACCCAGAGCCCATCCAGTCACACTCCTCCCAGACACCTATCTGGTCACACTCCACCCAGAGTCCCACCTAGGCAATCTCGGTGTAGAGTCTAACCAGGCATATTCCATCCAGATCCTCATCCAGTCACACTCCACCCAGGGTCCACTCGGTCACACTCTGCCCAGAGACCACCCAGTCACATTCCACCCTGAGCCCACTCACTGACATTCCCCCCAGATGCTCGTTTGATCATATTCTATCCAGAGGTGTGGGACTGACCTAAACCCAAGCTCTTAAACCCGGGCAGAGCACTGTGTCTGACCGAAACCCAAGCCTTAACCCCGGGCAGAGCACTGTGTCTGATCAAAACCCAAGCCTTAAACCTGGGCTTGGCGCTGTGTCTGACCTAAACTCAAGCCTTAAACCCGAGCAGAGCACTGTGTCTGACCTGAAACCAAGCCTTAAACCCTGGCAGAGCGCTGTGTCTGACTTCACCCAATGACTTAAACTTGGGCAGAGCACTGTGTCTGACGTAAACCCAAACTGTAAACCTGAACAGATCATTGTGTCTGACCGAAACCCAAGCCTTAACCCCGGGCAGAGCACTGTGTCTGACCTAAACGGAAGCCTTAAACTCTGGCAGAGCACTGTGTCTGACCAGAACCCAAGGCCTTAAACCCTGGCAGAGCACTGTGTCTGACTTGAACCCAAGGCCTTAAACCCGGGAAGAGCACTGTGTCTGATTTGAACCCAAGGCCTTAAACCCGGGTAGAGCACTGTGTCTGACCTAAAACCAAGCCTTAAACCCGGGCAGAGCACTGTGTCTGACCTAGACCCAAGGCCTTAAACCCTGGCAGAGCGCTGTGTCTGACCTAAACCCAAGTATTAAACCCTGGCAGAGCGCTGTGTCTGACTTGAACCAAAGGCCTTAAACCCGGGCAGAGCCCTGTGTCTGACCTAAAACCAAGCCTTAAACCCGGGCAGAGCACTGTGTCTGACCTAAACGGAAGCCTTAAACTCTGGCAGAGCACTGTGTCTGACTTGAACCCAAGGCCTTAAACCCGGGCATAGCACTGTATCTGACCTAAACCCAAGCCTTAAACCCTGGCAGAGCACTGTGTCTGACCTAAACGGAAGCCTTAAACTCTGGCAGAGCACTGTGTCTGACCTGAACCCAAGGCCTTAAACCCTGGCAGAGCACTGTGTTTGACTTGAACCCAAGGCCTTAAACTCGGGCAGAGCACTGTGTCTGACCTGAACCCAAGGCCTTAAACCCTGGTAGAGCACTGTGTCTGACTTGAACCCAAGCCTTAAAGCCAGGCCACTGTGTCTGACTTGAACCCAAGGCCTTAAACCCTAGCAGAGCGCTGTGTCTGATTTAGGGTGAACAGATGAGCAAGTGAAACAAGCATTGACAAAGCCAAAAGATCTCGCCACAAGAGCCATTGGCTTTACCAATGGTTTCCTCATGTTGTGCAGCATGACAGAGTGAAAGGGGAAAAACATCATATTGCACCTTTTATTGGTATCAGGGAGGGACGGTGGGGTGAGAAGCAAAATAGTGGGTCTGAACTAAAACCCGGGCGTAAAACTCGGGCAGCGAACTGGGTCACAGCGTTAAACCATTGAGGCCCGGGGAGAGCAAGGAGTCTGACCTCAGGGTCTCTAATGACCCCAGCTGATCAGGGGCGCCACTTCCCAGCCCTGGGCTGGTATTCTATTCATTGTAGTCTTTCTTCATTGCAACTGAACACACCTGAGAAGAAAGAGGTCCCATGATTGGGCATGCAGTCCGCGACGGCATGAAGCCACCTGCTGAGGTCGGACTGGGCTTGAACCCTCGTGGCCGACGGAGGAACTGTGACCCTAGGCTACACTCAGGTGAGTCCGCAAAGCCTGAAAGTGGGTTTTACACTCAGGCCTTGGCGGCCTTCACCTGCTTGGCTGTTTTCCATGTGCTGAATTCGCTGGGGCCACCAAACGTGCATGGCTGTGGGGTGAGGGTTTAAGTCCAGAGCGTCCAGCCAGTGGCAGCTTTGTCGAGCAGTCAGTCCATTTACTGAAAGGTGGTGGTGGTGGGGGGGGGGGGGGGGGAGGTTGTGTGGCCTGTGACTGCCCCGTTGAATCATTGAGCAATCAATGACGATGAATTTCCAATCAGAGGCGTTACTTGCAAAGCAATAGTACTTTAAAAGGCACCGCAAAATAATCAAGTTTCCTAAATTTAAGAGTAAGCGTGTTAGCCTGAGATTGTCAGCCCCGACCTTTCAAGAGATACTGCAGAATATAACTTTTTGTCATGGTTCCTGTTCATTGTTCTGTTCCATGGCTCGGATTGGTCGAACATCTCTCATAGGAAACAATGAACCAATGCTATCCTATGGGAAATCAGCACCAGGGGCAGCGGTGGAGCTGTCCGCAGTGCTGAAACATTGCACACTGAAGTCATGGAGATGACAATGGGCACTGTGAGACAAGGCACACACAGACTTCAGAGCCAACCTCATCTCTGGTGCACTCACTACTGAACTGCTGCACAAAGTCTTAAGACCTTTTCTTGCTCGTTTGAGAAGTAAATAAAATCTGAATAAGTCAAATCAAAGGAAACTAAAATTCCGGGCCCCAGGTACAGGGACACCTGTCTGGCCATCACTTGGGGATGTCGCTGGTTGCTGGTGTGGTGTTAAGTACAGGTCACGGCGCTGTGGTTTTAACTGTAGGTTAGGGTACTGGTGTTGTGGTATCAACTAGGTCTTTGTGGCTAGTGCTGTGGTATTAACTGTAGACCAGGGGTCTGATGCTGTGGTATTAACAGGAGTTCAGGGGCCTGGGGCTGTGGTATTAACTGTAGATCAAGGGGATGGGGCTGTGGTATTAATTGTAGATCAGGGGTCTGGTGCTGTGGTATTAACTGTAGATCAAGAGGCTGGCTCTGTGGTATTAACTGGCGATCAGGGGGCTGTGGTATTAGCTCTAGATTAAGAGGCTGGTGCTGTGGTATTAACTGTAGATCAGGGGCCTGGGGCTGTGGTATGGACTATATCATGGAGTTAGTATTGTTCTATTAACTATATGCCAGAGGACTGGTGTGTTATTGATTATAGATCACAGAGATGGTACTGATGTATTTATTATAGCTAAGGGGGTCGGTGCTGTGGTATTAACAGTAGATAAGAAGGTTGGTGCTGTGCTTCTATTCACTGTAGATCAGGAGCCTGGTGCTGTGATACTATTCATTGTAGGTCCAGGAGGCTGGTGCTGTGGTATTCATTGAAGGTCAGGTGGTTGGTGCTGTAGTATTAACAGTAGGTCAGGAGGCTGGTGCTGTGGTTCTATTCACTGTAGGTCAAGAGGCCGGTGCTGTGGTTATATTCACTGTAGGTCAGGAGGTTGGTGCTGTGGTATTAACACTAGGTCAGGAGGCTGGTGCTGTGGTTCTATTCACTGTAGGTCAGGAGGTTGGTGCTGTGGAATTAACAGTAGAGCAGGATGCTGGTGTTGTGGTTCTATTCACTGTTGATCAGGAGGCTGGTGCTGTGGTACTATTCACTGTAGAGAGGGCTGGTGCTGTTGTGTTCACTGTAGGCCAGGAGGCTGGTGCTGTGGTATTAATTGTAGGACCAGGAGGCTGGTGCCGTGGTATTAACAGCGGATCAGGAGGCTGGTGCTGTGTTATTCACTGTAGGTCAGGAGGCTGGTGCTGTGGTGTTCACTGTAGGCCCGGGGGCTGGTGCTGTGGTTCTATTCACTGTAGATCAGAAGGTTGGTGCTGTGGTTTTATTCACTGTGGGTCAGGAGGTTGGTGCTGTGGTTCTATTCACTGTAGAACAGTAGGCTGGTGCTGTGGTATTCACTGTAGGTCAGGAGGTTGGTGCTGTGGTTCTATTCACTGTAGGTCAGGAGGCCGGTGCTTTGGTTCTATTCACTGTAGGTCAGGAGGTTGGTGCTGTAGTATTAACAGTAGGTCAGGAGGCTGGTGCTGTGGTTCTATTCACTGTAGGTCAGGAGGTTGGTGCTGTGGAATTAACAGTAGAGCAGGATCCTGGTGCTGTTGTACTATTCACTGTTGATCAGGAGGCTGGTGCTGTGGTATTCATTGTAGGCCAGGAGGTTGGTGCTGTGGTTCTATTCACAGAAGAACAGGAGGCTGGTGCTATGATATTAACAGTACAGCAGGAGGCTGGTGCTGTGGTACGACTCACTATAGGCCAGGAGGCTGGTGCTGTGGTTCTATTCACAATAGGTCAGGAGGCTGGTGCTGTGATATTCACTGTAGGTCAGGAGGCCGGTGCCGTGGTTCTATTCACTGTAGGTCAGGAAGCTGGTGCTGTGGTATTCATTGTAGGCCAGGAGGTTGGTGTTGTGGTTCTATTCACTGTAGAACAGGAGGCTGGTGCTGTGGTTCTATTCATTGTAGGTCAGGAGGTTGGTGCTGTGGTTCTATTCATTGTAGGACAGGAGGTTGGTGCTGTGGTATTAACACTAAAGCAGGAGGCTGCTGCTGTGGTACTATTTACTATAGGTCAGGAGTCTGGTGCTGTGGTTCTATTCACTGTAGATCAGGAGGTTGGTGCTGTGGTATTAACACTAAAGCAGGAGGTTGGTGTTGTGGTTCTATTCACTGTAGAACAGGAGGCTGGTGCTGTGGTATTTACTGTAGGTCAGGAGGCCGGTGCTGTGGTACAATTCACTGTTGATCAGGAGGCTGGTGCTGTGGTATTCATTGTAGGCCAGGAGGTTGGTACTGTGGTTCTATTCACCGTAGGCCAGGAGACCGGTGCTGTTGTATTAACAGTAGGACAGGAGACTGGTGCTGTGGTACTATTCACAGTAGGTCAGGAGGCTGGTGCTGTAGTTCTGTTCACTGTAGGTCAGGAGGCCAGTGCTGTGGTTCTATTCATTGTAGGTCAGGAGGCTGGTACTGTGGTAAAAACAGTAAAGCAGGAGGCTGGTGCTGTGATACTATACACAGTAGGTCAGGAGGCTGGTGCTGTGGTTCTATTCACTGTAGGTCAGGAGGTTGGTGTTGTGGTATAAACAGTAGATCAGGAGGCTGGTGCTGTGGCACTATTCACTGTAGGTCCGGAGGCTGGTGCTGTTTTCTTATTCACTGTAGTTCAGGAGGTTGAGGCTGTGGTTCTGTTCTCTGTAGTTCAGG
The DNA here is from genome assembly GCF_964204655.1 of Triturus cristatus. Classification (NCBI taxonomy): domain Eukaryota; kingdom Metazoa; phylum Chordata; class Amphibia; order Caudata; family Salamandridae; genus Triturus; species Triturus cristatus. Next base: position 59,727,855 of record NC_140590.1, read on the forward strand.
AGGCCAGTGCTGTGGTTCTATTCACTGTAGGTCAGGAGGCTGGTGCTGTGGTTCTATTCACTGTAGGTCAGGAGGCTGGTGCTGTGGTTCTTTTCACTGTAGGTCAGGAGGCTGGTGCTGTGGTTCTCTTCACTGTAGGTCAGGAGGCTGGTGCTGTGGTTTCATTCTCTGTAGATCAGGAGGTTGGTGCTCTGGTTCTATTCACTGTAGATCAGGAGGCCGGTGCTGTGGTATTAACAGTAGATCAGGAGGCTGGTGCTGTGGCACTGTTCACTGTAGGTCCGGAGGCTGGTGCTGTGGTTCTTTTCACTGTAGGTCAGGAGGCTGGTGCTGTGGTTCTCTTCACTGTAGGTCAGGAGGCTGGTGCTGTGGTTCCATTCTCTGTAGATCAGGAGGTTGGTGCTCTGGTTCTATTCACTGTCGGTCAGGGGACTGGTGCTGTGGTATTAACAGTAGATCGGGAGGCCGGTGCTGTGGTATTAACAGTAGATCAGGAGGCTGGTACTGTGGCACTGTTCACTGTAGGTCCGGAGGCTGGTGCTGTGGTCTTATTCACTGTAGACAGGAGGTTGGTGCTGTGGTTCTGTTCACTGTAGGTCAGGAGGTTGGTGCTGTGGTCCTGTTCACTGTAGGTCAGGAGGCTGGTGCTGTGGTTCTATTCACTGTAGGCCAGGAGGCCGGTGCTGTGGTTCTATTCACTGTAGGCCAGGAGGCTGGTGCTGTTGTCTTGGTCACTGTAGGCCAGGAGGCCGGTGCTGTGGTTCTATTCACTGTAGGCCAGGAGGCTGGTGCTGTGGTATTAACAGTACAGCAGGAGGCTGGTGCTGTGGTCTTATTCACTGTAGATCAGGAGGTTGGTGCTGTGGTTCTGTTCACTGTAGGTCAGGAGGCCGGTGCTGTGGTTCTATTCACTGTAGGCCAGGAGGCTGGTGCTGTGGTTCTATTCACTGTAGGCCAGGAGGCTGGTGCTGTGGTATTCACTGTAGGTCAGGAGGCCGGTGCTGTGGTCCTATTCACTGTAGGTCAGGAGGCCGGTGCTGTGGTTCTATTCACTGTAGGTCAGGAGGCTGGTGCTGTGGTATTAACAGTACAGCAGGAGGCTGGTGCTGTGGTACTATTCACTGTAGGTCCGGAGGCTGGTGCTGTTGTCTTATTCACTGTAGGTCAGGAGGCTGGTGCTGTGGTATTAACAGTGCAGCAGGAGGCCGGTGCTGTGGTTCTATTCACTGTAGGCCAGGAGGCTGGTGCTGTGGTACTATTCACTGTAGGTCAGGAGGCCGGTGCTGTGGTATGTACTGCAGCTCCTACGGATGTACTCACACAGTGACTCACTCTCACTGCAGTCACAGACCAGGTACGGCGTCATATGCTCCCCCTGTAAGGTGGGGTCGCGCGCCACAGTGACTCCAGACCTCTAATCCGCGAGACAGCTCATGCAGTCACCTCTTTACTGGCTCCACAGGGCATGAAGGAGTGAAATGGTTTAATGACAGGATGCAAAACAAATGCAAATCTTGCTCACTGTCCCCATGGCAACTGGCACTGCGATCTGACTGACGGAGGTGCAGCATGGTGGAAGGTCTAGCTGGCTTCCTACACAGAGAGAGAGTGCTTACTACACAGTGGTGTGTGCATGCCAATGTGTGGGTCACTGCACCTCCCATCACACGGCGGACTGTGCCTGTCGACGCTCAGTGTCTCTATCACACAACTGATGTCGTCCGCACTCACTTACGGTATCTGTCACTCCGGACGTTGTCTGTCGTCACTCACTGCCACCATCACTCTATGGAGGCGTCAGTCTTTACTGTCTCTAGGCTAGGAACCCTGAGTAAAGTGTCGGCCTCACTCGATATTTCACACTGCGGTCGGTACCTGCGCTCAAACACTCTCTTTACACCATTGTCGGTGCCTGTGCTCACACGGTGTCTGCGCTAGGTGAATGTGCTCACACACTCTCTCTTTACACCATTGTCGGTGCCTGTGCCCACACGGTGCCTGCGCTAGGTGAATGTGCTCACACACTCTCTCTTTACACCATTGTCGGTGCCTGTCCTCACACAGTGTCTTTCACACTACGGTCGGTGCCTGTCCTCACATGGTGTCTCCTTCACACTGTGGTCGGTGCCTTTGCTCACACACACTCTTTACACTATGGTCGGTGACTGTGCTCACAGGGTGTCTCTTTCACACTGCGCTCGGGGACTGTGCTCACACACTCTCTATTTACACTATGGTCGGTGCCTGTGCTCACACGGTGTCTTTTTCACACTGCGCTCACACACTCTCTCTTTATACTATGGTCGGTGCCTGTGCTCACACGGTGTCCCTTTCACACTGCGGTCTGTGCCTGTGCTCACATGCTCTCTTTACACAATGGTCAGTGCCTGTGCTCACACGGTGTCTCTTCCACACTGCGATAGAGGGTCCTGTGCTCACACACTCTCTCTTTACACTATGATCGGTGCCTGTGCTCACACGGTTTCTTTTTCACACTGCGCTCGGTGCCTGCGTTCACACTCTGTCTCTTTACACTATGGTTGGTGCTTGTGCTCACACGGTGTCTCTTTCACACTGCGCTCAGGAACTGTGCTCACACGTGTCTCTTTCACACTGCGCTCGGGAACTGTGCTCACACGTATCTCTTTCACACTGTGCTCGGGGCCTGTCCTCACACACTCTCTATTTACACTATGGTCGGTGCCTGTTCTCACACGGTGTCTTTTTCACACTGCGCTCGGTGCCTGCGTTCACACACTGTCTCTTTACACTATGGTTGGTGCTTGTGCTCACACGGTGTCTCTTTCACACTGCGCTCAGTGCCTGTGCTCACACACTCTCTTTTTACACTGTGGTCGGTGCCTGTGTTCACACACTCTCTCTTGACAATATGGTCGGTGCTTGTGCTCACACGGTGTCTTTCAAACTGTGGTCGGAGTCTGTGTTCACAAACTCTCTTTCACACTATGGTCGGAACCTGCGCTCACGGGTGTCTCTTTCACACTGTGGTCGGTGCCTTTGCTCAGACACACTCTTTACACAATAGTCCGTGCCTGTGCCCACACTGTGTCTCTTTCACACTGCGCTCGGTGCCTGCCTTTACACACTGTCTCTTTACACTATTGTCGGTGCTTGTGCTCACACGGTGTCTCTTCCACCCTGCAGTCGGTGTCTGCCTTCACACACTGTCTCTTTACACTAGGGTCGGTACCTGTGTTCACACGGTGTCTCTTTCACACTGCAGCCGGTGCTTGTGCTCACATAGTGTCTCTTTCACACTTCGGTATGTACCTGCGCTCAAACTCTCTCTCTTTACACTATGGCCGGTGCCTGTGCTCACACGCTGTCTCTTTCACACTGCGCTAGGTGCATGTGCTCACATGGTGTCTCTTTAATACTGCGGTCGGTGCCTGTGCTTACACACTCTCTCTTTACACTATGGTCGGTGCCTATGCTCACACGGTGTCTCTTCCACACTGTGGCAGGTACCTGTCCTCACATACTGTCTCTTCACACTATCTTCGTTGCCTGTCCTCACAGTGTCTCTTTCACACTGTGACAGGTACCTGTCCTCACACACTGTCTCTTCACACTATGTTCGGTGCCTGTCCTCATACGGTGTCTCTTTCACACTCTGACAGTTACCTGTCCTCATACAGTGTCTCTTCACACTATCTTCGATGCCTGTCCTCACACGGTGTCTCGTTCACACTGTGACAGGTACCTGTGCTCATACAGTGTCTCTTCACACTATCTCCGGTGCCTGCCCTCATACGCTGCCTCTTTCACACTGTGACAGGCACCTGTCCTCATACAGTGTCTCTTCACACTATCTCCGGTGCCTGTCCTCACACTGTGTGTCTTTCACACTGTGGCAGGTACCTGTCCTCACACATTGTTTCTTCACACTGTCTCCGGTGCCTGTCCTCACACGGTGTCTCGTTCACACTGTGACAGGCACCTGTCCTCATACAGTGTCTCTTCACACTATCTCCGGTGCCTGTCCTCACACGGTGTGTCTTTCACACTGTGGCAGGTACCTGTCCTCACACATTGTTTCTTCACACTATCTCCGGTGCCTGTCCTCACACGGTGTGTCGTTCCCAATGTGACAGGTACCTGTGCTCATACAGTGTCTCTTCACACTATCTCCGGTGCCTGTCCTCACACGGTGTGTCTTTCACACTGTGGCAGGTACCTGTCCTCACACATTGTTTCTTCACACTATCTCCGGTGCCTGTCCTCACACGGTGTGTCGTTCACAATGTGACAGGTACCTGTGCTCATACAGTGTCTCTTCACACTATCTTCGGTGCCTGCTCTCATTCGCTGTCTCTTTTCACACTGTGGCAGGTCCCTGTCTTCACACACTGTCTCTTCACACTATGGATGGCGTCTGTCCTCACACACTGTCCCTTTCATACGACACTATGAAGGGTGCCTGTTCGACTCCTCACACGTGGTCTCCATCTCAAAAGTGGCATCTTTTCTCGGGTCTTCATTTACTCTATGGAGCTGTGTGTTCTTAAAGATTTGTTGCAAAATCATCACACTGCCAGTGGTGTCTGTATCTCTCTTTGAATGGCGCATGTATTCGTCCACTGTCTTTGTACAGCAGGCACAGTGTCAGTTGTCACTCAGTCTCAGTCACTTCTTGTATCACTCTGTGACTAGCGTCTCTTCTTACTTGATGTTGCTTTCCCACCAAGGGCGGTGTTTGTCCTGACTCCCTGTTGGCTTGGCACTGTGTATGGGGTCACTTCTCACCCAGTGGGTATCATGCCGAGGTCAGTGCCCGTCCTCGCTTAGTGTCTATAACACTCTATTAGCAGTGCCTGTCCTCTCTCAGTGTCTGTCGCACTGTGGATGGTGTTTCAGCCATGCCAAGCTTTCCGTGCCCATATATGACTAGTTACTCTAGTCCACGTTTTTTCTTTGCATTCTGGGACATGTAGTCCTTTAAATCCTAATGCAAAGAATGTACCTGGACTGGTGCAGTCCTGGACTTGGCCTCTCTGCAGGGTCACTCTCAAACTTTTTGCCTTTACCCCTCCTGTTGTATAAACCAGATTTTTTTGTTTTTTAGGACTGCACTGCTAACCAGTGCTCACGTACTTGTGCTCACTCCTCTAAAAATTGTAAAATTGGCTTACCCCCACTTGCCACATTTAATTTACTCACAAGTCCCTATTAAAGTGGTAGTACATGTATGCAGTGCTTGTAAATTAAATACTAGTAGAAGGCCTGCTGAACTTATTGTGCTACCCACTGAGGTAGTCTCATAAAACCTGTCTCCATTGCAGCCTGTGTGCAGTTTCAAACTGCCAATTCATCATGGCAAAATAACCCCTTTGCCAGCCAGGCCTAAACTTTCTATTTTAATACATATACATCATCCCTGAGGTAGGCCGAAAATAAATCTTACGGCCAGGTGCAAGCTATTAAAAAAGTTTGACATGTACTTTTAAGTTTTCCATGTCCTGGTAGTCATAAATGACTAAATTAGTTTTTCACTACTGTGAGGCCTTCCTCTCCCACAGGTGAACATTGGGTTACCTTATTGCATTTAATAAGTTCTAACTTCTGTTTGGGAGCAGGTAAAAGTGTCATGTTGGGACTCAAATGAATTGTAATTTAAACTTCTCTTTAACAATAAAGTCAGATTTTAGGCTACAATTTTGAAACCACCACTTTTGAGAAAGTTTGCATTTTCCTGCCCTAAACATTCTAAGGCCTTCTAGGAGTTCCCAGCTGCCTGGGCCCATAATGGGCTCAGACAGTGATCAATGGGAGCTGGGTGTAGCTGGGAGACGGACATCCTGCCAGGATGGGAGGGGGCAGAGTAGTTCCCTGCCTCACTTACATTTCAACAGAGCTGCCTCAGCAGGCTCACAAAGAATTTGACACACAGTGTTTTTCACCACAGATATCTTAGGAAATGTGCAGGTAAAAAGGAATTTCAGAACCATCTGTGTGGGGGCAGTGGGGGAATATGAGAAGTACTGGACCCATTCTTCAGTTCACTCCTGGACCTGCAGAAGACTACAGAAAAAAGGACTTGTTCTTGAAAGGACTGCCGTGCTGCTTGAGGCCTGTCCTGCTTCTCTGAAGGATGCCCTTCTGCTTTAGGCCTGCCTTGTTCTTCAGGGGACTACCCTGCTGCTTGAGGCCTTTTTTCTGCTTGGAGGAGAGAGGGCCAGCTCCTGGAACCCAGGACTACCAGAGTGACTCCAAATGGCTACAAGCACACAACAAGCTCCAGAGGTCTTCCTGTAACTGCTCAGCTAACCTACTGCAACTGGTCCTGCCTGGACCTGCAACTGGACCAGCATGAGTCCTGCTGGCCTCTGCTGTAGTGAGTTCCTGATTCACAAGAGGTGCCTCCCCTTGTCCTAGACACTTCGCTTACATCAGTTGAGCTCTTTCTGTGAAATCCTGAGGTTTTGAACTCTGAAGGCCAGACTTTGAGAAGATACATTTTTTCAGGGGGACTAACCTGGTCAATTTTTTCGGTTGGCACTAAATTGCGGTCGCCCTAAACTTCTGACTTTGTCCCAGTCTAGTTCAACCAGATGCCCACAGTTATAGCTTTCGGCTTCTTGGCGCAATACTTCCTTAAACAAGGTCTAATGATTAGATTTTTGTTGTTTTGGTCTCATGTTATTTATTACATTTTACTCTATTTTTCTAAATTTGTGTGGGATTTGTTTTGTGTTGTGTTTTCACTTTATTACTGTTTGTGTGCTGCATGGATGTATTTAATGCAGTGACTCTAGGGTAAGCCTGACTGCTTTTGTGCCAAGCTACCAGAGGGTTAATCACAGGTTAATTTGGTGTCTTTTGTGATTCACCCTGATGAAGAATGTCAATCAAAAACCCAATTTCATACATGCAGGAAGCCAGGCATAGACCAGGGAAACCTAACTGCTATGGTGTCTGTTCTCACAGAGAGTTGAGAATACACAACTGGCATTTTCTGCTCTCACTCAGGGTCATCTGCACGTTGATGGGGTTTATAGGGTCTGTCTTCACCCAGTTTGTCCATCGTATTGAGGATAGTGTCTGACCTTACACACTGTTGTGACATTGCCAGCAGTTTCTGCCCTCACTCAGTGTCTCTGTCACACTGTGGATGATATTGACGTTAGTGTTTTTACCACACTGCCAATGATGTTTGTTCTCACTCCCTGTAGCCATCATACTCCAGCTGACCTTTGTCCTCACTTGGTTTTTCTATCATACTCTAGATGATCTTTGTCCTCACTCGGTGTCTCTTTCACTGTGGATGTTGCCCTACCTTAGTGTTTCTACTGCACTGCAGATGTTTTGTCCTCACTCATGTATCTATCGTACTCCAGATGATCTTTGTACTCACTCATTGTCTCCGTGACACTGTGGATGATGTCTGCTTTCACTCATTGTCTCCGTCACACTGTGGATGGTGTCTGCTTTCACTCATTGTCTTCGTCACACTGTGGATGGTGTCTGCTTTCACTCATTGTCTCCGTCACACTGTGGATTGTGTCTGTCCTTAGTGCTTCTTTCGCACTGCAGATGATCTTTGTCCTCACTCGGTGTCTCTTTCACTGTGGATGTTGTCTTACCTTAGTGCTTCTACTGCACTGCAGATGTTTTGTCCTCACTCATGTATCTATCGTACTCCAGATGATCTTTGTACTCACTCATTGTCTCTGTGACCCTGTGGATGATGTCTGCTTTCACTCATTGTCTATGTGACACTGTGGATGGTGTATGCTTTCACTCATTGTCTCTGTCACACTGTGGATGGTGTCTGCTTTCACTCATTGTCTCCATCACACTGTGGATGGTGTCTGCTTTCACTCATTGTCTCCGTCACATTGTGGATGGTGTCTGCTATCACTCATTGTCTCTTTCACACTGTGGATGGTGTCTGCTTTCACTATTGTCTCCGTGACAATGTGGATGGTGTCTTCCTTCACTCACTGTCTCTGTGACAGTGTGGATGGTGTCTGTCCTTAGTGCTTCTATCACACTGCAGATGATCTTTGTCCTCACTCAGTGTCTCTTTTACTGTGGATGTTGCCTTACCTTAGTGTTGCTACTGCACTGCAGATGTTTTGTCCTCACTCATGTATCTATCGTATTCCAGATGGTCTTTGTACTCACTCACTGTCTCCGTGACACGGTGAATGATGTCTGCTTTCACTTATTGTCTCCGTCACACTTTGGATGGTGTCTGCTTTCACTCATTGTCTCTGTCACACTGTGGAAGATGTCTGCTTTCACTCATTTTCTCCGTCACACTGTGGATGGTGTCTGTCCTTAGTGCTTCTATCACACTGCAGAGGATCTTTGTCCTCACTCAGTGTCTCTTTCACTGTGGATGTTGCCTTACCTTAGTGTTCCTAATGCACTGCAGATGTTTTGTCCTCACTCATGTATCTATCGTACTCCAGATGATCTTTGTACTCACTCATTGTCTCCGTGACACTGTGGATGATGTCTGCTTTCACTCATTGTCTCCGTCACACTGTGGATGGTGTCTGCTTTCACTCATTGTCTTCGTCACACTGTGGATGGTGTCTGTCCTTAGTGCTTCTATTACACTGCAGAGGATCTTTGTCCTCACACTGTGGATGATATTGACGTTAGTGTTTTTACCACACTGCCAATGATGTTTGTTCTCACTCCCGGTAGCCATCATACTCCAGCTGACCTTTGTCCTCACTTGGTTTTTCTATCATACTCTAGATGATCTTTGTCCTCACTCGGTGTCTCTTTCACTGTGGATGTTGCCCTACCTTAGTGTTTCTACTGCACTGCAGATGTTTTGTCCTCACTCATGTATCTATCGTACTCCAGATGATCTTTGTACTCACTCACTGTCTCCGTGACACGGTGAATGATGTCTGCTTTCACTTATTGTCTCCGTCACACTTTGGATGGTGTCTGCTTTCACTCATTGTCTCTGTCACACTGTGGAAGATGTCTGCTTTCACTCATTTTCTCCGTCACACTGTGGATGGTGTCTGTCCTTAGTGCTTCTATCACACTGCAGAGGATCTTTGTCCTCACTCAGTGTCTCTTTCACTGTGGATGTTGCCTTACCTTAGTGTTCCTAATGCACTGCAGATGTTTTGTCCTCACTCATGTATCTATCGTACTCCAGATGATCTTTGTACTCACTCATTGTCTCTGTGACACTGTGGATGATGTCTGCTTTCACTCATTGTCTCTGTGACACTGTGGATGGTGTCTGCTTTCACTCATTGTCTCCGTGACACTGTGGATGGAGTCTGCTTTCACTCATTGTGTCCGTCACACTGCGGATGGTGTCTGCTTTCACTTATTGTCTCCTTCACACTGTGGATGGTGTCTGTTCTTAGTGCTTCTATCACACTGCAGAGGATCTTTTTCCTCACTCAGTGTCTCTTTCACTGTGGATGTTGCCTTACCTCACTGTTTCTACTGCATTGCCGATGTTTTTGTCCTCACTCATGTATCTATCGTACTCCAGATGATCTTTGTACGTACTCATTGTCTCTGTGACACTGTGGATGATGTCTGCTTTCACTCATTGTCTCCGTCACACTGTGGATGGTGTCTACTTTCACTCATTGTCTCCGTCACACTGTGGATGATGTCTGCTTTCACTCATTGTCTCCGTCACACTGTGGATGGTGTTTGCTTTCACTCATTGTCTCCGTCATACTGTGGATGGTGTCTGCTTTCACTCATTGTCTCCTTCACACTGTGGATGGTGTCTGTCCTTAGTGCTTCTATTACACTGCAGAGGATCTTTGTCCTCACTCAGTGTCTCTTTCACTGTGGATGTTGCCTTACCTCCGTTTTTCTACTGCATTGCCGATGTTTTTGTCCTCACTCCTTGTATCTATCTTACTCCAGATGATCTTTGTACATACTCATTGTGTCTGTCACACTATCAAGGATGTATGTCCCTGGTGTTTCTACCTCTTCCAGATGTATCTCTTGTACTCCAGATGACCTTTGTACTCATTGAGTGTCTCTGTCACACATGCATGTTGTCTGTCTTCACTCATTGTCTCTGTCACACTATGAATGATGTCTGTCTTCACTCAGTGTTTGTCACACTATGAATGATGTCTGTCATTCGTGTTTCACTTTCTACCACTCTCCAGATGATGTGTTGTCCTCACTCAATGTTTCTGTCGCACGTGGATAGATAATGTTCGTCTTCATTCAGTGTCTCTGTCAAACTATTGCTAGTGTCTGACCGCGCACAATATTGTTGGCACAATTTCACCATTTCCCACCCTACTTTTATCTGTCTCACTGTGGATGATGTTTGTCCTCACTGATTGCTTCAATCCTACTCTGAATGATGATTGTCCTCATTCATTATCCCAAACACACTGTGGATGGTGTTTGTCTTCAGTCAATGTCTCTATCACACATGGGCGATTATTCTCCTCGCTCGTTAACTCTTTCACACTGTGGATGATGATTGTCCTTAGTCATTACCACTTTCACACTGTGGATGATGATAGTCTTCACTCAGTGTCTCTATCATAGGAATGATTGTTCTCCTCACTCATTATTTTTATCCCACTGTGGATGATGTTTGTCTTCACCCAGTGATAGTATCTGATCCCATACAATGTTTTTGATACACTTATGTCAAATTCTGCCCTCACGGATTCTCCATCACACTGCACATACTGTTTGTCCTTACTTAGTGTCTCTATCACAGTGTGGGTGATTTTTTTCCTCACTCAGTGTCTCTATGACACTGAGTATGGTATCTGAACTCACACAATGTTGTTGGCACACTATAGTCAATTTTTGCACTCACTGATTATCCATATTGCACAGTGGGTGATGCATTTCCTCACTTGATGTCTCTATTAACACTGTAGATGGTGTGTTTCCTCCCTCAGTGGACAGTATCCAATCCCATACAATATTTTGATACACACGTCAATTTTTTCTCTCATTGATTATCTTTATCACACTGCACATAATGTTTTCCCTTACTCAGTGTCTCTATTACACAGCAGGAGATGTTTTTCCTCATTCAGTGTCTCTATGACACCGTGCATGGTATCTGATCTCATGCAGTGTTGCTGGAACACTGCTGCCAATTTATTCCTTCTTTCATTTTCTCTATCACACTGTGGATGGTGTCTGTCCTCACTTAGTGTACCATAGTGTGGGTGATGTGTGCTATCACGCAGTGTCTATGACACTGAGTATAGTATCCGATCTCACACAGTGTTGTTGGAACACTGCCGCTATTTTCTGCCTTCATTCAGAATCTTTCTCACCCTGCTGGCAATGCTTGTCATCACTCAGTGTCTCTATGACACTGAGTATAGTATCTGATCTCATCCAGTGTTGTTAGTGGACTGCTGCTATTGTCTGCCCTCATTCAGTATTTCTATCACACTGTGGATCGTATTTGTCCTCACTCAGAGTTTCACAGTGCGGGTGATGTTTGTCGTCACTCAGTGTCTCTATGACACTGTTTATAATACCTGATCTCACGCAGTGTTACTGAAACACTTCTGCTATTGTCTGCCCTCGTTCAGTAGTTCTATCACACTGTGGATGGTATTTGTCCTCACTGAGAGTATCACAGTGCGGGTGACGTTTGTCGTCACTCAGTGTCTCTATGACACTGTGTATAATATCTGATCTCACTCAATGTTACTGAAACTCTTCTTCTATTTTCTGCCCTCGTTCAGTATCTCTCTCCCATACTGTTGCTAATGTTTGTCTCAGCTTAGACCCCTTCTATGCTGCAGCTGATGTTTGTCTTCACTCAGTGTTTCCAAGACACTGTGGATAGTATTTGATCACACGCAGTGATACTGAAACACTTGAACTGTTTTCTGCCTTCGTTCAGTATTTCTCTCACACTGTGGATTATGTTTGCCTCAGCTTAGTGTCCCTCAGTGTTTCATTTGTAAAAGAAAGTGAGTGCCAGGGCCTTTGTCAGGAGGCCCACCACTGCTTGCACCAACCATTGCTATTGCCAGCACTACCAATGACAGTACCTACACAACTACAAACTATCACAATGCTACATGTGCTACAATTCAGACTGTTCAAGGCCCTATAAATTATAAGAATTGCTTGGGCGGCAGGTATTGGTAGCTTTTAGTGTATGTTGAATTAATCAACTACTGTTGTTCTGGTGATCTCTAAATTACACAAATGGTTCCACCATGCCATAAGTGCCGGTGTTCACAATTAAGTGCTTGTGCCGAGCACTGCAAACCGCTGGCTCAAGTTAAGCACTGGTGTCCCTACCACGCTGTGGCTGATGTTAATCCTCACTTAGTGTCTCTAAGACACCGTGGATAGTATTTGATATGCCACAGTGTTTGTTGTAGGCACACTGTCGTCATTTTCTGCCCTCGCTGATTGCCTCTCACCCAGTGGATGGTGTCTGTCCTCACTCAGAGTCTTAATTACATAATGGGCGATGTTTGCCCTCACTCAATGTATCACACTGCATGATATGTTTGTCCTCACTCATTGCCTCTATCCCACTGTGGCTGGTATTTGTCCTCACTCAGTGCCTCTATCCCACTGTGGCTGGTGTTTGTCCTCACTCAGTGCCTCTATCCCACTGTGGCTGGTGTTTGCCCTCACTCATTGCCTCTATCCCACTGTGGCTGGTGTTTGTCCTCACTCAGTGCCTCTATCCCACTGTGGCTGGTGTTTGTCCTCACTCAGTGTATCACACTGCATGATATGTTTGTCCTCACTCAGTGCTTCAATCCCACTGTGGGTGGTGTTTGTCCTCACTCAGTGCCTCTATCCCACTGTGGCTGGTGTTTGTCCTCACTCAGTGCCTCTATCCCACTGTGGCTGGTGTTTGTCCTCACCCATTGCCTCTATCCCACTGTGGGTGATGTTTGTCCTCACTCAGTGTCTTTATGACACTGTTGATAGTATTTGATCTCACATAGTATTGTTGCAAGTGCAACATATGTGCCATTTCTATGACACTTTCAATGGTGTCTGCCCAAACATAATAGGCGCATGCGTGGATTGCCCAAAGATGATAGAGGCATGATGGCGCATGCGTGGCTCTCCCACCCCCGTAAACGTGTGACTGGTCAGCGCATGCCTGGATCGATGCTTCTCCCTCTCCTGCGTCCTGTGTGCGGGCCTTGGTTCCTTCTTTTCTTCTGCCGATTGGGCGGCGGGATCTGTTTTATGGCCTTTCCTTATTCACTTTAGGATTTCTTCATGTGACTCATACCACTTCAAATTACCTTCAAGCCCTGCTTAATCACTAACCCTGGTTGGACAACTACACTACGCTCGCGTAGTTTGCGTAGTTTGTGCTACATAGCGCTACGCGAATTGCACGTAGCACAGTGCAAAAACACGTAGCGTAGCGTAGTTGGCATTTTTTGCTCGCTCGCGGTCCTCAACGTCAAGTTGGCGACCGCGAGCGAGCAAAATGACATCCCGGCGAGACTTTTTCCTCGTTCGCGATCAGCAACATCCAGTTGCCGATTGCGAGCGTGGAAAATAAACCTCCCGGTGAGATTCTCAACGCGGGGAGGTCTGGTTTTTCATTGCGAGTGGTCGTGTATGCTCGCGACTGCTCACGATGAGAAACTACCAGTCCGCGTTAAAAAAGCTGCCGCTCGCACTGTGCAAGAAGCCGTTTTCAATGATTGCACAGTGCGGACAAGCATCCGGCACTGTGCAATCACCGTGAACTGCACACTACGCAGTTCGCGTAGTGCTACGTGTATCTAGCGTAGTGCGAAGTGCACTTTGCGTAGCTACACGTAGCGCTACTACGCAAACTACGCCCAGGGTTAATAATCACTAAGGTACCCACAGGCTTGTCAATTCACACGGTGCTCTGTGTGATACAAGGCTTCGGCACTCATCACATGTTCTCTCGGGCCGGTGAGAACCGTGTGACACACGGTGAACAGTGGGGTGAGCTGAAAACATCGTGCATTGTAGGTTCCCAGCTCGTGCGCGCGTGCTCCGAGCTGCAATAACCCATTTACGCATACTAAACAGCCCAGGAAAAGAAAGACAGCTGCAGAGCGCTTCTTATTTGGAGGTCCGGGTGGGGAGAGGGGGGGTTTCGACTAGGTATGGCTATCTGTGGGTAGAAAGGCGCACCCCTCGTCATTACCCTACCCCTTCAAAGCGCTATTTCCTCGTTCTCCCTACCGTCAAATAGTGGAAATGTTTTCAAAGTTGACAGGTCCGCCCCTCTTTTCACCAAGTCGACGCGCTGCCTCAGGCCTGTGCCACCTTCGTGGGCACCGCTTACCACCCACTTTGCTAATTTACCTCTATGTTGAAGTTGCTCCGCGCTTTCCTCAAACCTGCTTGAGATATTCTGCGACTGTGGGGGGGGGGGGGGGGGGGGGGAGGGACGGGGGGAGGGAGTCCTGCTACAGCACACCTCCGAGACAGGGTGTGTGCAACCCTGCCTTTCAAATATTGGCGTGCGCGTGGGACTGGGAACACAGAGCCCTGTATTTAAAATATTGGGAGAGGGGATGGCATGTACGTCATTTAGGGATAACCCTGGCTTGCCCGTTGCGACCCCTGGCACTGCATTGTGACCACTGGCCACAAAGGTGGCAAAAACAGTGCCAGGAACACAGCAGCAACTTGCTCTGAAGGAGGTTGGTTGGGACTCCACTTACTTGGTGTTCTGCCAATTTTTTAATACACTAATAGTGAATAATAATTTACTATTCTCCATTAGTGAAATGAAAAACGGAGTACAAGTAGCTGGAATATAACCCTTCATGGCAACGGAGGTAAGTAAAAAAGGCTTTTAATTGTATATTGTGGGCGTGCTTGCGGGTGAGTGCGTTTATGTGAGTGTGTGTGTGAATGTCTGTATGTGTAAGTGTGTGAGTGAGTGAAGGTAAAGGTCAACTACTGCGTGATGTCACTTGTGGTGTTGTTTCTGTTATCCCTGGCATTTTGGTGAAATGACGTCCATGGGGGTTGGGGCAGAGGGCCCTATGTTTAAACTACAGGGGTAGGAGTTGGGGCAGAGAACTCTGACTTTGTAATCCTGGGGTAGAGGTTTGGGGCAGAGAGCCCTGAGTTTGTGATACTGGGGTAAAGGTTTGGGGCAGAGAGCCCTGAGTTTGTGATACTGGGGTAGGGGTTTGGGGCAGAGGTCGCTGAGTTTGTAATACTGGGGTAGATGTTTGGGGCAGAGGGCCCTGAGTTTATAATACTGGGGTAGAGGTTTGGGGCAGAGGGTCCTGAGTTTGTGATACTGGGGTAGGGGTTTGGGGCAGAGTACCTGTGTTTGTAAAACTGGGTTAGAGGTTTGGGGCAGAGGGCCCTGAGTTTGTAATACTGGGGTAGATGTTTGGGGCAGTGGGCCCTGAGTTTATAATACTGGGGTAGATGTTTGGGGCAGTGGTCCCTGAGTTTATAATACTGGGGTAGATGTTTGAGGCAGTGGACCCTGAGTTTATATTACTGGGGTAGATGTTTGGGGCAGAGGGCCCTGAGTTTGTAATACTGGGGTAGAGGTTTGAGGCAGAGTACTTGTGTTTGTAATACTGGGGTGGAGTTTTGGGGCAGAGAGCCCCGAGTTTGTGATATTGGGGTAGAGGTTTGGGGCAGAGGGCCCTGAGTTTGTGATACTGGGGTAGGGGTTTGAGGCAGAGGGTGCTGAGTTTGTGATACTGGGGTTGAGGTTTGGGGCAGAGGGCCCTGAGTTTGTGATACTGGAGTAGGGGTTTGGGGCAGAGAGCCCTGAGTTTGTGATACTGGGGTAGATGTTTGGGGCAGAGGGTGCTGAGTTTGTGATACTGGGGTAGAGGTTTGGGGCAGAGAGCCCTGAGTTTGTGATACTGGGGTAGGGGTTTGGGGCAGAGAGCCCTGAGTTTGTGATACTGGGGTAGAAGTTTGGGGCAGAGAGCCCTGAGTTTGTAATACTTACTGGGGTAGAGGTTTGAGGCAGAGTACCTGTGTTTGTAATACTGGGGTAGATGTCTGGGGCAGAGAGCCCTGAGTTTATAATACTGGGGTAGAGGTTTGGGGCAGAGGGCGCTGAGTTTGTAATACTGGGGTAGAGGTTTGGGGCAGAGTACCTGTGTTAGTAATACTGGGGTAGAGGTTTGGGGCAGAGGGTCCTGAGTTTGTAATACTGTGGTAGAGGTCGGGGCAGAGGGCACTGAGTTAATAATACTGGGGTAGATGTTTGGGGCAGAGGGCACTGAGTTTGTGATACTGGGGTAGAGGTTTAGGGCAGAGGGCCCTGAGTTTGTGATACTGGGGTAGGGGTTTGAGGCAGAGGGCCCTCAGTTGGTGATCCTGGGGTAGAGGTTTGGGGCAGAGGGCCCTGAGTTTGTGATACTGGGGTAGGGGTTTGATGGGTTTGGGGCAGAGGGCCCTGAGTTTGTGATACTGGGGTAGAGTTTTGGGACAGAGAGCCCTGAGAATAGTAATACTGGGGTAGACGCTGGGGCAGAGTACCTGTGTTAGTAATACTGGGGTAGAGGTTTGGGGCAGAGGGCCCTGAGTTTGTAATACTGTGATAGAGGTCGGGGCAGAGGGCACTGAGTTTATAATACTGGGGTAGATGTTTGGGGCAGAGGGCACTAAGTTTGTGATACTGGGGTAGAGGTTTGGGGCAGAGGGCCCTAAGTTTGTGATACTGGGGTAGGGGTTTGGGGCAGAGAGCCCTGAGTTTGTGATACTGGGGTAGATGTTTGGGGCAGAGGGTTCTGAGTTTGTGATACTGGGGTAGGGGTTTGGGGAAGAGAGACCTGAGTTTGTGATACTGGGGTAGGGGTTTGGGGCAGAGGGCCCTGAGTTTGTAATACTTACTGGGGTAGAGGTTTGAGGCAGAGTACCTGTATTTGTAATACTGGGGTAGAGGTTTGGGACAGAGAGCCCTGAGTTTGTGATACTGTGGTAGGGGTATGGGACAGAGAGCCCTGAGTTTGTGATATTGGGGTAGAGGTTTGAGGCAAAGGGCCCTGAGTTTGTGATACTGGGGTAGGGGTTTGGGGCAGAGGACCCTGAGTTTGTGATACTGGGGTAGAGTTTTGGGACAGAGAGCCCTGAGTTTGTGATACTGGGGTAGGGGTTTGGGGCAGAGAGCCCTGAGTTTGTGATACTGGGGTAGAGTTTTGGGGCAGAGAACCCTGAGCTTGTGATACTGGGGTAGAGTTTTGGGGCAGAGAGCCCCGAGTTTGTGATACTGTGGTAGGGGTTTGGACCCGGGCAGAGAGCCCTAAGTTTGTGATACTGGGGTAGAGATTTGGGGCAGAGAGCCCTGAGTTTGTGTTACTGGGGTAGGCCTTTGGGGCAGAGAGCCCTGAGTGTGTGATACTGGGGTAGAGGTTTGGGGCAGAGAGCCCTGAGTTTGTGATACTGGGGTAGATGTTTGGGGCAGAGAGCCCTGAGTTTGTGATACTGGGGTAGAGGTTTGGGTCAGAGGACGCTGAGTTTGTAATACTTATAGGGGTAGAGGTTTGAGGCAGAGGGCCCTGAGTTTGTGATTCTGGGGCAGAGGATTTGGGCAGAGGGCACTGAGTTTATAATACTGGGGTAGATGTTTGGGGCAGAGGGCCCTGAGTTTGTAATACTGGGGTAGAGGTTTCAGGCAGAGGGTCCTGAGTTTATAATACTAGGGTAGATGTTTGGGGCAGAGGGCACTGAGATTGCAATACTGGGGTAGAGGTTTGGGGCAGAGAGCCCTGAGCTTGTGATACTGGGGTAGAGTTTTGGGGCAGAGAGCCCTGAGTTTCTGATACTGGGGTAGAGTTTTGGGGCAGAGAGCCCAGAGTTTGTGATACTGTGGTAGGGGGTTGAGGCAGAGGGCCCTGAGTTTCTTATACTGGGGTAGAGGTTTAGGGCAGAGGGCCCTGAGTTTGTGATACTGAGGTAGGGGTTTGAGGCAGAGGGCCCTGAGTTTGTGATACTGGGGTAGAGGTTTGGGGCAGAGGACCCTGAGTTTGTGATACTGGGGTAGGAGTTTGGGGCAGAGGGCCCTGAGTTTGTGATACTGGGGTAGAGTTTTGGGACATAGAGCCCTGAATTTGTGATACTGGGGTAGGGGTTTGGGGCAGAGAGCCCTGAGGTTGTGATACTGGGGTAGGGGTTTGGGGCAGAGAGCCCTGAGTTTGTGATTCTGGGGTAGAATTTTGGGGCAGAGAGCTCTGAGTTTGTGATACTGGGGTAGAGTTTTGGGGCAGAGAGCCCCGAGTTTGTGATACTGGGGTAGGGCTTTTGGGCAGAGAGCCCTGAGTTTGTGATACTGGGGTAGGGCTTTGGGGCAGAGAGCCCTGAGTTTGTGATACTGGGGTAGAGGTTTGGGATAGAGAGCCCTGAGTTTGTGATACTGAGGTAGAGTTTTGGGGCAGAGAGCCCTGAGTTTGTGATACTGGGGTAGGGGTTTGGGGCAGAGAGCCCTGAGTTTGAGATACTGGGGTAGAATTTTGGGGCAGAGAGCTCTGAGTTTGTGATACTGGGGTAGAGTTTTGGGGCAGAGAGCCCCGAGTTTGTGATACTGGGGCAGGGCTTTTGGGCAGAGAGCCCTGAGTTTGTGATACTGGGGTAGGGCTTTGGGGCAGAGAGCCCTGAGTTTGTGATACTGGGGTAGAGGTTTGGGATAGAGAGCCCTGAGTTTGTGATACTGGGGTAGGGGTTTGGGGCAGAGAGCCCTGAGTTTGTAATACTTACTGGGGTAGAGGTTTGAGGCAGAGTACCTGTGTTTGTAATACTGGGGTAGAGGTTTTGGGCAGAGAGCCCTGAGTTTGTGATACTGGGTAGAGGTTTGGGGCAGAGGGCGCTGAGTTTGTAATACTGGGGTGGAGGTGTGTTGCAGACCAACATGTGTTTGAATTACTGGGTTGGGCCACAGCTTATGGGATGCTAAGGTAGGAGACCTCCTTTGGCACCCAAAGCATGTCACGATCATGGAGACATGTGTTCCAGGTCCCCTAGGTTAGCGGGAGGGCCTCCCATTTAGTCCATTTTATCTTATAGCTGGAAAGCTGGGAACATTTGTTTCTAAAGGACAAAAGTGATGCTGTGCGGACTCGGGGAGGGAAAGGAGGACGAGAATGTCTTCCGCATATAGCAATGCCTTCACCTCTGCTCCTCGTGGGTATCCCTCCAACCCCTACCGAGAGGCGTACAGCGGTGGGCAGGGCCTCCAAAGCCGGGAGGAACAAAAGCGGAGCGAGCGAGCAGCCTTGACGAGTGCCTCTGTGAATCTGGACTGTGTTGGGGTACGACCCCCGCGCTAGGAGTGTCATATAGGAAGTAAACATTAAACTGAGCCTAGAAGAGGCTCTCATTACTAAGATCTCCCTAGATAGGTAGGACCACGCCACCCGGTCAAATGCCTTCTCGACATCGAGGGAGAGCGGGTCTCTCCTCTGGGTCTTCTGTCCAATACCACAAGACATGAGCCAGTTTCCATGGGTGATGGCGGGAGGC
This sequence comes from Triturus cristatus, assembly GCF_964204655.1. Classification (NCBI taxonomy): domain Eukaryota; kingdom Metazoa; phylum Chordata; class Amphibia; order Caudata; family Salamandridae; genus Triturus; species Triturus cristatus. Next base: position 59,747,295 of record NC_140590.1, read on the forward strand.
TCGGCCCCGCCCAAACCCAACTTGCAGCTTAAGAATATGTTTGGGGATGACTTTCCCCAGCCTGATTGCTAGAGTCTTAGAAAAATGTTTAAAGTCGACGTTGATCAAGCAGCTTAGGCGGTAGCTGGCACACTCAAGTGGGTCCTTGTTTTCTTTAGGGATAACAGTGATGTTAGCATTATAGGACATCGCTCCCAAGGAACCCTTATCCACTGCTTCCCTATAGGCCTCGGCCAAAAGTGGGACTAAGAGAGGCCTGGCCATCTTAAAGGGAATCCATCTGCTCTGAGCAACCTGCATGTGGGCAGTGCCGATATGGCTTCGGCCACCTCCTCCTCCTCTGTAATCTCCCCGTCCATTTGCAACTGAGCCTCCGCTGTGAGAGAGGGAAGGTGAAGCGAAAGCAGAAAGGCAACAATTCATTATAGGGCCGCAGAGGATTTATAGAGCAAGGAATAGAATGCAGCAAACTACCCTACATTCTCTAGCGCCTGTGTTAGGAGGGCACCGTTCTTGTCGCAAATGGCTGGCACTGCCAACTGAGATTCCCGCTGACACAGTTGGGTGGCGAACAGTCTACCAGCTTTTTCTTCCTGGCGGTATTTGCACCATTTCAATACTACAGCAGCGGCAGCAGTGAAAAAAATGTTCGGGTGCCCCTTAGCCAGCCCTAGGTCCCTTCAGTTGGCATCCCTATGGGAGGCAGTAAACTGTGGGTGGAGGCCACTCGCGTCACTTCTTTCTCTGTCTGCTGAAGGTTGTGTCCGGTCTGGCGTTTCGCTATCGTAAGTCATGCATCGGACCCCCCCACAGGATGCAGCCATAGAGTCCACCAGGAAGTGACGGAGTCCTCATTATCCAACAGATATGAGTGAATATGGTCACGGAAGATACTCCTTTCGCTCGGGCAGAGTATATGCAGAATCCCTCATTACCTCCTCATCCGTCTTCCTCTCACAGTCCTGGCGTTGGAGATTACTCCATTCATGCAGAACCGAACCATCAAACTTGACTTCCCTTCCCATTCAAAGATGGCCCCCGTACCCCTGAGTAAAAGTACCTCACTTCCTGGGAAGGACATTCTGAAATAACGAAGCAAAGACCGAAATCAGTGGACTAGAGGTAGAGGAGGGTGGGAACTCAGGACTGTGACTAAGAAGATATGGACTTGGAGTAATGAATATTACCAGTAAGTAACTGGACGTTCGCCAACACGTGGGCGAGGAGGGGACGGACCAAAGTCTAGATCTAGGCAGACCATGCCATGATCCATGACAGCTGCCTCCCGGATGTCACAACTGTTAACAAAGGAGAGTGGGGGTCGGTGGAGCTGGGTCAAGTCAATTCAGGATTGGGCGAGAGTGCACCCTCAGCCCCCACCAGCCGAATGCTGCTGATTAGAGTACCTACCAAGACCATCCGAGCTTCAGTGATTCGCCTAGAGGTAGATGGGTTATTGAATGAATGCAGCATCGACACGTTTCGGTGTAGATAATTGAATGCTTTCTATGTGTGATATTGTGCAATGACATACTGCTGACGTGTCGGTGAGGGCAGGAGCTCCCAGACGGGAGCTATCAGAAAATGGGGGAAAGCAAGCCCAGTAACGTGTATGGGGGGACTAGAAGGGCCCCGTGTTTATAGTAGAAGCTGAGAGTAGAGGGCTCTGTGCTTCAAGTACTGGGGTAGAAGTTGAGAGTAGAGGGTCCTGTGTTTGAAAGACTGGAGTAGGAGTTCAGAGTAGGGACCCTGTGTTTGAAATACTCGGGTAGGGGGTCAGAGCCGATGGCACTGTGTTTTAAATAGTAGGTATGGGGTCGGTGCAGAGTTCCCTGTGTCTGAGATATTGGGGAGGAGGTTGAGGTCGTGGTTCCTGGAGACAGACCTTGGGGCAGTGAGTTCTTGCTTTGGGGAACCAGGTGAAAAGTTTTACCGGAAGTGGCGGTATCTGTAGCTCCGACCTGGACAGACCTCCACTTCCCCCCAGCTCGCAGCCAGTGTCTGCTCCCTGCCAGAGCTCTGCTGTGAGAAGCAGTCCTTGTGCTGTGAAGTTTTTTTCTGCTCCGTGTTGACGTTAGAGCATTTTGCTGCCAGATTTCTTGCCACATCTTAATTAAAATAGTCTGTGATTGTTATCCATCGCTGTCTTCTGTGAATTGCCACCTGCCACCCATTTTCTCGTCTCCCTCACCTTCAGTTCTGTACACCCCTTCCACCAACACTCTCACGCACGCGAAATGCATTTGGGCGCCTACAGACATTCGCGAGCCAGCAAGGCGCTGTGGATTCAGGGCCACAGTTTAAGTCTGACACGGGTCTGCGTGGACGCCCAGAGTGTCATTCTGTGGGACTGTGTTAAGTTCAGAGAGTGGGTGCGGGTGGGGTGGGGGTGGGTGGGCAGCAGCAGGGCTTAGGGACTGGCATAGAGTTCACCAAAACGTCCTGGAAACCACCATGGCTGCTAGAATTCCTGGAATAAACTCGCCTCCTGTCCAAGATACGTGCACTTGAGCCACAGTAAAAGGGAATTATTCGCGATAATGCTGATGACGCTAATCTTTAACGCCTCGTCAGGGGTAGTAAGCGCTATTTGAATGCAATTTAAATTTAAACATGGCGTCATTTTCCCAGTATCTATTGAGCCAATTAGTGAACGCCCTGTGTGAAAGATGCTTAATTTAGGGCGTTATATATGGGACTATGTTTTACTATGCTGCGATTTGGAGTTTACCATAAAATTCGATTTTTAATGGGAGTGGCCCAAAAATATGGTTCTAAGAAGTTTTATAGATGTATTTATTTATAAAGTTTTATATAGCGCTAACAAGATCCCAAAGGATAACAGAGCGCTTTACAATATGAATGGGAGGAATAACATACAAGCAGTATCAACATCCGAGCAGGTGAACGTATCCCTCTTAGGGTAAGAATTTTTTCATAAGGAATCGTTTAGCTTCCAATTTGAAAGCCTTTGTTGAAGAGATTCTGCGTACTTCTGGTGGAAGAGAGTTCCAAATCTTTGGTGCAGCACCGGAGAAGGCACGGTGACAAGTTCTTTTTTTGTTCAGGATAAGTGGTGTCAGGAGGAAGGTAGTGGCACTTCTAGAGGCCCTAGAACCACAGGATAGTTCAAGTTTTTGTGCAAGGTACCTGGGAGTATTGAAGTGTAGGGCTTTGTGAGCCAGTACAGCAATCTTTAACTGAATTCGAGCTTCGTAGGGTAGCCAATTGAGAGATTTTAGTACTGGGGATATATGAGCGTATCTTTTGGTGCCTGTGACCAGTCTAGCCGCTGCATTCAGAGTTGACCTTAGTGGAGCCAGGGCGTATTTGGGAAGGCCACAGAAGTTAGCGCTGCCGTAGTCAAGCCTCGGCAAGACAAGCGCTTGGACTACCTGCTTGAAGTCCTTTAGTGGAAGGAAAGGTTTGATATTTCTGAGTGACTTCAACAAATAGTTTGCTCCCTCACATACATTGCTGATATGATTTTTCATATTCAGGTGCTTGTCCATGGTGACTCCGAGGGATTTGGCTGAGTCTATGATGAGAGGAGTACAATTGAAAGCAGTAAGGTGACTCAGCCATAGGTCTGTCTTGGGGATGTGGTTCGGGGGGGAGCTGAGCAGGAATTCTGTTTTGGAAGTGTTAGGCAGGAGATGGTTCTCCGTTAACCAGTTTTGGGTAGACGTTAGAGTAGTGTTGAGGGAGATGATGTTATCCAAGGATGAGATTTTCAAATAGAGTTGCGTGTCGTCCACATACATGTGGAAGAGAATGTTCATGGAGTTTAATGAGTTAGCGAGAGGTTCCAGGAAAAGGTTGAATAGGATGGGAGATAGGGTGGACCCTTGAGGGACCCCCATGAGTACAGGAGAGGGCTGGGAGAGGGAGTGGTTTGCCTTGACTCTTTGTGATCTGTGATGAAGGAAAGACCATTGTAACACCTGATCAGCAAAACTCATTCTGTTTTGCAGGATGGACGGAAGGTTGTCATGATTAGCCGAATCGAAGGCGGAGGAAAGGTCAAGGAGAATCAAGAGGCAGGATTCGTTTTTGTCATGCATTTTTTGAAATGTCATCCATAACGTGGGTGAGAGCCGATTCAGTGCTGTGTCCCTTCCTGAAACCAGATTGATGTTGGTCTAGAAGTTGATAGTTCTCTATGTGATCACAAAGTTGAGATTGAACACATTTTTCTAGAAGTTTCGCTAGGGTGGGGATGTTGGAAATGGGGCGGAAATGATTGAGATCAGATTTGTCAGCATTCGTTTTTCTTAGAATAGGTGCAACCTGAGCTGCTTTTAGGCAAGTGGGGATCGTGCCTTGTGAGAGAGAAGCGTTTACTATCCTTGTCCAGGTGGGGATGAGTGCATTCTTGATTTCTTTGAAGATAGCCGGGGGCAACGGGTCACTGAAGGGGTTGGAGGGGTTGATATTCTGAAGAATCTTGTGGCTGTCATTTTCACTAAAAGGGGTAAAGGTACCCCACGACGCCTTGTTCTTAGTGTTCTTGGTGGTCAGTTTGTCCTTATCAAAGGGGTAAAGGGGGAGGCATCCCCTGAGAGAGGCAATAGAGCCTTCTTAGAGGTGAGGTCAGCAGAGATGAGTCTTGATTTCTCCGAGAAGAAACCGGCAAGATCGTCGCATGAGGGTGGTCAGCCATCAAGTTCAGAGTGGTTTGGACCAACGACTGATTGCTGTTTGACCAATTCGAACAGTTTCTTGGGGGGGTTTGCCGCTTGATCCAGTTGGTGTCGGAAGTAGTCAGCCTTGGCACTCCTGATTTGTTTATTGTAGAGGCTCCTGACTTCTCTAAGGAGTTTTAGTTGGTCCGAGGAAGGATTGGATCGCCAGGACCATTTAACTGCCCTGAGGTTGCGTCGTTCAGTGTTTAAGTTGTCATTATACCACGTTTTGTATATTTTAGTTGAAGCATTTTTGTATTTGAGTGGAGCAATGTCATCCATGATATTGGAGATTGTCGAATTGTAGGCGTCGGTGAGTGATTGCACCTCGACCAAATCAGCTTGGGCGGAAAGGGCGGACTTACATAGGGCAGCTAGATCGTCAGAATTAATTGACATGAGGTCCCTTTTCCATATCTTCGATTTCAAAGGTTGAGCTTTCCTCATCAATACCTCCCTGTTAATGTAAAAGAGGATGCTATGATGGTCAAACCAGTCATAGGGGGTAATGGAATCTAGGGTGATGGTCTGCCCTTTAGAGATGATGAGGTCTAGAGTTTCTCCTTTAATATGAGTTGGTTGGTCGCAGTGCTGAGTCAGATCTTGATCAATTAAGAATGATTTCAAATATAGTTGGTCTGCCAGGACAACCCGAAGTCTCCCAGGACTTCTCTGATCACATTCTCTGAACTGAAGACAATCCACCAGCTAGAAGACCTAGATCTGTACAGGTTTTTAAAGATATAGCCAGCCATAACAAAATCAAAAATAACAGACACCACGCCCTCGATCTTCCAATACGTAAAGAACATAAACAAACTAGGCCACAAAGCATCGAAGATATACAAAACACTAAGACCTCTCAAATCCAAACTGAACAATAAAACAAAGAGATACTGGGACACACTCTTACAACCCCCACTAAAAGAATAGGAGTGGGAAAGGATATGGGCATCGGCCACACGAAATATAATCACACCAGTTCTCGCCCAAACCAAACTATGGCTGCTACACAAAACTTTCTGGACCCCAGCCCGGCTACACACACTAGGGCTCAGAGATAACCCAACATGCTGGAATTGCGATATGGGGAGGGGGGATTTAGAACACCTGGTCTTCCAATGTCCAAGGCTCAAGAACTTATGGCATAAGGTGATGGACTTTATAGACAATGTTTTTAAGTGCAAGATTACAAGGAACTTTGCCTCACTCATCACAGCGTTCATTCGAACAGACCTCTCCACAGAGGGAGAGAGAGAACTTCTGGACCTACTCCTGACCGGCAATTCAACTGGTGCTGAATAGCTGGAAAGACTCCTCAAAAATATCCTACAAGAACTGGCTCAACTGGATCATCCACCTTAGAGGAGCAGACGATCTGGCAATGCAATACACCCCGTGGAAGGCGTCATCCAGAGGCCTATGGGAAGCGTTGGGCAAGGCGCTAGTCCCTTATGACCCGCCATAAGAAACAGCTCCATTCAGGAACCATGGCAAAGACCAGAACAAAAGGACTACCTATGCTTCGTATGCGGTCGTGCTTCTATCCTATCCTCTTCCTCGACTTATTCCAACCTATCCTATACACTCCCACTTTAAGACCTCTCTCTTCACTATATGAATCTAGCTAGCAATGGGGGAGACGACCTAAAGATAACAGTATACTAACCTATATACCTTGTAACATAAGGGCGATGAACCCGACAGACAAATGTTTTTGTATGTCTTGTATGTGTATAAAAATTATTATTTTTTTTTTTTTAAAAGAATGATTTCAAGCAGGATACAGCGGAGTCATTGGGGTTAGATCAATGAAGGTTGAAATCACCAAGGTAGATTTGGGCCACCGCTGAGTCGACATTACTAGTGATGATTTCCATTAGATGCTCGATGAAGGGGAGATTTTCCCCCCCGAGGGTGGTAAAAGGTATTAAGTTTACAAACCGGTAGGTTCATACTAGAGATACTGAGACACAGGTATTCACTGGAGGAAGGCACTGAGGAGTCCAAGAGAGAAATCAAGTGTGTTCCTGTGGATACAGGCTAGGCCACCGCCCACCTTCAGAACTCTGTCTGGCCTAATGATGTTATGAGTGGGGGGTACTAGGAGGTCTAAGATAGGGGTGGAAGGGGGATTTAACCTCGTTTCGGTGAGGATGATAATGTCTAACTCATTGTGTTGGATGAGGTCGAAGATATCGGAGGCGTGTTTACTGGCTGATCTACAATTAAGTAGTACACATTTAAGTCGTAGTGGATAAGGGGGGGGGAGGAGTCTGAGAGATGTTCACGGGGGTGAGGTTGTCTTGAGTTGCTGCTTCTAGGATTGCAAGGAGGTTCTCTGTTTGGGTTGGAAAGGATGGAAATGTATTTGTCTCGGCTGGACCATGTTAGATTTGGAACAAGAAGAATTTAGAATTGTGACTGTCCAGTCGATCAGTGGATGCCGGGAGTGTCCCAGATCCTCTGGGGCTGGCGGAGGCATTGGGTATGGGAAGGGATTTAGAAAAGGCGGGGGCTAGCGGCTGATCCGAGCGGTCGCAATCCCTGGTGGACAATCTGTTGCCACCTCATTGAGTCAGTTTCACCCACTGCTTCTCATCTCAAGTAAAGTATAAAGAGAAGACAGAGAGTCACCTGGAGTCAAGGAACTTCAAGGACGCCCTCTTCAAGGACATTGTTTAAATTAAATACATAGCATTCCATTCCACATAATGATCACGTGGGGATGTCGTCACACCGTAAAGAAGTCCATTATGACGTCTACATCGGTGCTGCAACACCGGATCAATACACATCGGGCAGTAGTATGGAACAGTTCCCCATATAATGCTCACAAAACAATTGTAGGGATTTCTTTTTTATTCGTTTTCTTTGAAATTAGTTCAGATAAGTCAGCATTGAAGAGTCTTAATCATATCAGAAAATCAGCCATTGGCAAGGGGAAACGGCCACTACAACGCGGCCGTTTTCACGCTTAACCACGCATGCATTACAACGCATGCGTGGTTACCACGTATAGCCTTTAACACGCATACGTAGTAAAGGAATTTGTGATAAAGGCTATACATAAAGCATGTGTTGCAAAAAATGGGCTTGGGGGGGTCTCCCCCCCAAAAAAACGCACCTGTTTCTGTTTCTGCAGGCAATCGGCGTCGTTAGAGGAAACGGAAAGACACTTCCGCTTTACGACGTGCGACGCACCACCGAAGAGCCTGAAGAAAAGAGGACGTGGAGAGGTAAACGGGATTAAATTAAAAAGAAATAAATGAATGAGGGAGTGATGTAGCACAAGGGATATTTAATAGATGGGTTTGTGGGTTGGGGCAGAGATGATCAAACTAGAGATGGTTGTCTCAGATCACAACACGCAAAATTACAGACTGACATAGGAGCGGGAAATAACTTTTTCATGAGTGAAACACATGCCGGCTCTTTCTCGCTATGTCTTCGAAACATGTGGGTTCAACTGCGTTTGAAATATAACTATGGATTCCAGTCCTCACATTAAAATACACTGGATTAGTCAAATAAAAAGATTTCCTTGAAATTATTGACGTCGAGTACCTACAAAGCAGCTTTAACTCACGTTTGTAATACATCTGACGGGGGAACCACGTGGAGCGGAGCATACATCTGTCTGAGGAGGTAAATACTCAATTGTTCAAGGAAAGGGCAGCCAGAAACATTTTCTTTCTCGTGTTATTGATCCAAAGTTAAACTCTGTGTGGGCTGCAGCGGAAGCAGTGCAGGCTCTGAGAACGGAATGCGAGTGAGACCCTGAGATCCGCGAGCCAGCAGGAGACGGATGCGTGTGAGGCTCAGAGATGATATCTTCAGCCTCACAATGATTGGAATTGAGAATTCATCACCAGCAGGAATGAGCTCTCTGCCCCCAGAGGAGCGCGTGCAACCGGAGGCGAGGCACCTACTTCTGACGCTCATATCCAGCCTTCGGGGCCTTTGTTAATGCGATGCGCTCTCAGCATCAGCTGCAAACACACCTCGCATCAGGGTCTGTGCTTTTTATTCTGTTGTTTTGTGTCTGCACTGTAAATGTGTCTCACACCATGAGCTGTACTCTTTATTCTGTTATTGTGTGTCTGTGCCGCAAACAAGCCCCACATCATGAGCTATGCTTTTTTTATTCTGTTCTTGGTTTGCACTGTAAACATACCTCACATCTTGACCTGTGGACTTCCTTCTCTTGTTGTGCGTCTGCACTGTAAACATACCTCACATCTTGACCTGTGGACTTCCTTCTCTTGTTGTGCGTCTTTGCTGTAAACATATCTCACATCTTGACCTGTGGACTGCCTTCTCTTGCTGTGCGTCTGCGCTGTAAACATACCTCACATCTTGACCTGTGGACTGCCTTCTCTTGCTGTGCGTCTGCGCTGTAAACATACCTCACATCTTGACCTGTGGACTTCCTTCTCTTGCTGTGCGTCTGCGCTGTAAACATACCTCACATCTTGACCTGTGGACTTCCTTCTCTTGTTGTGCGTCTGCGCTGTAAACATACCTCACATCTTGACCTGTGGACTTCCTTCTCTTGTTGTGCGTCTGCGCTGTAAACATACCTCACATCTTGACCTGTGGACTTCCTTCTCTTGTTGTGCGTCTTTGCTGTAAACATATCTCACATCTTGACCTGTGGACTGCCTTCTCTTGCTGAGCGCCTGCGCTGTAAACATACCTCACATCTTGACCTGTGGACTTCCTTCTCTTGCTGTGCGTCTGCGCTGTAAACATACCTCACATCTTGACCTGTGGACTTCCTTCTCTTGTTGTGCGTCTGCGCTGTAAACATACCTCACATCTTGACCTGTGGACTTCCTTCTCTTGCTGTGAGTCTGCGCTGTAAACATACCTCACATCTTGACCTGTGGACTTCCTTCTCTTGTTGTGCGTCTGCGCTGTAAACATACCTCACATCTTGAGCTGTGGACTTCCTTCTCTTGCTGTGAGTCTGCGCTGTAAACATACCTCACATCTTGACCTGTGGACTTCCTTCTCTTGTTGTGCGTCTGCGCTGTAAACATACCTCACATCTTGACCTGTGGACTTCCTTCTCTTGCTGTGCGTCTGCGCTGTAAACAGACCTCACATCATGACCTGTGGACTTCCTTCTCTTGCTGTGCGTCTGCGCTGTAAACATACCTCACATCTTGACCTGTGGACTTCCTTCTCTTGTTGTGCGTCTGAGCTGTAAACATACCTCACATCTTGACCTGTGGACTTCCTTCTCTTGCTGTGAGTCTGCGCTGTAAACATACCTCACATCTTGACCTGTGGACTTCCTTCTCTTGCTGTGAGTCTGCGCTGTAAACATACCTCACATCTTGACCTGTGGACTTCCTTCTTTTGTTGTGCGTCTGCGCTGTAAGCATACCTCACATCTTGACCTGTGGACTTCCTTCTCTTGCTGTGCGTCTGTGCTGTAAACATACCTCACATCTTGACCTGTGGACTTCCTTCTCTTGCTGTGCGTCTGCGCTGTAAACAGACCTCACATCATGACCTGTGGACTTCCTTCTCTTGCTGTGCGTCTGCGCTGTAAACATACCTCACATCTTGACCTGTGGACTTCCTTCTCTTGTTGTGCGTCTGCGCTGTAAACATACCTCACATCTTGACCTGTGGACTTCCTTCTCTTGCTGTGCGTCTGCGCTGTAAACATACCTCACATCTTGACCTGTGGACTTCCTTCTCTTGCTGTGCGTCTGAGCTGTAAACATACCTCACATCTTGACATGTGGACTTCCTTCTCTTGCTGTGAGTCTGCGCTGTAAACATACCTCACATCTTGACCTGTGGACTTCCTTCTCTTGCTGTGAGTCTGCGCTGTAAACATACCTCACATCTTGACCTGTGGATTTCCTTCTCTTGTTGTGCGTCTGCGCTGTAAACATACCTCACATCTTGACCTGTGGACTTCCTTCTCTTGTTGTGCGTCTGCGCTGTAAACATACCTCACATCTTGACCTGTGGACTTCCTTCTCTTGCTGTGCGTCTGCGCTGTAAACATACCTCACATCTTGACCGGGGAGGGAAGCGTGGAGTGTTTGGGGGGGGTGAGCAGAGCAGGAGGGCAGCGGACGGAGAGCACCTGGTAACTGAAAGTGAAAGTCCCCTAGGCCGGGGAGGGAAGCCTGGAGTGTGGGGGGGCAGGGCAGAGGGCAGCGGACGGAGTGCACCTGGTAACTGAAAGTGAAAGTCCCCTAGGCCGGGGAGGGAAGCGTGGAGTGTTTGGGGGGGGGGTGAGCAGAGCAGGAGGGCGGCGGACGGAGAGCACCTGGTAACTAAAAGTGAAAGACCCCTAGGCCGGGGAGGGAAGCCTGGAGTGTGGGGGGAGCAGGGCGGCGGACGGAGAGCACCTGGTAACTAAAAGTTCGTCTCTCCTGCCGATCCCTCTCAGCAGGGTCCGGTCGTTCTGAGACACGGCGGTCCTGCTTCACCTGCCGCCAACTTCCCTCCCAGCGAGCAAGGGAGTACCTTCCTCCTAGATGGAGCGATGGAGTACATTTCTCCTAGATGGAGCAAGGGAGTACCTTCCTCCTAGATGGAGCGATGGAGTAACTTCCTCCTAGATGGAGCGATGGAGTACCTTTCTCCTAGATGGAGCAAGGGAGTACCTTCCTCCTAGATGGAGCGATGGAGTAACTTCCTCCTAGATGGAGCGATGGAGTACCTTTCTCCTAGATGGAGCAAGGGAGTACCTTCCTCCTAGATGGAGCGATGGAGTACCTTTCTCCTAGATGGAGCAAGGGAGTACCTTCCTCCTAGATGGAGCGATGGAGTAAATTCCTCCTAGATGGAGCGATGGAGTACCTTCCTCCTAGATTGAGCGATGGAGTAACTTCCTCCTAGATGGAGCGATGGAGTACCTTTCTCCTAGATGGAGTAAGGGAGTACCTTCCTTCTAGATGGAGTGATGGAGTACCTTCCTCCTAGATGGAGCAAGGGAGTAACTTCCTCCTAGATGGAGCGATGGAGTACCTTCCTTCTAGATGGAGTGATGGAGTACCTTCCTTCTAGATGGAGTGATGGAGTACCTTCCTCCTAGATGGAGCGATGGAGTACCTTCCTCCTAGATGGAGCAAGGGAGTGCCTTCCTCCTAGATGGAGCGATGGAGTAAATTCCTCCTAGATGGAGCGATGGAGTACCTTCCTCCTAGATGGAGCGATGGAGTAACTTCCTCCTAGATGGAGCGATGGAGTACCTTTCTCCTAGATGGAGTAAGGGAGTACCTTCCTTCTAGATGGAGTGATGGAGTACCTTCCTCCTAGATGGAGCAAGGGAGTACCTTCCTCCTAGATGGAGCTATGGAGTACCTTCCTCCTAGATGGAGCGATGGAGTAACTTCCTCCTAGATGGAGCGATGGAGTACCTTCCTTCTAGATGGAGTGATGGAGTACCTTCCTTCTAGATGGAGTGATGGAGTACCTTCCTCCTAGATGGAGCGATGGAGTACCTTCCTCCTAGATGGAGCAAGGGAGTACCTTCCTCCTAGATGGAGCGATGGAGTAACTTCCTCCTAGATGGAGCGATGGAGTACCTTCCTTCTAGATGGAGTGATGGAGTACCTTCCTTCTAGATGGAGTGATGGAGTACCTTCCTCCTAGATGGAGCGATGGAGTACCTTCCTCCTAGATGGAGCAAGGGAGTACCTTCCTCCTAGATGGAGCGATGGAGTAACTTCCTCCTAGATGGAGCAAGGGAGTACCTTCCTCCTAGATGGAGCAAGGGAGTACCTGCCTTCTAGATGGAGCGATGGAGTACCTTCCTCCTAGATGGAGCAAGGGAGTACCTTCCTCCTAGATGGAGCAAGGGAGTACCTTCCTTCTAGATGGAGCAAGGGAGTACCTTCCTTCTAGATGGAGCGATGGAGTACCTTCCTCCTAGATGGAGCAAGGGAGTACCTTCCTCCTAGATGGAGCAAGGGAGTACCTTCCTTCTAGATGGAGCAAGGGAGTACCTTCCTTCTAGATGGAGCGATGGAGTACCTTCCTCCTAGATGAAGCGAGGGAGTTTCTTCCTCCTTCATGGACAGAGGGGACATTAGGCAACAGATATCGCTCTCTCTTACTTTTCCTCTCCAAAAAAACCCCTCTCTGTTACAATTTACTACAAGCCTAGTAGTGAAAGCTCTTACTGTCAACAGGACTAAAAAATATAATAATATTTGCAGATAGAAAACAAATGTGTGGTTTGCTTTAGTTGGATTTTTTGTTTTGTTTCACTCTCCTCATGGTCTCCCCAGAAATCCTATCTTGACTGGACCCGGATATGCTGACACCTGTAGTGTCCATGCACTGTGACGGTGCTAAACTCCTCCCACCGCACGTGTCCTCAGCGCTAAATATGGCAGATCATTGGCTACCCCAAATGGTATATCTGAGATTTGGGGGAAGCCACGGCACAGTGGCACAGACATGGCTCTACCTGCATCAGTTCCAGATCAGAGCACCATGAGTATGGCTTCAGGACTGCTATTTAAGCAATAAACTGCTCTTGGCCAAAAGCTACTTCATTCTTGTGCCAAGGTAAACTTGTTTGACGTGTTGAAAAATGAAAAACACACTAAGGATCTAGAGGAGGGGCACTGAGGCAGAGAACGTACTACTCCCTGTCTACATGTATTACTCACAACAAGTACGCCTCAAGAAAAATGGAGTAAATAAAAGAACTGTTACATTCTCGTTGTCGGGCTGAGTGTCCCAACCATAATGCAGGGAAGTACCTCTTTTACGACAAGAATCATCCCTCACCCGGAGGTGTCTTGCTTCATCATTGGGTTCCCTCCTCACACCACACCAAGCCCGCAAGTTCATTGGTTTGGGCTACAACTCTCTGGACTTTGAAGAGGAGCTGAGTTGTTCTCGAGGGATGGAATGTAGCGGAGGGTGGTGAGGCGCAGAGTGCAATGAAAAGCAGGATGCGAGATAAAACTATCTACAGGATGCCAAATGCTATTTATTCTGAGGTCCCCTAGGACAGGATTAAACAAGCATTGGCATAGCCAATAGGTCTCGCCTTTGGGACCTTATAAGTGTTTAGCCATGCAACAGTTGCATAACTAAATACTTATAAGGTCCCAAAAGCGAAACCTATTGGCTATGCCAAGCGGCCGTGCGGCCGCAAAAGTGATCGCGATCGCGATTAAACATCAAAGCGGCTGCGAAAGTGAAAGTAATCGGGCGTGCGCGCCTGCGCACATGCACTATAGCTCTAGGCTGGCCTGGTAGCACTTTTTGGAGCCCTCTCAAAAAGTCTCGCCAGACCAGCACATGCGCTGGGTCAGGCGAGACCTAAAAAGGGAGAGAACTAGGGGTTAACAACAAATATACCCCTACAGTAGGTCAACATGTTTCTTCCCTTACGTTACCCCGCCTGGGGTCCAGGGGCATTCTCCAGAACCACATAATTAGTAACTCTGAATAGAAAAAATATACAAATATATGTATAAGTATCCTGGCCACCAGAGTTCAGTAGCCACTCAGATCAAAACGATGGCCCAAGTCTGCTTGGGGAGGGGGGGTACCATCTGTCTATTTACCACTCTCCAGCCATATGGGTAACACCACTTTGTCACACAGCTCTTAAAGTCTGTGTCTCTACTGGTAGGGGTGTCTCGCTGGGGCAGTTTTACCTTTGGGTGAGTGAGGGTTCTTGTCCTAAAAGAGGTACTCCCTGCATTATGGTTGGGACACTCAGCCCGGCACCCTGACATGTTCGATAGCCTGCTCCTCACACTTGGTTTGTCACCCTCAGGATGCCTTAGCGCCTCAGAGCTGTGCTGCACAATGTGTGTTGAAGTGAGACCTACTGAATATGGAGTTGGCAGTAACAATATTTCAGAGAGCTACCAGAGACTCCCTGTGGGAAAGTCCTGCCGTATATTTAAAAGGCATACTTTTAGAACATCTTACTTTCAATAAACTGGTTTACGTGAGGGCTTCAAAATTCATCATTGCAGCTTGTGGTATTCATCAAGTTCTAATTCATTTGTGAACAAACATTTTGGTAAAATGCCCCAAAGTTGCTCATCTCTTACTCAAGCAGGGACAGGGTTCAAATGTGTTCTAAAAGGCACCTGAGTTGGCATCATTGGACTTCTCCAGCTCAGAGGGTGAACGTTAATACCTCCCGGCACATAAAGTTGGAAGACCGGGAGAGCTTAGTACCAACATTTGCTTCCATAGTTACAAAGGAAGGTGAGGGGATGGAAAACATGGATAACTAGCAAAGGGCACCAGGAACTCAAGTAGTAACCTACATATTCTGAATAGAGCTCTGGCTTCCCTATATCCGAGCTAGCTTCTCTTGCTGCAAGACATGCCCACGACCAGAACCCGTCTTAGCAAGGTTTCTTGGTTTGTCCCACTCAGAGCTCTCTGCAGTGGGGGTTTAAACCTTTTGGTGGGATCCCAAAAAGCAGGTGTCAGGAGGTGTGTAGACTTCCTCGGCAACAACTCTCAGCTTCAACCAGCTGCAGGATTTCAAGCTTAGAAAAACTGAGTTCCAAGTTATCTCCTCTCAAAGCAGCACGGAGAGGCTGAGCGCCTGAAGGGCGAGATGTTCCAGCTACAAGCACTTATAGCTTTGGCTCCAACACCAAAACATCAGCGGTCTCAACTTTATTGCATGAGGAGTCCCTGAGGTTTCTCCAGCCACAGTGTTCTGTCTCGCACCACTGGATGATTCTGACTTCCGTTTTGTAAACTGAGTGCAAAAATAGGACTGCTGAGTGGGGCGACCCACTGCGCTTAGTGGACCATCATGGTCTGGTGGAAAAGTTGCAGAGCGCCTGGCCCATTGCACCCACAGACAATCTTTCATGCTTTCTTGCTTCTTGGGGCTTTTTTAAATGCAATCTTCAAAAATTCGTAACTCTTGATTACCATAGCCACATTTTACCGTTTGGGTGTTATTTTCCTTCATACATTTTTAGGTCGAGCCTAGTGTTGCAGCGCGCACGCGCTACTCGCTCTGCGAGGCATTCAGTAGTTGAGTATGCTGTGGAAGCCGGGCCTTCTCTCCACCCATATTTTTGATTGGCTTGTGTCATTGTCCATGGTAAATGCTGGCTTCGGATTGATAATGAGGCTTGTTAGTCCCTCCTTGTTACCGCCCTGTCGCCATTTGGTACCTCCCATGAGGACTCGATCTTTTACTTGTGGCATTACATAGTCTCCTTCATTAGTCGGTAAGCCCTATTTTTTTCAGTCGACTCTGGCAATGGCGGCCACGTGGTTT
Organism: Triturus cristatus; assembly: GCF_964204655.1. Lineage (NCBI taxonomy): Eukaryota > Metazoa > Chordata > Amphibia > Caudata > Salamandridae > Triturus > Triturus cristatus. Next base: position 59,763,243 of record NC_140590.1, read on the forward strand.
TTTTTCATCGAGCTTTCACTTTGACAATAGCTGCTGGCCGCACCCGCGAGTGCTGTGTGGGGCGGCAGCTATTGTTAAAGTGAAAGCGCAATGCAAATATAAACAAGCGGCTGCCTTTGCGCAATGTCAACAGCTTGTTTCTACAAGTAGTCATTCAACCTTAATCTAAACTCAGTGTATAGTTTACGAGAGAAGGAAACGAGGAAAGGCGACGTGGTTGTGGTTCTGGAAAATCGTTGTTTTCTTTTCGGTATAAAACAAACCTTTTCTGCGCTTCTTACATAACTATTCTGCAGCAGTGGTTTAACCCCTATACCAACTTACTTGGGTTGAATGAGCACACACATAACCGACCTGCCGCCCCCCTTTCCTTTATTCTCATTCATGGTTGCATGACACCGCCACCCACCTATCCCTTTATATAACTTGCTGGGATTGCGACTTGCAAATTGCACACAAATACCTGCACCAAATGCACTAACACCCCCCCAAATTAACTTGTTCCGTTTTTGATTTACCAATAATATACACCAATCGTGCATTAACCTATTGATCTATTGGGTAAGGATTTAACTAGAAATGTGTGGCATAAACACATCACTACAGTAACCCCCTACACATATGACTTTATTGTGATCTCCACCTGCCATTCAAGTGTTTTCCTCCCAAGACCACAACTCCCAGCGTTCCATTGGTATTTTTTCCTGGCACGTGAAGGTGTGGCCGGGGTGTTCTAAACATGGCCAGTAGCCTGCGCAATGAACATGTGCCGCATCTATGCAGCTCCAAGTTAATCAAGCTGGGCTCCTCACTCCGTGAATTAAGCCGGTGCCAGGGACCAGATAATATAGGTGTCATTTCAAGGGAGTAAAGACACTCAGGGTTAATGCACCTGCATATGTGTATGTACCTGCAAGTTTATGGGTGCGGTTCAAATATAGCTCAGCTGGTTAGTGTGCCTGCGTAATCGTTCTGTGTGAAGGTCACAGTGAAAGATGGAGGAATGATGGGGCTGAAGTGTGAATGGCCTATGGAAGGTCGCGGCTTGTAGTGCTGCAAAGCCATTCATAAAAGAGTTTAGTTCTTGGCAAGCTGACATGTTATAAAGGGAATGATGCAGGGCTTAGAGGCATTGCCCTTCGTGGCGGACTCTGCATCCCCATGTGATGGCACGTGCCGTAGAGAAGCATTGTGTTAATGGCTTAAGATCACCACGTCTGCCTGTAGATACAATATTGTAATCTACTTGTCTGACACCCGTTGCCTCAGCTGGTGGCGTTCACTGACTGGCCACTGGTATAGTCGCTGCACCAGAGTCTGCTGCTTTCCACAACAGAGGAGCAATGTAGCAAACGGCCCCATGTGGCCAAGATGCTGACTGGTCTGTAATGACAAGCTGACTATGCCAATATATTTGATTTTTGTAAAGTGCTTGCACTCCGGCACAGTGTACGTGAACCCAAGCCCCTCCAAAGCCTGGGCAGAGATCAGTACACCTACAGCCAACTGCTATCACAAACCTGAGGCTCCCATGCGCACAGAGCAGCAGTAATAGATACTGGTTTGCAGGACTTTAAGTGGGATAAAAAACTGGGGGTCTCTCAAAGGGGCGGGGCCAATGTCATTAAGGGTGTGGCTTAAAAACACATACGCTAAAAAATTGTGCTCAGCATAGTGTGCCGCCCGACTTGTATTTTGCTGTTTCTGTCATTGCATCCAGATATGATACAACAAGCAACATCTGACCTACAAGAAGTCAGGACTATTGGCTTTGTTTTGTTGTGTGATTTCTTGGTTTCAGTGTTGTTTGGTGCTGTTTGACCTGGGTTACACACTTTTCGCTGCGAAAGGCCTATTGCTACGTGCCAGTGTTACAATCGGTAAGCCTAGGGCACCTCTCTGAAATCTGTCTCACTGAAAAATCACTGAATTATTCCTTTGATGGGTGATCAGACCCTGCTCTTCCTCTTTATTATGATAATTCAGAATTTCAAAACCATGTGAATATGTTGACTATATAAGTTTTTTACTCTGTGATTTGATGCTCTTTTGGCAATCCCCCTTATGTGGACCAATCAAACGACATTTTTCAACACCAGAAGATGAGAAGATGTGGCACTGTTCTCTTCCTATAATCTGTGGTGTGTGCATGGGCAAATACCCTTGGGTGGACACAAGGCCTTCACTGGCTGGTCCCCAGTGTGCATGTTCAGCTAGCCACGGGGCTGCAAGCGGCTACCTTGTGTTCTGAAGAGCTGGTCTTTCTCTGCCACTTGGCATGAAGGGTACAACTCCTATCCTTTGCTCATATACTCATTAGGACTTCTGACTCTGCACTGGCAGTAAAGGCTTTCAGTGGGCTGTGGGCTTGTGAAGCTTGTGTGTTCTTGTGCAAACCTCCAGCCTGTCAATGAACACTTGTCTGACTTCCCTTCTGGAGTGGGGCCTTGTGAAGCTGGTGTGCGCTTGTGCAAACCTCCAGCCTGTCAAAGAACACTTGTCTGACTTCCCTTCTGGGGTGTGGGCTTGTGAAGCTTGTGCAAACCTCCAGCCTGTCAATGAACACTTGTCTGACTTCCCTTCTGGGGTGGGGGCTTGTGAAGCGTGTGTGCTCTTGTGCAAACCTCCAGCCTGTCAATGAACACTTGTCTGACTTCCCTTCTGGGGTGGGGCCTTGTGAAGCTTGTGCAAACCTTCAGCCTGTCAATGAACACTTGTCTGACTTTCCTTCTGGGGTGGGGGCTTGTGAAGCTTGTGCAAACCTCCAGCCTGTCAATGAAGACTTGTCTGACTTCCCTTCTGGGGTAGGGGCTTGTGAAGCTTGTGCAAACCTCCAGCCTGTCAAAGAACACTTGTTTGACTTCCCTTCTGGGGTGGGGGCTTGTGAAGCGTGTGTGCTCTTGTGCAAACCTCCAGCCTGTCAATGAACACTTGTCTGACTTCCCTTCTGGGGTGGGGCCTTGTGAAGCTTGTGCAAACCTCCAGCCTGTCAATGAACACTTGTCTGACTTTCCTTCTGGGGTGGGGGCTTGTGAAGCTTGTGCAAACCTCCAGCCTGTCAATGAACACTTGTCTGACTTTCCTTCTGGGGTGGGGGCTTGTGAAGCTTGTGCAAACCTCCAGCCTGTCAATGAACACTTGTCTGACTTTCCTTCTAGGGTGGGGGCTTGTGAAGCTTGTGCAAACCTCCAGCCTGTCAATGAACACTTGTCTGACTTTCCTTCTGGGGTGGGGGCTTGTGAAGCTTGTGCAAACCTCCAGCCTGTCAATGAACACTTGTCTGACTTCCCTTCTGGGGTGGGGGCTTGTGAAGCTTGTGTGCTCTTGTGCAAACCTCCAGCCTGTCAATGAACACTTGTCTGACTTCCCTTCTGGGGTGGGGGCTTGTGAAGCTTGTGTGCTCTTGTGCAAACCTCCAGCCTGTCAATGAACACTTGTCTGACTTCCCTTCTCAGTTTGTGAGGTTTGATTCTGTGGAGCAAGGCTTCCAGGTAGGCCTGGGCGAAAATTTCGTTCCGTTCGCGGAAATTGCGATAATTTGACATTTTCGCGTTCCGCGGAGTGCGCGAAAATGTCAAAAATTCCGGTTTCCGCAGCTTGGCGATAATTTGTTTCTTGCTCGCGCTGTAAAATAATACATTCTCGCGCGCGCGCGATCGCCTTACCTGAATCCCTGCGTTCGCCGACAAGTTTTCTTGATCCAGTCGCGTTCTCCATGAGATGTTGTATTGTTTTTAGCCATTTGCGCTGTCTCGCGACAGTTCGCGCCCGCAGTGACGTCATGCGTCGCGCGATCACGTCTTTCTTCTCGCGATCATGCACCGCGAGAACAACTCAAAACAAGATGGCCGCGCCCGCAAGCAACCACATGGGTAAGTTGGCGACCCGCAACCATGCAGAAAATCTCGCGAACATGCCGGAAAAAAACTTCTGCATCTTCGCGATATTTCCGCTTGTTTGCGATAATTTTAAACATTTTCGCGATAATTTGCGAAGGTTAATTCCGCAAATTCCGCCCACCCCTACTTCCAGGGCAGGGACTGGAGTGGGGAGCCCTCTGCTCCTGTGGGGGACTCTTCACAATGTCACGCAAAGGGTGAGATGTGAGGGTTTGTGGTTCCTGCAGGAGTGAGTCTCTTATCTCCTGTCCTTATCTTTCGCTTTGTAGTTATTCTCAGCATCTGGCCTACATCAGCACCAGCAACTTGGCCCAGTGCCCGGCTCCTTCGGCAGCAAAATCCATATTTATTTCAGATTTTGCCGCTCTGAAATGGAAATAAAGACAGCAAGGCGGCCACACTAGATGGGATCTCTTTCGGCATCATATCACAGTGCAGAAATTACACCTCGGGCTTGAATATGAAAAGCATAACATTAAAAGGCATACACGAGGCACTGGGAGGCGCAGGACGCCGGCCAGGAATATGATGCAGAAAGAAAGTGAAATTGATTCTTAAGGGTGATTTTCCTTCCAGTTCTCTTGGTTAAAACCCAGTTTTATTTTATTTTGCAGTGCTTATTGTATTTGTGGCGCGCGGACCTCCCCCTGGGACGCAGCGCAGAGCTGCACAGAGCATAGAATAGGCATGTGAGCAATAACGCATCCCTGGCTTGGCAAGATGGCTGCCGCATGAAAGGTTGGGGGAAGGTAAACACAGAGGAAGCCGCACTGGCCGCCATTAGTCTTCCTAGTGGAAGGATGTGTTGCTTATATGTCCTGAAGAGGACAAAGTCATGGGGGAGACTGAGAATGTATAATTCTTGTATTTTGTTTAGAACCCTTTGGTCAGGGAAATAATGGCTCAGAATTTTGCACTTTTCATCCTTGGTGAAGTTTCGATTGGGAATGCTTGTTGTTTTTAGGTCTCGCCTAGGCAGCGCGCATGCGCTACCCTAGGAGATGACCTTTAGATCTAGGAGATGACCTTTAGAAATGGCTCCTTTCAACACACTTGTGCATGTGGCAGCATCCACCTTGCGGGAGCGAGCAGCGGTGCACACAGGGGCCATTGGATGCACGCCGGCTTGTTTACATTAGCCTGCTCGCGTTCTCCTTGCCGTCTCGACATCCTGGCGCTTTCACTTTCGTTCGCGGCCGCTTGTTCTTTTTCTCCCTATGGTTCTGTCTTTCTACGTTTGCTCTATTTCTGTCTTTCACCATCTTTCTCAGTTTCCCTTTCTCCCCCGTCTTTCTCTTATTCTCGCTTGCTCTCTCTTCCTATCTTTCTCGCCATGTCTCCCTCCCCCTCTTTCTTTCTCTCTCTCTCATTACATTAAAGTTTATGGGCCTGCCAGTGCGAGGTCCGTCTTTCTTTGTGACGGGTTAAATATAGACACATTATGCGGTAGGGTTGAGGTTGACTACATTAGGCAGCAAGGTAAAACAAGTTATGTGGGGTAGTGCGGCTCATTCTGTGGCAGTACTGTTTGGCTATTTATTTAAACACAAAATTAATGATGCTGGACAAAAGTTTCACCTCGTTAGTACGTTTTTTTAATCTTAAAAAGTCGCACCAGATGGTAGATTATGGGGAGAATGTGGCAAATCCAAAATACCACCGTGGCCGCAGAGGCCCATAATTATAATGACTTGCATATACGTTTGCCCAGCTCCATTTTGAAGTCTCGGGTGGGGCAGTCAAAGGCTTTCTGATGTGAAGGTGTTTAAACTCAGGACGTCACCCTTTGTTTCCAGAATAATTTATTGCTGTCGATTATGTCCTTAACCCCTTCAGCGCGGCGCGGATTACCGTGCCGTGCTGAAAGTTCCGTGCACGGGCGGGGCCGTGACGGAGCAGTTCCGTCATGCGCACAGCGCGACCGACGCGCATGACGGAACTGCTCCGTCACACGCATCGAAGGGGTTTAGGAGTTTACATTGCGCAAATGAAACTGCTGATGATGTTGACGTTTATTGTGAATGAGCCACTAATCTCCCAATGTTACAGTTTTACGTTCCTGGTTGCCTGGACATTGAGTTCACCAAATTGAGATCTGGCTGTTGAGATCTGTATGTGATCTGTAGGTCTCCAGTTTGATGCCTGGCGGAGTCAACTTAGCCTTTCATCCTTCCGAGGTCGATAAAAGGAGTACCAATTTCAATGGGGTTATAATAAATGTAGGTATTTTCTCTTTGTAGCGTTGAGGCAAAAGCATCACATATATAACAAACTATTAATGAATCGTAGTTAACTGAGGCCTAGCTCACCATGAATCATATCTAAAGGTTTTCCTTGAAATCACTGATTTGATGCGAAATGGCCACCGTATCGCATCTCAAAGACTGCACTTCCCTGTAGTTTTTTTTAGCTCTTGCAGATTGTAAAATAGACATTTTCTAGGTCTACCTGGCACTTTCTGATGGTCTTAAACGTAGTTTGATTCTGGCTCTGTATCATTTGCAATGGGCTAGAGCATGTAACGATGCTGTCCTTTAGTCATAGTCTGTGTTCCATTTGTTGGCTCTGTGGAGCATTGCGGTCCGTGCCTGAGGCCCTGCCCAAAAGTAAGGTCCTTTCGTCAATGAACCAGGGGGGGAGCTTCCATTGGTGCAGTGGCACCAGGGACCAGAGGTTGAGGGGCCCACCAAATTCTGACTATTGCTACACTTTACAGGTAAAACAGCATCCCCGGGGGCATTTCATTCATTGCACTAGGGCCTCTGACGCACGGGTTACGTCACTACAATGAACCACTGGGTCCGGCTCTGTTCGTATACACAATTCCCAGTCATGTTGGACTCGAGCGGAGTAAATCAATGATAAGGTTTAAGGAAGTGAAGTTGTTGTCTCAAGTCAAATTTTTTTATTATTTGCAAGATCTTTGAGGTGATGGTTACTGCCTGTTATTAGTTCTGTACCATTTGTATATTGAACATGTGAGATACATTATTTTTCAATGTCATAGTACACAGCAGAGACCAAAAACAAGGCAGTAATCAACTCACATGAGACCGTTCCACCATAAAGCCCACCCACCCTTCCTTCTCACCTAATTATATTTTTACTAGATAGGTGGGGCTCCTCTCCATTTCTGCTGCTCTTACATTGCCTTCTCCCTATACCCCTGCCCATACTTTTACATTTGGTGGTATCCAAGACTATCATTTTTACTAAAATGATATGTATAATATACTTCCAATGTAATATAATGTGCTGAATAGCTAAACACTTATAAGGTCCCAAAGGCGCAACCTATTGGCTACGCCAATGCTTGTTTTTACAGCCAGGGCTTTGTGGCTTATGCTTACTGCATTGAAGGGCTTGAACTCTGTAGAATTGTATTGCAGAATGTATAGAGTGTTTCGAACCGTGGACAAGGCCATGAAGCGGTCTGATGAAAATTGACTCCAAGAGCGGCCATTCTTTAAACTCCCAGCTCGCATAGATGTAGTCTGACCTAAGGGCAAACGTTTTAGGTCTCTCAGGCTTAAATCAGAGATATAAACACCTCAGTGTCGGAGTACTGGGCTTTTTTTACTGGCCAAAGCTATATTGTCCACGTGAACGTGCAGAAACAAACCAAACTGGTGTAACGTACCCAAAATGACACCACTAATAACCAATTGTCATCAAGTCTACCTTATATTTTGGGTAAACTATCGCTCACTCCCATAAGTGTCCTGCTTCATCGTCGGCTATGGTCGAACCTCTTGGCGTGCAACCTGCCCACCCAAGACGGGCGCAACCTTATATTGAGGGAGCTGAACCTCTGCAAAGATAATGGCTGGATCCCTGTCATGAAGTATACATGGAAATATAAAAGTATCTCTTGGCCTTCTGAATTTCTGTTTTTTGATAAGGGCCAATGATAAGGTTTAAAAAGTAAAGGAGGAAGATGTATAAGAACTATAAGAATTCTTACACCTTTTCATGCGTCAACACGTTTCAGCCAACTGACCGGTCTGCACAGGGTTACCTGCTTTCATCAGGACAACTAAACTCTGGATTCCCACTGCTGTCCTCCATTCTTATTATTTATGTGCAGGGGGTAGGGGGAGGACAAAACTATATTCTAAAATATCCTCACTGTTCAGAAACAATTTGATCGAAACCTAAATTTAGAATGATGACAAACTACAAGTTCAATTCTTCAGAAACCAACATAACACATCCCATGGTGGCTCACACAAGTGAAACGCAGCACTGCCCGTGGGTGTCAAACGGGGTGGGTCAAGCAGAATACTGCACACAACAAAGGGCAAGTAGGAGTTTCCTAACTTACCCTACTATTGGTGTCTGTTTGCCCCATAGAGAGAAGACTGGGGATCAGAACAGCAATTTGCCATTTTTGGGTCCACTACAATCTTATGGTTTGTTGTAGATTCAGAGTTACCATGGAAAGCAGATATCTGATGGATGAGGGATATCTTAGCTGCCTTTGGGTAGGTGATGCCCCCACAGGTCAGGCTGGAGTCCTTATATTGTATTTTGGATGGTGAAAGTGGTAGGCGTAGCTTATGTGCGGCTCCATTTAAGACAGGGGTTTGCCTGTTCTTTTCTCTTGAGTGGTAGTTGGAGTTGAATAGCACCCTAGTGACTTTACTAAAGGGGGTAGATTGGGGGTCTGTTGGCACCTTACCAAGGCAACTGTAAGTCTTGGGTTTGCTGTTAGGTGAGACCAATAAATCTGTCTCCGTAGCTTTAGGTTTAACATGGACCATTAACATTCAGGATTTAATAGAACAGGATTAAAGTTGTCGAAGATTTTCCCTTGCTGTACTTGAAGAAAAATTGTGGAGTTCATGGATAGAGCGTCTTTGGATGGCATCTCAGAAGACCCGGGTCCCATGTGGAGGCTGGCGCTCCACGTGGCAGGATGCGCCTTTGCAATCCTGCAGAGTTGATGGTGATATGAAGTCTCCTTTGGGCACACTGGTGTCATTGTTGTATGGTGTGGAAGGACGAGCGCCAGCGTGTCCATACCGTGCAGAAGGACAGTGCGGAGAGAGAGCTTTGTGGATGACCAGTGAACAAAGGGGAACTGTTCAGCTAGTTCATCATCTGCATCCAACAGCCAATGAGCATCCAGGAGCACAACTAACCGTGCATCTGCTGCTCTGCCTACGACAACCAATTCATCAGGTGACCCATCAGTGCACCAATAGCAGACTCCACCCTCCTCCTGTCCATCAGAACCAAAGTGATGGAAAACGTCATGATCTTGAACAGTTCAAGAACAGAGCTACCTGTGGCCTCTTCCAAGCAGCAGCAAAGACGGTACCCCCAACTTCCCATTAATCACCACCAGAGCAACCTTCTCACCATCAACAAAGGACCAACGACAACCATTAACCATGGAACTTAGTAATTAAACACATTCCGGTTACCACACTGCACTGAAGCGCTGCATCCAATCATTTCAGTCAGAGTCCATCTTGGCCGTCCATCCCATCTAAATCATAGTCTGGGAAACATGTCGATCTGGCACACTCACCTTTGGGGAATCCATGATTCAAACCCTGGAGCTCATCGCCACTCATAAACAGGACTTCTATAACCACTGGGTTGAGATCAACCTGAATCACCACCCTCCACCTTCAGAAAAAGACTATTGCCCCAGTGCTGACAGCAGCCTACTAGCAGAATGCCTACCAGCTTCTTGCCATCAGCCACAATTGCAGTTGTCACCATAAATACAGGAAAGAATATCTCTCCCCGAGACGAAGTCAGCTAGCACCTAGCTTCCAGATTCTCCAAAGAACCGGCACATGTTTTAATCCACCACATGGGCGATCTTTTGAGCATAAGGCCCAAGCAGCCTTGAATGTACCACCCCTAAAACTCCACATGCAGACCAACTCCTGCAGATCTTCCTGCTCAGTAGCCACTGGGCAGATGGAAGTCCTCACACAGAGTGCTAAGGTACCCTGTGGGGTTTTAAGATTAGAGATATCTATAGCATATGGCGGCGAGGCTGGAGTGTGGAAGGCAGGGGAGTAACACAAGCCCCTGCAGTCCTTGAAGCATGGGGGGGTTCCTCAACCCTTCAGGGGGGGCATTCCTAGCAAGGCTAATGAACATCTGTGAGCTATGGGAGACTCGGGGGTCTCTTATCACATTCTGCAGGGGAGGGGCATTATTTATGGTTACGCCACTGGTGAAAAGCCGCCTTGTACAAATTGTGCAACTTTTGGTATCAAGTAAAGGGACAGTCTATCACAATTAACATTACTAATGAATTTAGCTCAGGTTCTTGCAGCTTCACTGTCAGCCAGCGCTGGGAACTCTCTTGAATGAAGGAAGGAGTGGCTTTAATACAGCAACACTGCTCCCAAGTCCTTGCGTGAGTGGTTCAGCCATTCCAGGTTTTTCCATTGCATTCTGGAACTTACATTTCTTAATTTATAATGTGATACATAGGACGAAGACTCCCAAAAGGCAAAGAACAAAACCAGGACTGGCTGAGCTACTCCAGCATGGACCTGGGAAACGGGAGTGCTCTGTACACCAATGAAAAACGGATTCAAGTGTTCAGAAAGGGTTCACCCCATCCCTGCAAATGGAATCCCTAGGAAGTCTGAGACTGGTAGGAAAGGGTGGAGGAGGAGGGGAGGGGAGGGGAGAAAATGAACTCTGTCATGGCAAACAACCTCATGGGTGGTGGTGAAGCCAAAATCATGGGGTGGTCGAGACCCCCCACGGCTGGTAAGAGATGCAATGAAACATAAAGGGATCAGACTCAATTTAGGTGATGTCTGGAATTATATGTATATATTTTTAATACTGTATTTTATGCATACTAAGAAACAACAGTTAAAATGATGAAAGTTGGTGCATTCCATAAGCCTCAACCTGAGAGAGAAGTTGTCAAGGACAACAATGTGTATGCTAGAAGGAAGGAAGATTCACAAAGTCTGGGGTCTCATCATTAAGTTCACTATTGTAGCTCTGAAGGAGTCGGCTCTGCAGGTCTTAAGAGCTTGAGTCTCTAACCCTTCACCTATCCTTTGTTAAACTAACCTACACCAATTTCAGCCCATTGCGAGTCCAGCCGCTGGACAGCTGCAGAGATGGCCACGAGGGAGAAAAGTGTGCGTGTGACCCCCAAAAAGAGCTGTAAGATTTCACCATCCTAGTATCAGAAAAGAGACCATTTCTAAGACTTTGTTTCTGGTTCAACTGCCCAACTTGGAGAGAGCTGCATTGTCGGGTGCTTTGTGTATTCCAGCCAGCTCCCAAACGCCTGAAAACCACTCCAAGTAAGGGCACGGATGTGCTCAGAAGTGAGGAAGGAACATGTGCACACAGCTCACTCTCAACTCCTGAGTTACCCAGGCAGGGCTTCAAGTGGGATGAAAAAACTGGGGGTGTCTCTCAAAGGGGTGTGGCCTGTGTAACTAAGGACATGGCTTAAAAACACCTAAACTAAAAATCTGTGGATAGCATTGTGCCGCCCAACTTGAATTTTGCTGTTTCTGTCATTGCAGCCAGATATATAAAGCAACAAGTAACATTATAACTACAAGAAGTCAGGACTAATGGCTTTGTCAATGGTTGTTAGTTGCACAAAATAAATAAACAGCAACTATGGCTTCGTGTATAGACTTTTGAAAATGCTTCTGTTCTGACATGATGAGACTGTGTAAAAACTGCATATGAAAGATGATCCTTACTGGCTTGAAGAGTGAACTCATATAAGCACTCCGTGATGCGAAAAAACGCCTTCAATAATTACTGAATCATGAATATAGTTCACTATGGTTTATTAGCTGCATAATCCATAGGTATAATGTTATTCAATTGGTATGTTATTTTCATTAGTTCATTATAACGGAGTCACAAAATATCAAAATCCGTTTGAATGTACACAGTAGAGATTTGAAATTCCCCGATGCATTTCGGGTCCAGCCCTTCCTCAGGGGGTTCTCCCTGTAATAAATCAAAAAAATGTACACTTTTGTCCAAGGTCCGGGATGCGATTCTGTCTATTACAAAGTGCACTGTGCGTGTAAATATTCCCATCGAAGCAATTCCCATTAGTAAGCCTTCTAAAGAACTGTGAAGGTGCAATCCCAAAAGTGTGACAGAAAGTATCAATACTGGCAAAAAAAAAGGAAAGAGAAAGTGAAAATGTTCATGTGAGTTAGTTGGGCGGTTTAACTGGTAAAAGTTTGGAATGAGAATTAATAAAGTTATTCAAATGCATCGGGGAAATTCAAATCTCTACTGTGTACATTCAAACGGATTTTGATATTTTGTGACTCCGTTATAATGAACTAATGAAAATAACATACCAATTGAATAACATTATACCTATGGATTATGCAGCTAATAAACCATATTGAACTATATTCATGATTCAGTAATTATTGAAGGCGTTTTTTCGCATCACGGAGTGCTTATATGAGTTCATCCTTCAAGCCAGTAAGGATCATCTTTCATATGCTACTACACCCCAAGATCAGGGGGTGATACTCTACAGCACCCATAAATATTTTACACGAGTACCATCGAATTACGTTACTCAAAACTAAGGAGTGCGACAGTTCATCAATATTACTGTGTAAAAACTATAATGAGTCTCCTTGAAATTACATTAAAGTCAGCGAAGGGTGGTACTGCTGCAAAGTTAAGATTCTGTTTACTCTTTAGGGTGAGGGCAAAAATGGAGAGCCCGATAGGGACCCGTCTCAGCACCTGCCTTTGAGATCTGCTTGTGCGGAACACCGGCTGAACCCGGCCCACTTAAAGCCCTGTACCCGAGCCTTTGAGATCAGCGGAACACACTACCCCATTCAGGACAAGGAAGAGGGATGTTTTGGGACTCCATCTCCTGGGTCAACAGCAACTATCACCTAACCTACTGGTGGCCCCGGGGGTCAGAGAGTTAGGGTACCACCATTACCGACGGATACAAGATCCTGCAAAAAGACGACCCCACCCTCCCAGCAGAAGGTATTGCTATCGTCCAGAAAAGCACCCTTCGCATGGCAACCACCGGCCCTGACGACACCACAGCCCTCATGGAGCATTTCCACTTCCAGATCCAGACCAACCCTAAGACGACTCTGTGGAATCCTCATCTATGGGCCACCCTGACCTCCTTTCACTGACACCATCGCTGAACTCATTGCACCCCACGCCCTCGCCTCCACAGACTACATGCTACTCAGAGACCTAAACTTCCACCTGGACAACCACGATGACCCCAACTCCACTGCCCTCCTAGAGAACCTTGCCAACATAGGACTGAAGCAAATTGTCACTGCCCCAATGCACGCAGCGGGACACACACTCGACCCAGTCTGCACAGTAAGAAACGTCATCTCCTACAGCCACACCACGGTACTCTTCTGGGCAGACCACCACTGCATCTACTTCTCCTTCAGAAAACCCACCATACACAAGCACACCCACTGCCTTCCCCGTAGAAGCTGGAACAAAGTCACCAAAGACCAGCTCACCTCCACCCTCATTAGCACCCCACCACCAATGACGCCAGATGCTAACACCACGGCACGCAACCTCCACCGCTGAATCACATACTGTGCCAACACACTCACCTCCCTCAGGAAAGCCACAGGATGACACATCAAGAAAGCAAGCTGGTTCCCTCCAAAAATCCAAGAGCTGCTGCCGACAACTCGAAGACATGGAGGAGCTACAAAACTCCAGAAACACGCACCGCCTACAGAGCAGCCAATACAGCACACCACCAACTCATCAAATCCACAAAGAAGACATTTCTCCAAGACAGAATCCTCACCAACGCCCACAACACCAAAGAACTCTTCTCCATTATCAAGAAATTTGCCAAACCCTGCAGCGAAACAGAAGTCCCACCCTCCTGATACCTCTGCAACAGACTCTGCACCTTTTTGACTTCAAGATTAAAGATGATCTATGACAACTTTGACAACCAAGACCTCCACATTGCTCCAGCTCCCCCTAGCGACGCCATCCAACAGACCCTGCTCATTTAGACCCCACTCACGACAGAAGACACCTTAAAGACCATGAAGAGCATCCACTCTGGAGCACCTTCAGATCCCTGGCCCACCCCACATCTTCCACACAGCCGCCATCGCAATCAAACTATGCCAGACGATCAACTGTTCCCTCGAAACCGCCACATTCCCCAATGACTGAAAACACGCCAAAGTCAACCCCTTCCTGAAGAAACCCTCCACAGACCGGACGAACCTCAAGAACTTCAGGCCCATCTCCCTGCTTCCATTCGCAGCCAAGGTCATCGAAAAGACAGTCAACACCCAGCTAGCAAATTTAATCAAAGCAAACATCATCCTGGACATCTCCCAATCCGGAATCCGCAGCAACCATAACACCGAGAACGCCCTACTCGCTGCCACCGACGACATCCACTCCATCCTTGAGCAGTGCGAAACGATAGCCCTCATCCTCCTGGACCTCTCAGCTGCCTTCGACACTGTCTCCCACCGCACCCTAGCCACCAGACTCTACGACGCTGGCATACGTGGAAAGGCCCTTGACTGGATATGCTCATGACTCACAGGCAGAACGCAGCGAGTCAGACTCCCGCCCTACATCTTGGAACCAACCGAGACGAGATGCGGAGTGCCCCAGGGATCCTTCCTAAACCCCACCCTCTTCAACATCTACATGGCCCCCCTTGCAACCATCGTCAGAACCCACGGGCTCCAGATCGTTTCCTATGCCGATGACACGCATATCATCCTCTCCCTCACCAAAGAACTCAACATCACCAGATACAACTTCCAAGAAAGGATGAAAGCTGTTGCCACCTAGGTGAAAAAGAGCTGCCTGGAACTAAACACCAAGAAAACAAAAATCCTCATCCTTGGCTCCACCCACTCCACACGGGATGACACCTGGTGGCACCCTGCCCTCGGAATACCCTCACCCCGAAGGACTACGCACAAAATCTCAGCATCATACTAGACTCATCGCTCGCGATGAACTGCCAGATCAACACCGTATCCTCGGCCTGCTTCAACACCCTCCGCATACTCCGAAGAACGTTCAAATGGATCCCTTCCAAGTCAGGAAAAATGATCCTGCCCTCTTTAGTAGCAAACTGGACTACAGCAACGCTCTCTACGCCGGTATCAACAAGAAACTACTTTGCAAACTGCAAACCATCCAGAACGCCACAGCCAGACTGATCCTAGACATTCCCCGTCACAACCACATCAAAAGGAGAATGACCTTCAGATTCCTCTCACTCACTCACTCATACAAGGCTCTCCACAACACCGGACCAGCATACCTGAACAACCGCCTCTCCTTCCACTCACCCAATAGGCGCCTCCGATCAGCCGGCCTCTCTCTGGGCACCATTCCATGCATCCACAAGACCAGGACAGGAGGAATGTCCTTCTCCTACCGTGCAGCCAAGACCTGGAACGACCCCCCTCCACCTCTGGCAGGTCCCTACACTGTTCCAGATCATGAAGGACCTCAAGATGTGGCTCTTCAGATGACCCAGCATTCAAAGGAGCCCCTCCCCCCTAGTGCCTTGAGACCCTTGTGGTGACTAGCTGCTCTTCACCAACCCCAATTGATTGATTGACTGAGGGTGAAGCGCCTTGAGACCCTTACGGGTAATTTGCTGCGCTTTGTAAACGCTGACGAACTATCACAACCGTAGGCCTTGTAAGGGAAACAGAGTGGCGCAGCGGGCCCCTTCTGCTCCGGACTTTGGTCCTCACAGCTCTGGGTGGAGTGAGAGGACGTGGTGTGGGGATGTCGCCCCAGAACCTCTCCCAGGTCAGGATTCGGGCTGGTTCCGCAATGGCGGGTTGAAGCCGGACTTGTTTATCACAAGCACAGATGCTGGCTCTCGTTGCCCTGCTGCAGCAGGCCAATCACCTCCCAGAGATGACGCACCACGCACAGCTCCGAGGCACCTGCGGATGAAGCGCCTTTACGCGCCAAAGATGGCGTCAGCGGGCAGCGCTGGAAGAGCAGGCGGCGCTATCTTAATTAGAAATCACTGCTGACTTTTGTGGTGGAGAGGGGTGGTGACAGGAGGGAGGCAGGTGCCTGGCCCGCTGTCCCCCTCTGCCGGGAAGAGGAGGGGAAAGACTCA